>NW_022437066.1:2144662-2287375 GCF_009761245.1 Sapajus apella | reverse complement strand
AGCCGTGACCATGGCCCCCACCCTGACACCCCCACAGCCACGACTACAGCCCCCACCCTACGACCCCCTACGGATATGGGTCCCCACCCTGAGACCCTCACAGCCACAGTCATGGGTCCCACTCTGAGACCCCTCCAACCATGATGGTGGCCCTGCCCTGAGCCTCCTGCCTTCCCCAGGCTCTTTCCCAGCCTCAGCATCACCACGGAGCTCACCCACCCTTCCAACATGCGCTTCATGCAGTTCCGTGCCAAGGACAGCTACTCTCTGGCTCTTTCCAAACTAGAAAAGGTGAGCAGCCCTGCCCTGTGCCAGCTGCCACCCCAGGAGCCTAGAACAAGTGGGAGAGAAGGGGCTCGGGGAAAGGGGGACGGTGCCACGGGAGGCTGGGCTCCGGCCCCCTCCTGCTGGGAAGGTCAGGAGAGGAGGTGGGGGCCCAGCATGGACAGGATCCTCTTGCTAGTGGAGCCAGGAGATGAGCAGGGTGCTTCCCTGACCGTGTGTGGAGCACTGGGAATGTGGCCCGGAGCAGCCCTCCATCTCCCTGAGCAGGGACCAGGCCTGGCTGTGTCTAGAGGCCAAGGCCACCTGTTCTGGGATGGTGAGTTGGTCAGAACCCCCGTGGGGAGCCCTCAGATCTGTGGTTGTAGAGGGTGGCCAGCAGCTCTTAGTACAAATAGCGCACATGGCTGCGCTGTTCCAGACTCCTCCACTCCCCTGGTCACTACGCCCGACCTTGAAACGGGTTTCTTGTAAGCACTGCCTCCTAGTACTGACGCGGGACCGGGGGCCTGAGAGGGAAGGGGCCTGCCCTAGGTCGCAAGGCAGAGAAAGTGACAGCTGGAATCGGCTTTCTGCCCCTGCGGCTCTGTGAAGGGTACCAACCTGGGTCGGCTGTGGAACCCAAGGGCACAGGCACCCAGGGCTGCAGAGGGCACGGCCACTGTTGCCATTGCCTTGATGTTTGGCTGACCCCAACCCACACCCATCCTACCTGTTCAGGCCAGGGCAGCACCACCTTGTCCACATGGGGGCCGGTGCCCAGGCTGCCCTAGGCTGAGAGCAGGGAGGGGGCATGCCGCATCAGGGAGACTTGGGCCACCTTGGTCAGGAGCAGCAAACCCCAAGCTCACCTGGGCTGAAGTCCTCGTCGGCAGGCTGCTGGGCCTGCATGGCCGGCGGAGCGTGATGCTGTGGAGGCCCCACGGAGCCAGGGCAGGCCTGACCACCGACACCAGCAGAGGACACACACTGGCACTCCCTGTGACACAGACACAGCTTTGTCCCATCTGAACCTGATGGAGAGTGAAACTGGGTTCCAGCCAGTGGACTGAGAGCCTGTGGGGAGCCTGGAGTCAGTTCTGCCTGCCCCAGAAAGGTGGGAGGATGCCAGGCTGGACCGGCCCCCAGGCCCACAGGGGCTCCTGCCTCCGCGGTATCAGCCTGAGGTGTAGGGGGACAGCTGGTCTCGCCACAGGAGAGGGCTCTGTCTACATTGCCCGCTGCCCGAGCCCACCCTGCCCAGCATTGGGAGCACCTAGCCCTGATCCCCAGTGCAGCTGGCAGAGTGGTGCTCTCTGCAGCTCGAACCACGGGAGGGAGGAAGTTTGCCTCTGCAGTCCCAGCGTGCTGGGATTCCATGTTCAGGTGCCGTGCCACTCCCCAGTGCTGGAAGGACTCTGGATCTGGAAGACTGAGTCTGCCCCGGCGTGGATAGGGATGCTGCATGGGTTGAGGCAGCCAGCCTGACGTGGCTCCTTCAGCCTCAGCCTCACACCTGTCTCCCATGAGGCAGCTTGAAGGTTGAGTCAAGCACGCTCCTGCCCCCTTTCCCGCCAGGCAGACATCACCAATCACCCACCCTCTGCCCCGGCGTGGGACCCCAGCTCCTTCCCCAGCTTCGCCTCCACCAGTGCCCAATGCTGCCAGGGCGGGAGCAGCCAGCTCTCCATCTCAGGGCACTGAACAGTCCTGGACCCCGGTCATGTGATTCCATGGCAATCACATGGGGACAGGCAATCAGCTGTGCTGGGGACCAGGGCTAGGGACCCAGGGAGAGGTCAGGACGTCAGCAAAGCCCCCAGAGCAGCCATGGTCTTCTCTGGACTGACGTAGTGCTGGGGTCCTTGTGGGACAGACACCCTGGGCCCTGGGCAGGGCCAGGCATATACAGAGACCTGGGGTCAAGGGAGGAGAGGACACCGTGGACCATCTGACCCATCACCTCTGGAGATGCTGGGATCCATCTCCCTGGCACGCAAGGAGCCTGTAGAGGGCACGAGGGGCCATGTCTTCCCCAGCCTGGGTGGCCTTGGCCCCGGCTCCCCCTTGGGACACTCTCCCATGGGACTCCCTCCCGTGGGACTCCCTCTTGGGTCTGACAGGCCAGCACACAGTGACCTGCTTCCAACGGGGGCACCTGTGGCAGCTCCAGACCCTTTTTTTGTTTTTTGAGAGTCTCACTCTGTCGCCAGGCTGGAGTGCAGTGGCGCAATCTCGGCTCACTGCAACCTCCGCCTCCCCGGTTCAAGAGAGTCTCCTGCCGCCGCCTCCCAAGTAGCTGTGATTACAGGTGCACACCACCACGCTCAGCTAATTTTTGTATTTTTAGCAGAGACAGGGTTTCACCTTCTTGGCCAGGCTGGTCTCAAACTCCTGACCTCAGATGATTCGCCCGCCTCAGCCTCCCAAAGCGCTGGGATTATAGGTGTGAGCCACCGTGCCCAGCTGAAGAATGGCCCGAGAGATGGCCACGGCTGAGTCCAGAGCCTGAGGATGTACCACCTCACATGGCAAAAGGAACTCTGCAGACAGGATGAAGTCAAGGGCCTCGAGATGGGAGATCCCCCGGGAGCATCGGCGGGTTCACGCTGTCAGGGCCCTTCTAGGGAGAGGCCAGAGGGTCCCGGTCCCATGAGGAGAAGCTACGCAGCCAGCTCAGAAGAGGGAGGAGAAGCCACAAGCCAAGGCCAGCGCCTCCAGGAGCTGGAAAAGGCACGAGAAGGAGCCCTGCCCGGGCCTGAATGCAGCCGAAGACTCACTCTAAACTTCCGACTCCAGAACCAGGAGGGAAGAGTCTGGTGTCGATTTAGCTGCTAAGTTTGCGGTCATTTGATACGGGAGCCCCAGGAAGCTCACACAGCGGGCCCATTGTGAGCCTGGTGCCCGGACAGGGAGGCCAAGGACGGCAGGCAGCCCGATGCTCCTCCTCAGCCCAGGCCACGTGCCCTTGGACACCACTTAGCAAACATCAGGGCAGGAGAGGATTGGCAGGATTCGGAATTTCCGGATGGCAAGAGCAGGGCTCTCGACCAAGCACAGCACCCGGGGTGTCCGCCGGGAACCCACCTTTCTCTCATCATAGCCCCGCAGCCTACTCTCTGGCCCTGAGTGCGTCTGGAAAGACACAGCTGCTTGAGGCTTGCTGGTGTGTGTACATGTGGAGACACACACTGCACACGCCATGCACACATGCACGCACACACACAGTGCACACATGCCCTTACCCCTGTGGCTGCTGTGTCACTGCAGGGACCTTGGTACCAGCCTACCTGAGGCCCCTCTTTTCCCACAGAGGGAGCGAGAGAATGGCTCCAACCTGGCCTTCATGTTCCGCCTGCCGTTCGCCGCCGGCCGCGTCTTCAGCATCAGCATGTTGGACACGCTGCTTTACCAGGTCAGCTGGGCGGTGGCAGCAGGAGGGTGGCGCCTGGGTGGGACCCCGTTATGCCCTCGGCGCTGCAGCCTGGTCCCCGTTCTGAGCGATATGCCTCCCTCTGAACGACCTTCCCTGGATTCCATGGAGGCCCCTGGGCCCTGTCCTTGTCCTGGGGATTTCTGGGCCCTTTTTGACCTGTGGGTGCTTGGCAAGTAACTTTCCTTAGAAAAGGCCTCCCTGTGGGTCACACGGTGCTCGGGGACCTGGGGACTTGTATGTGTGTGCAAGGTACGGAGGGCCCGTGGCCAGTGGGGTGTGGACCTGCATCCCACATGATGCCCACGTGCCTTGCTCTGGCTCCTTCCCTCCCTCCCTCCCTCCCTCCCCGGCAGTCCTTCGTGAAGGACTACATGATCACCATCACACGGCTGCTGCTGGGTCTGGACACCACACCGGGCTCTGGCTACCTCTGTGCCGTAAGTGCCCCTGCCGGTCTGGGCTGGGCTGGGGATGTGCTGGGCTGTCCCAAGCCAGTGGGTGGGCACCCACCCCTGATGAAGGCAGCCCGGAGGCTCTGGGTGCTGCCACCTGCCCAGGGCTGGCTGGCTCAGGGCTCCTGCACTGCAGATGAAAATCACCGAGGGCGACCTGTGGATTCGCACCTACGGCCGCCTCTTCCAGAAGCTCTGCTCCTCCAGCGCCGAGATCCCCATCGGCATCTACAGGACGGAGAGCCACGTCTTCTCCACCTCAGAGGTTCTGGGCAGCCCGGGGGCTGGGACTGGTGGCCCCATTGCCCTGTGTGACTCACGCCATCCCTACCTTCGGTGCTGGGGACATGGGCTAGATCAGCTTTGCCATTGCCAGCAGCTCTTTCCATCTGGCCCCGGCGCCCATACTTGGTGCTTCCAGCTGGGGCAGCCGTGACCCCAACCGGGGGCAGAGAAGGTCAGGGGAGGCTTGAGGAAGCACATGGGCAGGCCCATGGTGCAGCCCACACAGCGGGCACCCTGCCTGCCAGCCCTACGCATGTTCCGGGCAGACCACAGGCAGAGGCGGTGTGGGGGGCAGGGTGCGTCCACAGGCCCCAGACTGTGCCTGGTTTCCTTTGCAGCCCCACGATCTCAGAGCCCAGGTAAGCGACCCCTCCGTGCCCACGCAGCCTCTTCCAAACACCAGTGCATCCCAGAGAGAAGCCTGCCAGGCCCTACCCACCCACGGGGCCCTGGGGAAGCCAAGACAGGAGTGGGTCCCACATGGATATGTTGGGCCCAGCACAGCTCAGAGAGGGTGCTTGACAGTCACTCCCTTCTGCACTGGTGGCAGGGAACTGAGGCCTGGGGGGAGTTGCCTATGAGTTTGGACGCAGGCAACTGTGTCTGCCCCTCTCAGGCCCAGCCCTGGCTCCCCCAGGCCCCACCAAGGCAGGCATCCCCCATGGCCATCTGGCCTGATGATCCAGCCTCCCAGGCTTTTCTGAAGGTGCCGCCCAGATGGGGGGCCCCACCTCTCCCCAGCACCCCATACCTCTCAGGCCCTTGTACCCCACATCCCACATTCTGCCCGCTCCAGGCCTCTGAAAGTTTTGTTTACAAGAGGGACCGTGGCCCATCTGCAGATGGAGAAATTGATGAACAGAGGGGGTGGATCCCCAGGGCAAGGCCAGGATGTGCTGGGGTCCAGATGGGTCCCCAGCCAGAACCACAGAAATAGCCCAGAGAGGTGAAGGGCGCTGGTGAATCCCATGACCAGGGTGGGACGGGGGGTAGCCCGGAGGCCTGGGCTCAGGAGGAACCCTCGGACCAGGTGCATTCTCCCCAGAGGAGGAAGGTGCATGCACCCCTGGGGTCTGTCCTCTTCCCGACACCCCAGCCGCCCCCACGCAGGTCCCCATGCCCCAGAGCCCACACCCCCTCCCTGCCGCCTCACCCCTCCCCTCCTGCCCAGTCCCAGATCTCAGTGAACATGGAGGACTGTGAGGACACGCGGGAAGTGAAGGGGCCCTGGGGCGCGCGCACTGGCACCGGAGGCAGCTCCCACAGCCGCCACATGGGCGGCGGCGACCCCGCGGAGCACCCGCTGCTGCGGCACAAGAGCCTGCAGTGGGCGCGGAGGCTGAGCCGCAGGGGACCCAAGCAGGCGGGCCGGGCGGCGGCCGCGGAGTGGATCAGCCAGCAGCGCCTCAGCCTGTACCGGCGCTCCGAGCGCCAGGAGCTCTCTGAGCTGGTGAAGAACCGCATGAAGCACCTGGGGCTGCCCACCACCGGCTACGGTAAGGACGCCCGGCCCGGGTGCGGGCGGCACAGACAGACGGGGCCAGGGTCGGGCCACAGCCAGGAACAGTCGGCTGCAGCATCCCGGGGCCAGGCCGTCCTCCTGCCTGTCTGTCGGCCTTTCCAGCTGCACTCTGCCGGCTCCTCCTGGGGGGCCAGCTGTGGGCACCACCACCACGGCCCCAGCAGAGACCCTGTGCAGAGGAGGGTGGAGGAGGGGCGTGGCCACAGCCCACCCCAGTGCTGGGGGCACAGGACCTGGCAGCATCCTTGGTGCTGAGCCCTGTGGGGAGGCGCCCGTTCCCACTGCCCTGGGGCCTCAGTTTCCCTCTCTACTAAATGGGAGCTGGCTGAGCCCTTCAGGGGAGCCAGCTGTCGGGTGCAGAGGGCCAGGCTGGGCTCCCCAAGTCAAGAGTGTCCATGATGGGACAGCCGGCTGCAGCCGGTCCTGCCAGACATGGAATACCCAGGGCCCCTGAGTTCTCACAGAGGTTGTGGGAGCCCGAGCCCTCCCAGCAGTCAGTGTGGAGGGGACCTTGTCTTTGAGGTAACAGCTGGGTGAATGGCCCATGCCAGGACACACCTCCGTCCGCCATGGCCCGCTGCCATTCCCATAGCACATCCCCCCTCCTGCTGCTCAGGGAGCCTGGCATCTGTCTCCAGCAGCAGATCTGTGCAGCCCCTCTCTCTGCGCCTTGTGGTGGGAAATGTGCTTGGGCCACAGGTGCCATGCCTGCATGGAGGGAAGCTCATCCCCTCCCTCACTCTAGAGACGCTACCTCCGTTGATGAGACCACAGGCCCCAGCTCCCCTACACTGGGCTGCTCCCTGGTGACGCCCACCCCTGGGCTGCATCAAGGCTTTGCCCTCTCTTTGGTTCCATCTCGGGGACCTGCCCAGTGCTTAGGGCTGCCTCTGTCCTGTTGGGGTGTCAGGTCTCCCAACCCTGCCTCCTGCGTCTATCACCTGGGTCAGGGGCCTTGACTCCCCCGAGCAGAGTCCAGGGCTCAGGGCTAGCCCGGGAGCTGCCCACGGGTCACTGGGCTGGACTGTCTGCCCGAAGGAGACTCAAAGGCCAGGGTTTGGGGAACAGGTGGCCCATGAAGACCCGTCCCGGCCCCAGCCCTGTGCATGTTGTGAAAGGCGTCCCCATCTCCCCTCCTAGAAGCTTCCCTCCGTCCCCACAGCGTCCCTGTCCCGGGAGGGACTCCTGAGGCTGAGAGGGGTGCCCAGCATTCACTTTCATGTTCCCCCGTGATGGGAGAGGATGATCCAGCCCAGTCCGGCGCCCCCAGAGCTTGGCAAGGGAGGAGCAACTGCCTTTCTGGTGACCAACTCGCTTCCGGTGGCCAGCACTGGCTGCAGGTCCTGGGGTGGCCGGCCGCCCGCGCAGCTGCCCCCACACCCTCCCGCTGTGCCGCCCGCCCGCGCCTCGCTTGCTGACTGACTCTCTCTCTCTGTTTCTGTCTGTGCCTCTTTCTGTGTGTTCTGTAGAGGACGTAGCAAATTTAACAGCCAGTGATGTCATGAATCGGGTAAACCTGGGATATTTGCAAGGTAATTCTGCTCTGGCGGGCCCTGTACTGCGCCATGGGGCTCGCCAACCCTTCGCCACTGGCAGCCTTCTGCGCCATCCCAGCCAGGCAGGTGCACAGGAGCTGTGAGAGCAGGTCCCAGCTGTCAGCCAAGGTAGCCCTGTTGGGCGAGGCCTCACACATCCAGAGTGTCCCCTGGCTGGGTGCTGAGGACGGGCCTGAGGCTGAGGTCTGGGGCTCATGCTGGTCAGGGTGCTGCTGGCCACCAGGCAGGGTGGAGACTGCCCAGCTTGGGGCTCACCCAGTGGTGCTGCTGCTTTGCTGTTTCAGATGAGCCCTGAGGGGACTGGTGGGACACCTGGCCCACAGCCAGCCCCTCCCTGTGGCCGGCCCCATGAGAGGTCTGAGGACCCTAAGCTTCCCTGTTCTTGGGAAGCACCCAGATGGCCCCAAGCCGGGGCCCCAGGAGGAGCTCAGTGAAGCCTGGGCTGGACGCAGGGTGGGGATTCCAAGCCACGGGTCCATATCCTGTCCTGGGTGCTCAGAACCCCATTTCTTCCAAACACATGCTGCATCCCATCAGTGCTCAGAGCAGTCTGGGCCGCTCCTAGGGGGTCCTGGCAGCCTCGGGAACTCAGAGCTTGCACCTGCTGCCCCCCTCCCTACAGGGTAACCTGGGAGCTTGAAAGGCCTCCTGAGCCCACGCAGGTGTCAGCTCGGGAGGGACCTGTGTGGCAGGATGGCCGTGCATGCAGCTGGAGGCAGGCCCAGGCCCAGGGCAGCCATGGAAGTAAAGCTCCAGCCTCTCTCCCGGGTCTGTGCTTTTCCCTGTGATGGCGTTCAGGGAAGTCCCTGGCTCTGCTGGGTACCGTGGGGCTCGGATCCACACCTAGTGGCATTCATTAGCGGGATGCACCGTCCCCTGCTCCCCACGCCCACAGTGCGGCTTCCGGCAGCTCCTGCTGTGCTCCAGGGCAGGCGAGGCCACAGCGGGCTTGGGGCGACAGCTCACAGGACCCATTGGGCGGGCATTTCCTGAGCTCAGCCTACGTGCCCGGCAGGGTGAGGGTGCCGGGGCTATGGGGCTACACACCCGTGTTTGGATTCAAGCAGAGCCCAGGCCAGGGCACAGAACAGGGAGAGTCATGCTCTGTGGGGGGAGGATGGGCAGCATCTTGAGGCCCCTCCAGCATGCAGCCCCCACCCCGCACGCAATGGGCGGAGCCGGCCCAGCCCCGATACGCGCAGAAACACCTCTTTGTACCTTCCTCGTGGCCGCCCTGGGGGAGGCCCTAGTTACCCCATTTATAGAGAAGGAAACTGAGGCTCGGGTCAGGTAGCTCTGGCCCAGTGTGGGGGATTCAGGCAGGAGTGATCGTGGATGCCAGTGGCCATGGGGTCTGGAAGCTCTGGGAGCTGCAGGGTTAGGACGGGGTCTGGAAGGCAGAGTTCCCACTGAGGCCTGGAGTGAGGGTCTGGCTGGAGGAGTCAGATAGCCCTGGGGACCAGGAGTGAGGTGGCCCTGCTCCAGGACATTCTCCAGAAGAGCCAAAGCCATCCCCGGGCACACCTGCTGCCTGCCTTTACCAAGCACAGTGGACACTCAAAGCTAGACCTCTGTGCCCACCCTGGGCAGCCAGGGCCAGTGCCACGTGACTGACCACAACCCAGCCCCTAGCACTGCAGCTGGGGCCCGGTGTCCCCACCCCCCGCCGCGCCCAGCCCAGCCTGGCTCAGCCCAGCTACGAGCTCTACTCACGTCAGAAGCATGTGGTCCCGGCGCCCCAGGGGGACAAGCTGGGGCCTGGGGGCTGGTCTGTGCCTGCCAGAGTGAAACGAGCTGGTGGCCCCTTGTTCTCGGTGTCCCACCGTGTGCTCATCATGAAGCCAGTCAGGCAGCTCTGGTGGCGGGGGGGCGGGCAGGGTCCCAAGAACCTATGAGAGCCGCCTGCCCCACCCACTGCTGCCCCCTTCCTGTGACACCTGCTGTACGGCCACCCCAGAGGTGTGTGCAGGCACCCGGGTGTGGTGGGAGGGTGTACCTCCCTGCACAGCCCCAGCATGAGGCCCCTGGGCCTCCACCAAAGGCCTGGGGAAGTCCCTAACCTGGGCTTTGGGAAAAGAGCAAGAGGGCTGTGAGGGGCAGGTGTCAGGCCGTCCTGTCCCCCAGGCATGGACACAGGAGCTGGCACCAAGTGACCCACGCGGGGTGCGAAAGGCCCAAGGCAGAGCTGGTCTCCTGGCCAGAGCTGCCCAGTTGGCCCCAAGTCCGAGTCTGTGCCCTGCCTCCCGGGCAGCCGCTGTGCTCACAGGGGGAAGGCCGAAGCCCCCACAGCAGGGGGACTGGCATGGCCCCCGCCTGGCTGGGCAGCCAGCAACCTCCCGACTTTTCCTTTCACAGGGGCCATAGTGAGGCTGTCCCAAGGGAGAGGATGGGCAGAGAGAAGGGAATGGCAGTAGCCAGGATGGAGGTTGCCCAGGGCAAGGCTCCCTGAAGTTAATTGTCCTGGGTCACCTTTGTTCTCTGTCCGTGGAGCCTGGAACAGGAGACAGGAGGTTCCCTTAGACACTATCAGATGGGTAAACGGAGGCCAGAGGCCCTCCTCCTCAGCCAGTGAACCCAGGGCCACTGATGGGATGCTGGCCTCTCAGCCTGCCCTGCTGGCCACACAGAGACTGAGATGACGGGGCGTGTTTCTCCAGAGCCATTCTCACCCCGTGAGCCAGATGCCAGGCTGTCTCCCACGAGGCAGGGGCCATGTTCTCAGAGGGATGAGCTGGGGCAGAGGTGTGCCCTGAGCTGATGCCACTCAGGACTCGAGTCCGAAGCAAAGGGCTGAGCACAGGAAGCAGGAGTGGCCGTCCAGGCCCGGGATGGCAGCACTGCAGGGGTCCTGCAGGAGGGGTAGGGCTGAGCAGCCTCCAGAGCCTGTGGTGGGTGTGGATGGGAGGACAGCGTGCAGGTGTGTGTGCAGGTGTGTATACAGGTGTGCATGCAGGTGTGTAGGGGTTTGCAGACAGCATGGATGTGGGGGGCTGTGGAGATATGTGCAGATACAAATGTGTGTGGCATTCAGAGGTGAAGATGGAAGAAGTATATAGGTGTGTGTTCAGGGCATGTGGGCGTGTACACAGGTGTGTGTATGGGGGTTGGGCGTGTAGTTCCGTGTGGATGGATCCAGATGTGTGCAGGTGGAGATGAAGGGGTGCATGGGAGGGGAATGGTGAACACACACCTGCCAGCGTGTGCTAGTGTGTGACCTACGTGGCAGGTGTGTGCGGGTATGCTCGGTGGCTCTGCTCAGAGCCACCCTTTGCGGTGATGCCACCTGGCACCAGGGTGGGGTACAGGTCAGAGCTGGCTCCCAGCTGCCCTCGTGGCTGCCCCCTGCCCAGTGTGGGGATGGGTTGGGGACAGGTGTCAGTCGGGCTCTGGCTGGGCTCACCAGGATGAGGCGCTGGAGCAGAACACTGAGGAAGGCCGGAAAGACAGCTCATTCTGGAGCTCCCACACCTCCGGGCCCCTGCAGAGCTGGGAGGGGCAGGGCTGGGGTGACATTTGCCCGGCTGTGTCCTTGCAGATGAGATGAACGACCACCAGAACACGCTCTCCTATGTCCTCATCAACCCTCCGCCCGACACGAGGCTGGAGCCCAATGACATTGTGTGAGTAGCACCTGCAGGCTGTGTGCAGATACCCTGGGCACCACATGGGCACTGGGGAGGCGGGGCCACAGGCACCACAGGAGGGCAGCTCAGAAGAGGGCTGGGCAGGGCCGCCCGGACCACACCCCCTCCAGGAGCCCCTCTGCCCTCCCACAGCTATCTCATCCGATCCGACCCCCTGGCTCACGTGGCCAGCAGCTCCCCGAGCCGGAAGAGCAGCTGCAGCCACAAGCTGTCATCCTGCAATCCCGCGACACGCGACGAGACCCAGCTCTGAGCCAGCCCTCCACGGAGCTCCGGCTGCCAGGCGGGGGAGTGGTGCCCTGCCCAGGGTCCTCAGGAAGGACGTGGAGGAACAAGGACACAGTGGCACTCGGGTGACCCTGGGATGCCACACTCTGCTCATGCGGCTCCCGGAACTCCACCCAGAAAGGAGGCCCTCATGCTGTGGGGGGAGGGCCAGCTTACCTCTGGGCACCTGCAGGCTGGTGGGGAGGGTTTTTTAACCTATTTTTACAAATCGATGAGTCCACGTCTCTTTACACAGATGTACCGCAACTCGTGACCAGGGCCGGTTGGGAGGGCAGCGCAGGGAATGGACACCCTGCAGGGCTGAGGCCAGGCTGTGTTAGAGGGTGGGGCTGGGGTGCATGGGGAGCGGGAGAGAACCCAGAACCCGGGAGCCCCACGTGGGCCACAGCCGACTCTGAGCCGGCCGGAGAGTTCACGGCCAAGCAACTTCCCTTCCCGCCAGCCAGGGCCTGGGGGCCAGGGTGCTGGTCTCCACTCTGCGGGCCGGGCGAGGGGCCCTCTGCTGTTTGCCGTCCTGAGCCCCTTCTGGAAGTTAGAAGCCTCGAAGGGCCCAGGGAAGCCGGGCATGTGTGAGGGGTGTGTCCCCAGGTCCCCAGACAGCCCTGCTGCCATGGGCCTTTCTGAACAGAAGCAGGAGAGCTGCTTTCTCTACTTCGCACTGAACTTCTCCAGCTCCTGCGTCTGGGGGACGTTGGGCGCACAGATGGTGCATTTCCATGGACCATTTTATACCCTTTTAAAGCAAAGCCTCGTTTTCTAAACCCCGACCTGTGAAGCACAATTAAGCCTCCGGGCTGGGCTGTGTGGACGGAGGATCTCAGCAAGGGGAATCCCAGCGGCGGCTGACAGCAGGAGCCGCCCTGCGTCCTTTGCTGCTGCATCCTTTACTGCTGGGTCCTTTGCTGCTGGGTCCTGACTGATTTGTGTGGTCAGCGCTGGGACCGTCTATTAAACGGACGCATTTTGGAGGCACGAAGTTATAAGTTGTCTCGCTCATGGTTCCAAGCTCTCTCCCCTCCCAGCCACCCCATTTTAGGGTTAGAAACACCTGCTGGGGCCTCCCACCCCAACCTCACAGGCAAGCCCCTGTCCCCCAGCTAGGCCAGGACGGCCCTTCCCAAAATCAGGACCCAAATTGTATTTAGCCATTGGTGACGGCATCCTTGTAGCCAGGAAAGCTGCCTGGTGGTGGAGGTCCCAGAGTCCAGGAGGGCTCTCTGGTGTGCTGCCCATCAGCCTCACCTCTGTAGCCAGGCATGGCCCTGGGATCAGCACAGAGGCCCCAGGCTCTGCCCGCAGTGGCACAGAACTCCTGAGGCCAGCGGCTACTAGGGATCCCCTACACGGGGTGTCAGGGCTGCCCCAGGTGGGGAACGTGTGCGTGCCTCACCATGTTCATTTCAGGGTACCCCAAGAGGCTGATGGAGACAGACCAAAAGGCCAAGGCGCAGCCCCTCCCTGGTGTCAGGGCAGACACCGCAGCTGCTGGAGAGGCCAGCCTGGCCACACAACTAGCCAGCCCTCACTCCCGGCCTTCCAGGACCCCCCTGCTCAGAAGGCGCCCACTAGCCCTCGGTGGGGGACAGAGCTGGACGTGGGTGGTCACAAAGAGGCTGTGTGGATTCGGGGGGCAGACAGTCCCAGGACCTTGATGGAGTGGCAAGGGCCTGTCCCAGCAGGGCTTGTGGTCTGTCAGGCCCCGGGGATCCAACTGGCGAGCTCGTCCTCCCCTGCAGTCCCCCTGCAGCAGGCTGGCCCAAGCCTGCCCGACCTGGGCGGCCTCTCATGTCACCCAAACCCTGGCCCCCAGGAGAGGGGGGCTGCAAGTGCCTGAAGGGGAGGGGAGGGGGGAGAAAAGCCACCCTGGCTGCTGGGACAGGAGGGTCACCTTGATCTCCATCCGGTTAGGGCTGCAGCCTCCCCCCCAGCCCCACACTGGGAAGAGCTGGCCTCTAGGAGGCACTGAGGGGCAGTCCCGTGACTTGTTGGGGATTGACTTACGATGTGGATGGTGTCCCCAGAGTCCACCTCCGCGATGCCAGCAGGCATCTTCACCTTTGAGCCTCTCTCCAAGGCTGAGTGGAGTCCCCCAAAGAGGGTGGGGGCTTGCTGCCCAGGAGAGGCTGGGTGGGCACCTTTGGGCCTCTGAAAACACAAGAGGTCCATTCCCTCCTGCATGTCTGCTGCCACGGCACCATTCTCATAATCTCCAGTAGCGAGGTCACTTCCGGCCCAACCCTGGACTTCCGAGGGGGAGGTGCGCATTCCCTGCACCTTCACTAACCACAGAGGATGCCAGGCCCTGGGCCTCCTGCTCTGCCTGGACAGAGCTCATGTGGGCAGCTGTGGACGCAGGCGGCACCCAGTGCCCAGTGGCCTGTGACTTCTCCCGTGGGTAAGGCTGGGAGCCAGGGGCTGGAATCAGGCTGGTCTGTGACTGTGAGATGCCAGCTCCCAGCCCAGTAAAAGCTGTGCGCAGCATCTGGAACGTCTGCGCTCTGCCTTGGCCTCCATGGTCTTCATCTCCAGGTTTAGGGAGCACCTGGGGTGCCTCTCAGCTTGTCCCGGGCCCACTCATCAACACCCCCGGCTTACGCAGTCGTGACATCAGGAAGGTGGGTCCCCGCTCCCCCAGCTGTCCTCGTTCACCATCGTGTCTCCCAGCCGCATGTCCTGCTGACCCATGCAAGGTCCCCGTGCAAAGCCTACACCAAGCAAAGCAGGATCTGAGCAAAGGTTGCAGAACTGCATTCCGTGTCATCACCGCCCAGAATGAGCTAACAGGATTTTTTTAATGCTTTACAGGTTTTGAAACATACAAAATTAGTGAGAAACCTGCTATTTTCCTTATTCCTGACTCATCTAACGGAAAACTGGGCAGGGCACAGGATCTCACACCTCTAATCTCAGCACTTTGGGAGGCCAAGGGGGGTGGATTGCTGGGGCCCAGGAGTTGTTTGTTTTGTTTTTAATTGAGACAGGGTCTTGCTCTGTTGCCAAGCTGGTGTGCAGTGGCACGATCTTGGCTCACAGCAACGTCTGCCACCCGGGTTCAAGCGATTCCCCTGCCTCAGCCTCCTATCTGGGACTACAGGTGTGCGCCACCATGCCCAGCTAACTTCTTATATTTTAGTAGAGATGGGGTTTCACCATGTTGGCCAGGATGGTCTTGATGTGACCTCGTGGTCCGCCCGCCTCGGCCTCCCAAACTGCTGGGATTACAGGCGTGAGCCATCATGCCTGGCCAAGCCCAGGAGTTTAAAATCAGCCTGGGTGACATGGCAAAACCTTGATGCTACCAAAAAATACAAAAAAATTAGCTAGACGTGGTGTCATGTGCCTGTATAGTCCCAGGTACCCAGGAGGCTGAGGAAGTTGGATCACCTGAGCCAGAGAGGAGTGAGCTGGACTGAACCACTGCACTCCAGCCTGGGTGGCCGAGTGAGACCCTGTCTCAAACAGAAAAAAGAAAAAACTGTTTGCTCAAAATCAGAATACCAACAGTGTATTGGGTGATGGCAGCTTATGGTCAAGTGAAATGTGTAAGAGCAGTGTTAGAAGGAACAGGCGGGAGGAAGCGGGTTGTCGGTTACAGGTTACCATGTGACCCATGAAGCAGCACCATGTAATTTACAGGTGGATTTGGATTAGATGCAAACTCTAGAGCAACCTCTAAAGTACATATCTTTCTATTTTTCTCTATATTAAAGTATAATTTATATGCTACTAAGGAAAAGACTATGGACTCAGCCAGGCATGGTGGCTCATACCTGTAATCCCAGCACTTTGGGAGGCTGAGGTGGGTGGATCACGAGGTCAGGAGTTCGAGGCCAGCCTGGCCAAGATGGTGAAACCCTGTCTCTACTCAAAATACAAAAATTAGCCGGGCATGGTGGTAGGCGCCTGTAGTCCCAGCTACTCTGGAGGCTGAGGCAGGAGAATTGCTTGAACCCGGGAAGTGGAGGTTGCAGTGAGCCAAGATCGTGCCACTGTACTCCAGCCTGGGCAACAGAGTAAGAAAAAAAAAAAAAAAGGCTATGGAATCATATAAAATGCTTAATTCAAACCAGAGAAAGCAGAAAAGAAAGGGAGACAGAAACTCAGACCAAGGGCAACAAATGGAAACAGTTACAAAGCGGTCGGTATTAATTCCATGAAACCAGTCACCACGTTAAATGTGAACGAATTGGTCTAAATACACCAATTAAAAGGCAGAGACTGGCTGGGCGAGGTGGCTCACGCCTGTAATTCCAGCACTTCAGGAGGCCGAGGCAGGCGGATCACCTGAGGTCAGGAGTTTGAGACCAGCCTGAAACACAGTGAAACCTCATCTCTACTAAAAATACAAAAACTAGCCGGGCATGGTGGCAGGTGGCTGTAATCCCAGCTACTCTGGAGGCTGAGGCAGGAGAATTGTTTGAACCCAGGAAGAGGAGGCTGCAGTGAGCCAAGATCACACCACTGCACTCCAGCCTGGGCTACAGAGCAAGACTCCATCTCAAAAAAAGAAAAACAGACAGACTGACAGTGGACTTTTTAAGTCCCTTCGTGACGGAGAGTCACATGAGCAGCACGCCAGCCCCAGCTTCAGCGGTCCTCAGCCCTGTCCACCCACTCTACCCCCGCACACACCTCAGGTCTGGATGTGTGTCCAGGCTGGAGTGTTTTTAAGTGACCCCTATATGGCACATTATTTTACAGCGAGCAGTGTGGTCAGCCAGCTCCCTGCAGCTGCAGCTCCTGAAGGGCCCCTGGGGACAGGAAGGTGTCCCGCTCAGCCAACAGGTGCTCGCTGCTGGAGAGGTCCAACCTGGTCAGGGGCGCAGGCCGCAAAAGGCACCCACAGCAAGTGGCACAGCTGTTGGAAGCCAGGAAGAGCTCCTTCAGGCTGGCACCTGCTTGAAGGTGGCAGGTGAGTGAGGCAGCTGCCTGAAGGCGCATGTACCTCACTCAGCGGGGTAACTGAGGCATGGCCTCTTCATGGCCTTGCCACCTGCCAGGGCATTGGCTACCATGATCAGCCCCTGCAGTGCCCCCAGGTCCCAGAAAGCTGCCATCTCTGCCCCACAGCTGCCTGGATGGTTGTGTGTGAGGATCGGGCTCCAGACGCCCCACACCTTGCATGGGTGGAAGGCACATAGCTGTGAAGGGCACTGAGACGCAGCTTCTGCAGAGCGAGGGCTTCTCCAGGAGCAGAGGAGTCAGGACTGAGGACCGAGGACGCTCAGAGAGCAGGCGGCCCAGCCTCTCCAGCTGCCCGGAGGCTGGCGGCTCCTCTTGCCCCGGCATTCCCGAAAGTGGGCAGGGTGCCACAGAGCATATGGGGTAGAATCCCATGGAGCCCCCAACTCACCTACTGCTGGCACTCCCAGCCTGCCCCAGAGGACCGCAGCCAGGAGCCCTCCTGGCCTCTCAGGAGCCCAGATCCCCAGGGGACTGGCAGCGGCTTGACCTGTCTGGTGAGCATGGCCAAGCCTCAGCCCCAACCCCCAAGCTCTGCACTCTCCCAGGATGTGGGCTCCCACCCAGCTGTCCCTGGGCCCTCAGCTCAGGCCTTCCTCTGGCACCACCTCCACACGTGAGCTCACGCCCCCTCTCTCTCTCTCTCTCTCTCTCTCTCTCTCTCTCTCTGTTCCCCTCTGCACAGCTGGGCTTCTCCAGCCTTCCCCGCATGCTGTCCTCTCTTGCTCACCCCACTCCAAGCGTTCCCCAAAACACACTCTGAGTCAGGCTGGCTCCTGGCCACTGAGCCCGAAGGGTGCCGCTGGGTCTCACCTCACTTGACCTCCACTGGACATTCACCCCTCCCGTCCTCCAAAGAGTCTGTCCCGGCCCTCCTGATCATCCGCTTACAGCCCCAGACTACTGAAGTTTGCCGGTGCTGACCCATCTACCAGCCCCTCCAGAAGCCCCTCCATCCCCATTCAAGTCTGGGAACCCGCCAGCCCACTCCACACTCCAAGTGGCTGTCTTGGGAGTGCCTCAGACTCCATGTGTCTAAGCTGATCCATCTGTCACCCCCTGAGACCCCAGGTCCTCCTCAGTGTCCCCCGCCCACACCCTGAGCCCCTCCGCCGTGTCTCACACAGGCACTAGGGCCACCTGCCCTCTGTCCTCTGCCCCCCGAGCAGCCTCTGCCCTCCCCGGCACTGCAGCAGCCTGGGAACGCTCGCCTTCCTGTGCCTTGGGCCCTCTGTCTATTCTCTGTAACCAGAGCTGACCCTTAAATCTACCCTGTCACTGTCTAAAATCCTGGGGTGCAGCGTGACGATGCAGCCCTACATTCTGAGAGTGGCTGTGAGTTCGTCCTGGGCTGGGCCCTGGCACCTGGGATGCTCATGGAAAGCACTGATGGCTGTTTGGCACCAGCTCTCTTCCAGCCAAGCATCAAACACGGCCTCCCCTGGGAGGCCCTGGGAACAGCCTGACCCTGGCGGTACTCCGATCTCCATCCCCGCAGGAGCTGGCCAGGGCAGGCCCTGCGCCAGGCCCTGGGTTCTTTGCTGCGGTGAGACCAGCCCCTCATGCAGCAGACAGGACAGATATGGAGGAAGCGGCCACGCGGCAGCTCACACACCGAAACACCAGCGGCACTGTGGTCTCCGGTACGCAGCTGCCCGCCGGCCAGGCATCACACGTTGTCCCCACCTCCCACTGCCCTCCACCTGCCCTGCTCCGGTCCTGCTGGGTGGTGGACAAGCCTGCCTGGTCTCCACCTCTTCCGAGGCTGTGGCTCCTCCTGCCGCCTGGGCCCGCACGCTGCAGTGCCGTGCCGCTAACGCTCCGGCTGCACCTTCTCTCTCCATCGCTCCTCCACGGCGCTGTGGGCTCAGGGTCACGTCTCTCCACTGCCCATGAACTTCATATCCCCCCGATGCCATGAATTAATGCAAGCCGCCCCTGGCTGGGACCCCACCTCCTGTTTCCAGCCCTGCACCGCACCCAGCAGCTCATCCAGCCCTATTCCAGAATGAACGAGTGAATGAATGAATGAGATGAACGAATGAATGAACAGATGAGTGAGTGGAGGAGTGGGTGAGTGCACGGTCATTCTACTCAACATACAAAGTCCCAAAGGCCAGATGGCTGCTTGTGGCCAGGGTCCTTCACAGTGTGGCCCCGATTATCCCTTACAGTCTAGTCCCAGGCCCCCCAGCACCACCTCCCAGCCTGAGAAGGCCACCACCCTAATGAGAGAGCAGTGAGTGGCAGGCGTTGGCCACAGCTCCCAAGCCCCTGCCTGTGGCCTCCTCCCTCAGGTGGCAGCTGCCGTGGTCCCGCTCAGCTCACCACCATGTTGCCACCTGGCCACCCCACTGGCCCAGGCCTCCACTGATGGTGCTGACACTTGGGGAACAAAAGGGCGGTGGGACTCGTGGGTCACTTGGCTCGGAAGGCCCGCCCACTGCCCTGACCACCAACCTGGGGACCTCCCATTCCTGCGTCCTTCCACAGCAAACACCTGCCCAGACCAGCTCCTCCAACCTCCGTGCGTCCTGCAGCCATGGAGGCAGGGGACATGAAGTCACAGACAGGCGGTGCCCACAGAGGCCAGGCCCTCAAGGAGAGCGCCCCAGCCACTTCCAGCCACCGCTGCCCCCACTCAGTCCATCAATGACTCCCTTCCTGCGCATGTCAGTAGCAAAGCTTCGCTTCATGACACGGTCCTCCTGCCTCATCCCCACTCCCCCTGTGACCTTTGTTCCTCTAAGCTCTTGCAGGGAATTCACTCTGCCCAGCCCTGGCAGCTGGGTCCTCCTAAGGTTCACATAGGACGCACCTCAATAGTCATCGCTCCAGGACAGTGGCCCCAGGGGCTTTGGTCCACTCCGTTCTCCATGTCCCGCTCGGAGTTCTCAGGAACCACCGCATAGTGTGCTGGGAGCGCCGTGTCCTCAGATGGGGGGGGGGGGCTGGCCAGACAGTACCCTACAAGCAGGGCATCCTTCCACACTTCAGCCCAGTGAACAGCGTTCCCCAGGGGCACAAAACCCAGGGAGGCTGCTTTCTGGGGCCGCTCAGCTGCAGTGTAAGTGCCGCACACGCGGAGGAGACTCCGTCCTCCTCAGGCGGTTTTCCTGGGCCTGGGGGACTGGCTTGTGATGAGTCTGAGGTTTCAGTGGCCCTTTGTGTCCCATCTGTGAGTCACAGGCCGGCTTCATGTAGCTTGTGTGGGGGCGGAAGGGGAGGTGGTTCTGCCTCACCACACTCAGACCAGCTGGTAATCCATGCACAGCAAACCTGCTTTGCAATCCCCACCGTACAGACGAGCAAACACGGCCTGGACGGACCTGTCACTGGGCCTGTGTCTGGCTGCAGAGGGAGGCGACATGCAGTCCACGCTCCTCACCCGCCGGGACCCAGTGGGCCCTCCGCTGCCACCCTGCCGGCGGCTTCTCAGGAGCCTGAACTCCTCAGCATCGCACATTTCTTGGCTTCTGCAAAGGCTTCTTCATCACCTCCCAACCAACCCTGGTCAGTTCTTCCCGTCTGGAAAAGGTCCACCTGCCTGACATTCCTCCACCAGCCTGCAAAGCTCGGACACACAGGGCTGCCTGCTCAGCGCCACGTCCACCCCACAGCACCTCACTCCATGGGTGCTTCCAATACACACTGAGGGATGACTGGGAGAAACACAGACTTACCACGTCCCGCAGACTCGGGTATGTGACGCCAAAGTCCTGCGTGACAGGCGAGCTCGCTGGTTTTCGTGATTCCATCTCTAGAGACTTCGTTATAAAATTGTTTATTAAGATGAGTGACAGTCATTTTATTCTGCTTCATGACTAATCTATGTGACTGTATTCCTTGGATGGCTTGCCAATACTTTACTTTTTGGTTTTTTTGAGACAGGGTCTAGCTCTGTTGCCCAGGCTAGAGTGCAGTGGTGCAGTCACAGCTCACTGCAGCCCCAGCCTCCAGGCTGAATGATCCTCCCACCTCAACCTCCCACATAGCCAGGCCTACAGGTTCAGTGTCACCAAGCCTGGCTAACTTCTGTATTTTTTGTAGAGATGGGTTTTTGCCATGTTACCCAGGATGGCCTCCCATTCCTGGGCTCAAGCAATCCTCCCACCTCAGACCCTCAAAGCGCTGGGATTATAGGTTGAATATTTTATGATACAAAAATAGAAGGAACTCCTCTGAGGTCAACCTACCTTTGGAAATGTCAGCTCTCCAAGTAGCGGAAGCGCTGAACACACATGTCTTCTGTGATGGGCTGAACTGTGTCTCCCAGATCCTGTCCCTGAGGACTCCCAAATCCACAGGTTAATGTCCTGTCCCCAAGGACCCCCAAACCCACAGGGTAATGTCCTGTCCCCGAGAACCCCCAAATCCACAGGTTGACATCCTGTCCCCGAGGACCCCCAAATCCACAGGTTGACGTCCTGTCCCCGAGGACCCTCAAATCCACAGGTTGACGTCCTGTCCCCGAGGACCCCCAAATCCACAGGTTGATGTCCTGTCCCTGAGAACCCCCAAATCCACAGGTTGACGTCCTGTCCCCGAGGACCCCCAAATCCACAGGTTGTCATCCTGTCCCTGAGGACCCCCAAATCCACAGGTTGACATCCTGTCCAAGGATCCCCAAATCCACAGGTTGACGTCCTGTCCCCGAGGACCCCCAAATCCACAGGTTGACGTCCTGTCCCCGAGGACCCCCAAATCCACAGGTTGATGTCTTGTCCCCGAGGACGCCAGAATGTGATTGTTTTTGGAGACAGGGTCTTTAAAGAAGGAATAAGTCAGAAAGGGGTCACCGGGGCAGGCCCTCATCCAGTCTGACTGGTATCCTTATAAGGAGAGGAAATTAGGGCCCAGACCCACAGGGGACTGGGTGGGAACACAGGGAGAAGACAGCCGCCTGTAAGCCACGGAGGAAGGCCTCGGGAGACACCAGCCCGCCGATCCACGCCTGGGTCCCGCACCAGCAGCCTCTGGGACACTGAGAAACCCCTTTCTGTCACTCGTGCAGCCCAGCCTGTGGTGCTGTTATGGCAGACCCAGCAAACTCATACGGCAGCCCCAGTGAACAAATAATTCCGAACCACCGCGAGCTTGTCTAGAGACAGCAAAAGAAGGGATACTCTCCAGATTCCCGTGTGCTGACGTCATAACGTTAACCGCAAGCCTGAAAAGGCCCATATGAGAAAAGGTTACAAGGCCATCTAGCTCATGACATACGTACTAGTAAAACACGAGCACACCAAATCCAACGGTATCCACAAAGGACCCGCGTCACACCAGGCTGGGTTCATTCCAGGACCGCAGATGGGTGCAACACCAGAAAAGCAACAAATGCACCTTCGTGAGAGCAAAGGGGGAAACTCTCAATAAACACACACGGAATTTGGTAACATTCAACATCATTTTCAAGACACCAAGAAAAGACAGGAATCTCCCTCATCTGAGGGAGCGTTTGCAGAGCAAACATCACATTTCAGGGTGAAATGCTGAGAGCATCCCCCGGGCGTGGGAAGGAGAGGAGGCCCTCTGCTCGGCTGTCTTGGTGGGACTGGAGACCTCGCCCACGCATCCAGCAAGACAAAAAGCAAATGGACTGATGACTGCAAAGCAAGGAATACAATCATCGCCTTCTGCAGGCGGCTCACACAGAGTCCAAGCCGATCTGCACATCAATACTCAGAAGTAGTAAGAGTTTAACAAGATGGCCGCATACAAACTTGACAAAACCCATTTATATTCTTCTACATACCAGCAGCAAACAATCAGAATGTGAAATTAAAGAGAAAGCATTATTTACAGTGATCTTAAAAAACACACACTACGTAGCCATAACTCTAACATTAGAAGTAGTGGACCCCTGCTGGGTGTAGTAGCTCACAGCTGTAATCCCAGCACTTTGGGGGGGCTGAGGCAGGCAGATCTCTTGAGGACAGGCATTCAAGACCAGCCTGGCCAATATAGTGAAACCCCATCTGTACTAAAAATACACAAATTAGCTGGGTGTGGTGGTACATGCCTGTAATCCCAGCTACTTGGGAGGCTGAGGGAAGAGAATGGCTTGAACCTTGGAGGCAGAGGTTGCAGTGAGCTGAGATTGCACCATTGCACTCCAGCCTGGGTGACAGAGCAAGACTCTGTCTCAAAAAATAAAAAAAACATTAGACCTCTACAGGGAAAATTATCAAATGTTTTGCAAGCTTTAAGAGTGAAATAACTGAAGCCATGCCAAGTTCATGGATCAAGGATCCAGTATCATAAAGATGTCAAATCTCTCCAAATTCAAGGCAATCTTAAACTAAATCTTGATTATTAGGGGTCAGGGAGGGGAGGCTGGGTAGAATCTGACATGCAAAAGGCCAAGGATATCCATGACACTCAGCGGAAGCAGCTGGTTTACCAGGTAGCAAGTCTCATCATCAAGCGGCAGGAATCAGGACCCTGCCTGTGTGCTGTAGAAATAGACCAGTGGACTGGATTTGCTTCTCATTGCTACTGTAACAAACTTTGTGACTTCAAATACCATAAACTTCTTAACAGCTCTGTAGACCAGAAGTCCAACAAAGATCTCACTGAGTTGAGATCGAGCTCCCAGCTTCCTGGAGACGCTCCAGAGAATCCAGAAAGGCTCCAAAGAATCTAGAAGCCTTTCCAGCTTCTAGAGGGCATCTACATTCCTTGGCTCACGGCCCCTCCATCTGCAAAACCAGCAATTTGCAGCTCTATGCTTCCTTCCATCAGCACGGTCTTCCTCTGTCCTCTGCACCCCTCCCACACTTGAGACGCCCCTTGTGATGACATGGGGCTCCCCTAATAGTCTAGGCTGGTGTCCCATCTCAAGGTCTTCTGATTAGCAAGGCAAATTCCATCTTCAACCTCGACTCCCCTTCACCATGTAACACAACACCCAGAGATCAGAATATGGACATCTCTGAGGGTGCAAGGTGGCCACTGCTCTGCCCACCAGAGACCAGAGGACTAGAAATAAAAACAGAAAACCACAGCAGAGCTGGCACTGCCAAACAGCAGGGGAGGGATGGCGTATCAAGAAATGGCTCTGGGATCACTAGATATCCTTATAGAAAAAAATGACATGGAATTCCACCTCATTTACAAGCCATAAAAGCCACGTCCACAAAAGCCAAAAAGAAAAAAAAAAAAGATTAGAAGGTAGTTTCAAAAATCCTTTCATGACTTCAAGGTAGGGAAAGATTTCTTAAACTCTAGTAAGAACATTGACCATCTGGCCACATAATCTTAAAAACTTCTGTTTAATCACAAACAACAAAGTGAAAAGCCACAGAATGGATGTTTCTGCTTTCTGTCTATTGTCTTTCAAAAATTTATCTTCTGTAAATTAATTAGAAAAAGACAACTCAGGAGAAAAATAGGCAAAAAGCTTGTACAGACATTTCACAGGAGGAAACTCCATGACCAAAAAAGATGTAAACAGGCTCAACTTCTGCTGCCATCAAGAAACTGCCGAGCAACGGCACTGGGCGGCATGTGCCGGGTCAGACGCCAGCGCACAGAGGAGCCCCTGCTTGGCATGTCTGCGGCTCACAAAAGAAGTGCCCTGTCAACTTGGTCGCTTAAAGAAGTTCCATGAATCAACAGGAAAAAATCCCACCCAATTAAAGCAACCTCATGAAAAGTGGGCCAAGGAAGTGAACAGAAATCTCCTAGTAGCGGCAGCATGTCAGGTCCGTCCCATTTGAAAAAACAAGTCAATCTCCCTAGTGCCCAGGAAAGAAGAGAGAAAGCACTGACAACCCATGTCACACCCACCAGTCCAGAAAAAGTCCACGCCTGGGTCCCCGAGAATCCCACAGGAGCGCAGCACATGCCAGCCCCTGGCCAGCGCTCCCAGGACCTGGCCCCAGAGCTGGGGAGCTGGAGACAGGCTTGGCAGAGCAGTGGCCAGAGGGGGCCTGGGACAGGGCGTGGTATAGGCAGATCGTCCCCCGGCTGCTGAGACCCGAGTGCATCCAGGCTCGCTTCATGAGCCATGCAGGGAGGACCGTGAGTCATCCTCAGGCCCTGGACTCCACCCAGCTGGGCAGACAGCTCCTCTCCTGTCACCACCCCACCCCTACGAGCTCCACTGAGGCTGAGATATACACCCCACCAGTGCCATGCACGCTTCAACATCTCTGAAATCAGAGCATCTTAAGATCAACAGGGTGGCAGAGTTTAGTGGGCAGTATTTCCTTCTTGGTGGTACAAAACCATGGTGCATCGTGAAATGGGAAGTTGTCACTGGATACCGCTATCCCCATCTGCCTGCGCGCTGGCTGGCCCGTGAGCTCTGGGAGGGCAGGGGTGAACTGTCGGCTGAGCGCTGCGCAGTGTGCACCTGTTCACACGGCGACTCCGGTGCGGGCTGTGGAGGTGGGTGTAGCCACTTGGGGAGTCTGGGGACACCAACGGCCATGTGCTGTGGGGAAGGGGCAAGGCAGGGCAGGCAGCTTTCTGTTCTGTTCTCTCCCGTGCACTTCTGAACTGCCTGCACAGCTGATACTTTCAAGGAAAACATGGATGGATGGATGGATGGATGGATGGATGGATGGATGGATGGATGGACAGATGAACGGACGGACGGACGGACGGAAAGGCCAAGTGCTGTTTTTGCAACCGATTCGCTTCTGGTGCAGGGCAAGTAAATTAACTCCAAAGGAGAGAGTACGGTCCAGAGCTTCCTGCAGGGCACCGGGGTGTGCTCTGGGAGGAAGGGGGCACCAGCTCCCACCACAGCCCCAGCCAGGCTTGTGGGAAACCCTCCTCACCCGTTGCATCACACTTCAGAAGGAGGCCTTTCCTTTGTACCCTAATCCTCTGAGGTTGCAATGCTGCCTCTGCGGGGCTTCTATAAACATGATCTACATTACCAGTTTTTATTTGAAAGCATAGAAGTCAGGCCTGCAGCTTCTTTGTAAATGAAGAAAAACCCATTTGCTTCTGAATTCTCAGACACAAAAAGAAGATTCAGCCCAGGCTTGGTGGCTCACGTGTGATCCCAACCCTTTGGGAGGCCAAGGCAGGCGGATCACCTGAAGTCAGGAGTTCCAGACCAGCCTGATCAATGTGGTGAAACCCTGTCTCTATTAAAAATATGAAAATCAGCTGATCATGGTGGCATGTGCCTGCAATCCCAGCTACTCAGGAGGCTGAGGCAGGAGAATCACTTCAACTTGGGAGGCAAGAGGTTGCAGCGAGCTGAGATCACACCACTGTACTCCAGCCTGGGCGACGCTGTGAGAGTCCATCTCAAAAAGAAAAAAAAAAAAAAAAGCAGATTCATCTTCAAAATAACAAACGACCCCTCCACCACACCCACCTTCCAGCTGGGTCACGCAGGCAGACACCACCAGAGAGGCTGCCAGGCCTCCATATCTCGCCCCAGTGCTCTGCAGGGAGGGCGTGGCTGGTGCTGTCTCTAAGGGACAGAGGGTGGGGAGGTGACCCTCAGCCTAACTGCCAGTCATCTGCTGTCACCCACCTCCCAGCACCAGGTCGAAGTCTACACACTCACAAGACTGCTCTGCCCACAACAGGCTCCTGGGGACGAGGTGCCAGACCCACGAGTGTGTTCACAGCCGGCGCTCATGACACCGCTGCTCTCCACAAACTGCAAGCCTCGCACACTGTGGGCTGTGCCCTGTGCGCCTGGCTGCCACCCTCCAAGCAGTCCTCGTGATGCAGTTACTGTCGGGCTTGACCCGTTCCTTGCTCGAGGCAGCTCCTGTGCCTGCCACGCCCTCCACCCCAAACCTCCTCCTGAGGAAGTTAGTGGGAGGCTGGTTGGAGCAGGCCTCTCCAGTGTGCCCAGCCCAGGGCTGGCACTCTTAATCACAAGGGTCAGGGCGCCACAGCCTCACCCCATGTCCGCCCTGGTGTGTGCACCAGAGCCCTCCAGAGAGCACTCCCAAGCCCCTGGGCACTGGGCACACGCGAAGCCCATGGGCCCTCGCTCCTGGCAGGCAGGGCTTAGGCCGGGCACTCCACGGCCTGCACTGTTTAAACACAGCCTTTGTACCAAATAACTTGAAGTCTTGCAGCTTAGTTTAAAAACCCTATTTGTAACCAAAATAGTCACACATAAGTGGTGATTTCATTTCTCTTTCCCTAACAGATGGGCCCACAGTTCCTATAGGACTAATTTTACCTGACTACTCCGTGGCTACTATTCCTCCTTGAAAAATGCTCCCCCCCTTCCCTTGTGAGCATGGTGGCACTCTTATAGCAAGCAGGCTTCCAGGCACAGAGCTTCCACCAAGGACCCGGGCGCAGGGTGGCATCCCACCTTGCACTGGCTGTCCCTGTGCCGGCCATTGGCACTCAGCACCCGCAGGGAAGATGGCCCAGCCTCCGCCCACTGGCCCACTGCTGCTCTCTGACCCACACTGCAGAGCTCAGGGTGGTCGTGCCCTCCCCTTCGCCTTCCACAGCCACTACCCACCACATCTGCTGGGCCGCACGGGACACTGATGTACACAACACATGCTTCCTCTGTTGGAGGAGCAAGGGCGGCGTCGCTGACCTCGCCCCAATGGGAGGTTTCACCAGCATTTCCCAACAGCGCCTGGTGCGGCCACCATGGTCTGAGAGCCAACCACAGCCCACCAAGGAAACGGAACCTGCTATGTCACCTGAGGGTCCGCGTGGGTCCCCACGTCCCCTCCCCTGGCTGTGCAGCACCCAGGGCTACTCTGTCCACCTCTGCCCCTTGAAGACTGTAACGAAAGAATGACAGCCAAAGTCATCCTCAAGGAAAATAAACAGCAGATGCCCGGGCCTGCAGCCAGCAGTCCAACTCCAGGACTGAGTCCGCAGTCAGTCAGCAAGCGTGAACGTCCTCCCAGGTAATGACATTTGTGCCCCAACAAGTTGTTTTCCTGGGATGAGGAAACACTACCCAGGAAACAACACGGGACTCTGCGAGCTGAACAAGAGTCCGACTTGGAGAAACATACATGGAAATAATGGAAATCATGTAAGAGAAACCTGCATGCCCACCCTACGGCCAACGCTCTGCCTTCACAGCACCCACACGAGGGGCCACAGGGACTGACCAGCTAGCTGACTTGTACTGGCAGTTAAATGTCTACTAAAATTGGGCAAAAATAGGTATCAATAAATATAATTTAGGAGCAAAATATTATGGGGGGAACTTTGGTGACAAATATTTGGAGCCACTGATTTTAAAATCAGAACAAGCACTTTGTAAAAAGTTATTGGGCTGCATGCTTAAGAATCTGCTTTCTATAAATGTTCTACTTTAAATTTTAAAATAAAGACTTCACTGTAATGAAAACAAAAATTTACCACCTGGCATAAAAGGAAAAAAAGCAGTCTCTTGGAAAATATGGAAATTAGAGAGATTTATCAGTTCAACTAAAAAATCCCACCGCATCTGCTGGGCCGCAGGTTTTTTTTTTTTTTTTTTTTGAAGACGGAGTCTCGCTGTCACCCAGGCTGGAATGAATGCAGTGGCACAGTCTCAGCTCACCGCAACCTCCACCTCCTGGGTTCAAGCGATTCTCCTGCCCCATCCTCCTGAATAGCTGGGACCACAGGTGCCCACCACCACACCTGGCTAATTTTTCTATTTTTAATGGAGATGAGGTTTCACCATGTTGGCCAGGCTGGTCTTGAACTTCTGACCTCGGGTAATCCGCCCACCACAGAATATCCTACATGGCACCGCTGTGATGTCCGAATCCATTGGACGGCCCTTAAAAAAAACACACCTCCACCTTCGCCTTCGATGCCACAGAAAACTCTAGACCACAGCAAGGCACCCGCCCCTGTCCTGTAAGAGAAGACAGATGTGAATGTCAGAGCTGCAATCCTGGGTGTGTCCACTTCCCAGTAACATGGATGGATCTGACCAGAACAATGATGCAGAGATACAGCTACTGTCCTTCTCAAAAACATTCACAGAAAAGGCGAAATGCAACTGCTTTAGAGATGCCCGTTCGCACTTCTCACAAGTCAAACCCATTTCACAAAATAAATCACAACCAATTGTAAAACGTTCTCCAAGTTGATGAATTTTTAACAGAAAATTTTATTTCAATAAATATTTTGCCCTCCAAGTGACAACTACAATTTCAGGGAGGTAAAAGTATAACCTAGAAGTCATTTAGAATTATTCCACTTTTCAGTTTTGCCTGAGTGAAGAGTCTAGTTTGGGCCTGAAGTCTGATAAGAGACTGCACCGCAGTGACATGCGTAGAAAGTCAAAAGCACACCTGGAAAGCAGTCCGTCTTTGATGTGGGTAGAAGATAACGCATCTGCACATACACATGTAAAACAATGAGACTCACTCAAGTTTCATTTCTCTTTCAACCCCTCATGGCTCCCAGAATTCTAGCATTACCAAGGATTTACACATAAACTTCATCATACATTGAATCATTTGGTTTACACTTTCTTTACAGGATATAACTTTGTAAAGGGTAGAGCAGCTTGCCTTAAATAACAAGGTTAGAATTCTGAGAGGCAACGAAAGACGTGCGAGTGTTCCGCTGAAAATCTGCAACGAGACACCAAGACCATTGCAGGGGCTTTGAAAACAGGAGACATTTGTAAACAGAGCTACAACTCAGTGTCATGAACTGCAAAACCATGATTTACCACCACCCAAGCCAGAAAGGCCTAAAAGCACCACCACAAAAATGAATCCTGTGTCTGAAACTTCTCATGACAAATTAAAAGGGTTGCGGCGTCCAGGCATGAAGAACGCGGGGACGTGTCCGTCAACTATGAGGCCAACACTGGCCTGGGACTCAGGACATCAGGAATGTCCACGCCACCTTAGTGCTTACTGGCACCCAACAGCAAACAATCCTACAGGCTGAAGGACACGTTTCAGCATGCCCCACACACTGGCTAATTCCACGGAGAAAATCCAGAATTCACTCAGAAGTTCCATGGGAATGCAGTTTTCCAGCTCTATGCCAGACATTTTCTAGCTCTTCATTAAAAACAATCCAATTCCACTGAGTTCGACAGGGCCATGGTAAACAACAAGAAGAAACTCTATAAAGCAAGGGGTTGGTGACGCCTGGTCAGCAAAATGAGCCACAGCAACCTCACGCATACAATTCAATGTAAAGCAAATTAGTTCATGACTTTATTACATTTTAGTGCTTTCTTAAAATAAATACGGTAATATCAAACATACAGTGAGGAGTAAAGCACACGTGTGAAAGCATGGTAACAGGAAGTTCACCTGGGACCGTATGACACTCAGCACTTGAGGAATCATACAGCCTTGAGTTCCCTATTTACAGGACAGACAGCGGCTGTGGCTAACACAATGTCTACAAAATCGCAGCAGACTGTACTTTTCTTCAAAGGACTGAGGAAAGGGGTAAGACCTATTAATTCCTTCTAGCGTTCTGTACCATTTCCCTCCTTATGTACACGACTGACCTTCTTCGTCTCAAATTATGTAAGGTATACTTGTCTCTTTTTCTCCCTATTGATCTTTAATTTTTTCTGCAGTTCAAGAAGATTCAAGTAACACTCCCGAGAAAATATGTGCAAAACTAATGTAAGCGGCTCCAGAATCTTCTGGCAGCTGGTCAGTGGCAGCAGTGTCTGGCAGCCGAGGCTGGCACGCACCTGCTCCTGGGAACGTCCGCTCCGCAGAAGCATCAACACCGTTGGGACCAAGGCAGAAAGAACCCAAAGCCATCCACTTACTTGGAGCTCTGAAGTAACTGCAAACAACCACTTGTTTTTAAATAGGCAACAAAACAAAGGTATCCGTCTACCTGGAAAGCGGCACGCTCCTCTTGAGAGCACGCAGCGCTTCCAGACGCAGAACCCAGACAGGACAGGCCGTGACCTAACGAAACCACTAAAGGGACTGTCGGCTTAAGTGCATCACCTTTAAGGACAAACATGCTCAGAGTGAAAAATATTCTACTTTACCAAAATCTGTCTTTATTAAAGTGAACAAATCAGCGCACTATCCAAAACTGAATGAATGATGGCTGCAGTTGGCTCAGCTTGCCTACTTTAAATGAGGCAAACACCAGCGCCTGGTACCATTCCCCATCCTCATGATTGCGTGCCAGATATCATCATCTTCACATTTGTAAACGTTATTTTAGCAGAAGACATACTTTGCAGATTTCAGTGCTTTTAGTGAACTGGTATTTTCCGTAAACTTCTGCTGAGCAGCAAGGAATAAGAATCTTTTTCAGAAATCTTAGAATTGGATATAAATGTTGGCAGTAGACACAATCAATAAATATCATACAACTTCTCAAATGAAAGATTTCCCATTATGAATTTCTTTTCTAAAGACATTCAAATACCCCAAGCCAAAATCGAGCCTCAGTCCTACAGTCACAGGAGATCACAGCTGGCCAACATGAGGGCACCGGGCAATGTGCAAGGGGCAAGGTGAGAAGCGAGAAAGCAAAGTGGATCACGTCTAGTTTATGCTGAAGGGGAACTTCAAGTAAAGGGGCTCCGCAGCCTGGGATCTCGCCCAGGAAGACCCTCCTCCGGGAGCCTCCGTGGTCAGCAGTGGCCACAGCAGCATGAGCCACTGCAAAGTCGGCATCTGCTCCTCCATCCTCACCCTGCCTGGCATCCTCTGAGTGAGATGAGCGCTGAGAGAGGAGTTTTCTTCTGTTGTCTAGAAACCTCTTTGCAAAAGGTCTGTGACTTTGCACACTTCGTACCCAAATAGATGAAAACAATAAATAAGGACCCCGTGGCACCCTCTGGATGCCGGCCACAAGGGTGTCATTTACAAGTCTGGGTCACCCTTTGGATGCCGGCCGAATTGGGGTCATTTACGAGTCTGGGCCTTCTTTGGCACTGCGGGCCGCTTGGGCTGCCACAGGTGGTTGTGAATTGTGAGTGCGTCCACACTGACAGACATGGTTTTAGCTGGGATCAAGTTAAACTGTTTTCGGTCTGAGCTGTATTTATACAGTTTGTCGATCATTTTCTTGGTGATGTTCTTTGGCCCCGTGCCAGTGAGTTTGTAGATTTCCTCAGTATCAGGATAGTAGCAGTAAAGCGCCCTGAACTGGCAGCCAGCATCACGAAACAGTATGATGTAGTGATTGGCATCACACTTCTCCAGCTCCTGTGTGGAGAGAGAAAAGAGAAAGAGACAAACACTTCAGAGCCACTCCAACCACCACGGGGTGGGTTCCCACAGCGCCTGCACAGGAACCGCTCCCTGGGAAGCTCTCCCACGTCAGCTACAGCCTGCCTATTTTAAACAATTACGGTGGACTCCTGTCCTGGAGCATTCATGCCATTGAGACTTAAGAAATCTAGGCAAGCAAGGGGAAAAAATGCTTTTAAGATTAAGTGGAAAAGCAAAGGAAAAGATGCTCATCATTAGCCACCAGAGAAATGCCAGTCAGAACCACCATGAGACGCCGCGTCACGCCCATGAGGATGGCTGGCACCCAGGAGAGGGGCAGTAATGAGTGCTGGCGAGCAGCAGGGCTCCTTCACTGCCAGGGGGATGCAGAGCACAGCAGCCACTGTGAAAACAACTTGGCCGTTCTCCAAACCGCCAGGCAGTTACCGTGGGACCCAGCAATTCCTCTCTCATGTATATACTCGAGGGAAATGAAAACACACGTCCACATAAAACACTGCATAAAAATAACAGCACTATCCCAAACAGGCAAAAAGTTGAAACAAAAATATCACATGTACCCCCAAAAACATGTACATCTGTTCTGTATCAATAACAAATGTTTTCAGTAGAATCAACCCGAGTGTGCATCAGCAGATGAACAGATCAACAGCACGGGGTTGAGCAGGCATGGGCACCACGTAGCCACGAAAAGGATGCAGTCCTGCTACACTCTACACCAATGAAGCTCACAGCACCAGGCTAAGTGAAAGCAGCCCAGCCCAGAAGGTCACAGAAACTACGATTCCATTTATAAAAACGTCCAGAAAAGGCCAATCCATGGAGACAGACAGTAGACTGGCAACTGCCAAGAGCCGGGGCAGGGAAGGTTAGTGAGCGACTGTTCACAGCGGAGAGTTTCTTTCTGGGGGATCAACACGTTCTGGAATTAGGGAGTGGTGATGGTTGCGGATTCTATGAATGTACTAAAAACCACTGAATGGTATAGATAAAAAGAGTGAATTTGACAGTATCTCATAAAGCTGTTACCAAAAAAAGAAGAATCTGGCCTAGGTGCGGTGGCTCACACCTGTAATCCCAGCACTTTGGGAGGCCAAGGTAGGCGGATCACTTGAGATCAGGAGTTCAAGACCAGCCTGGCCAGTATGGTGAAACCCCATCTCTACTAAAGATACAAAAATCAGCAGGGTGGAGTGGCACATGCCTGTAGTCCCAGCTACTCGGAGAACTGCTTGAGCCTGGGAGGCAGAAGGTGCAGTGAGCCAAGATCACGCCACTGTACTCCAGCCTGGGCGACAGAGCAAAACTCTGTCTCAACCAAAAAATAAATAAATAAATAAACAAAATAATCTGAAGTAAATATGACACTGCTGATGCCTATCACAGCCTTTGTGGATCGTATTCTAGAGTTTAAAACACAACTTCAAGTGTTCCAGTAACTTTTCAAAACAGATCCTCCGCATGCCTGGGAATCTGAGCACGTGAGTCCATCCCAGCAGTTCTCCACATGCAGCCCAGGAGGCCTGAGGCCTTCCCAGGAATCGCAAGGTCAAGCCCTTGACTTTGAGACGCTAAGGCCTCATTGCCTCTCACTCACTTCTCTCAGGAGTGTGTGGCGGAACCTTCCCAAGGCCCTGAGCCGTGTCGCTTGTAATGGACGGAAGGCACACACAGCTGAGATGCCAGCTCTCTTATGTCAATGCCATCTTTCTATTTATTTGACTTCAGAAAAGTTATTTTTCATAAATATATAATGTATCAGCATATAATGGGCTTATTTTAAAATAAATATATGTATTTTTAAAAGTATCCAAAACTGTATATATAACACTGATTTCAACCCTACAAACACTGTTTAAATATGAACAGAATTAGATGCCAACAAGAACAATTTGTAGGGACAGTGGCACTGTGGGGGAGTGGCGCTCATCTGATTTGTTGCCACCTCCACAGTAAGAAAGCATGTGGTGCTCACGGCTTCCAAGGCACGGCCAAGAGGGCTGTTGTCCTAGAAAGGCTGGCCTGCAGGGCGGCCCTCAGAGGGTGCCTGGGATCGTGCTGTCTGTGGAGTTCCCAGTCACTCTCAGGCTGACAGGAGGGGCTCCCTGAGCCTGAGCAGCTGGTCTGCATGCTGACCCTGGTATCCTCCCAGGTGTCCTAGCCAGGGGGTGGTACCTCGTGACCAGCCCCCAGGGAGAGCTGAGGGCATCCAGTCTCGAAAAGGCTTTCCACGGTCCACAGGCTGCTGTGGATCGGCTGCAGGAAGAATCAGAGCAGAGGGTGCTGTACAGAGCCTGGCTCCCGCCTGCGTCTTCTACCTCTGCACCCAGTGGCTCTGGCTCCCTCCAAATTGCTGGAATAAATCTAAGCTGTGGGTCGACTCCACACTGAGGCCCATGCGTCCTTCCAGGGCATCTCCATATGAGGGTGACCCTGAGGGCCACTGATACAAACAGCCAACCACCTCTCCATGTGGAAATCTAGGCAGGAAGAGCATGACCACGATCGCTTCTGTCCCCAGTCCCATGAGAGACCTGCCTGGGTCGGGGGCCATTCTTAGTCTAGATGATCTGCACTATCAAGAAAAGAACATGTCCGTTTTAAAGTGGGTCACAAATTCCATATGCCACTTTCACCTTCACAACTAAAACAACCAACTAAGGACCAGAGGTTGGTCTTAATTATTAAAAAGCAGAATTTTTGGTGGATGATAAACTGCTGCATAATTTTCATTCACTCATTCACAAGCCGTTGTATCCCAAGGCCAGCAATTAACGGCCTACCGCACACATGCCTCAAACTGGGGCGGGGTCCAGTGGCTCTCCCTCCTCTCCCCTGGAATCCCACTCCTGCCCCTCAGGGGCCAGCCTAGAACCTGCACAGGACCCTCAGATTCCTGCTTCCAAGCCCCTCCCCAGGCATGCACACTAGGTGCTCCGGAGTCCACACACTCAGTAGATGCGGGCCTTCTCCTGCAATCCTCACTCCTCCCTCCCCACCCCGCTGCTCCGGCCCTGGCCCCTCCTCACTCATCTCCAGGCTACCTCGCAGATTGCTCTGATCTGCTGGGAAAGGAAGGTGGGTTCCTGGCCCTCCTCTGCCCACACCTGTGCCCACGATCTCACTCCAAGTAAAGCTGAGTCCTCCTTCAGCCCACAGAGGCCCCACGTGGGGATGCCCCGCCCTCGGTGTTCCTCCAGCACAGGTTCACTACGGCCCATGGACCCTGGGACGTCTCACTCCGACCTCCCTGGAACGGCCTTCCCCAAAATCTGCACCCTCCCTCCAAGTCTGTGCTCAAATGTTACCACCTTCTCATTAAGACCTACGGTGACCAACACTTCCACTGAGCGCTGCAGCCAGCCCAAACTTCTAGCTCACGGCCCAGACATGTCCAGCCCTCCTCTATGAATGGAGGTCACGGGGCCAGCCACAGCCCCTCGCCCATGCACCATCTACGCTGCACCAACAGGCCCTCGTGGCCCACAGAGCGGCAGACATTTCTGGCCTGGCCCTGCAGGCTCCATCCCTCCACCAGAGGACAGTGCGCTCAACTTCTCTGTTAGCGTCGGGGCCCAGGCTGTGGGTGTGTTTAGCACCCAGAACAGGGCAGGCAGACCGTGACTATTTATGAAGTGATTGAGGGCCCTCCCCTCCTCCCTCACCTGTGTATGTAAAGCTTCAGACTGTGCAGGGCATGAGTGCTGACCCTCACCCTCCCTCCATCTCTAGCTCCACTGGACTGTCCCACCCAGTGAGACCGCTGCCTTACCTTTAGAGCGACAGAAGCTGGACTTCACTCCAGCAGCAAACATGGGCAGTGCTGCCCCAGGGAGGTGACAAAACCAAAGCCACTAGCATCTTCCCCAGACAAGCTTCCCATTCTCTGGCAAACCCAGACTCAAAGGTGGAGCTGCTCCCGACATGGCCCCAGCTCTGTCCCACTCCCAGCACACAGGCGGGCTTCCCCATGAGCACCACCCTGCTGCCAGCCTCCTGTGTCTCTAGTCACATGACCCCCTCTGGCTCCACTATTTTTCTCCACTTAAAAAAATTTAGGCCAGGCATGGTGGCTGACACCTGTAATCCCAGAACTTTAGGAGGGCATGGCAGGCGCATCACGAGGTCAAGAGATTGAGACCATCTGGCCAACATGGTGAAACCTGGTCTCTACTAAATAGACAAAAATTAGTTGGACATGGTGGCACACGCCTGTAGTCCCAGCTACTCAGGGAGCTGAGGCAGAATCACTTGAACCCAGGAGGCGGACACTGCAGTGCACTCCAGCCTAGGGACAGAGCGAGACTCCATCCCTACAAAAAAATTTAAGCTGAGTTTTCCTTCTTCATTCACACCCTACCCCAACCCAGCGGGACCCAAGGCCCCTCCCAACACCTCAGCCCCCACTCTCACCCACCCTGAACACACGAGTCTTCTCACCTGCCCAGAAGGCCCCATCTCAAGACCCTAGCTCTGCCCAAAGAGACTGACCGTTCCCACTTGCCTAGGCCCTACCTCTGCTGAGAATTCTGCTCTCCGTTGAGGCCACTCCAACTCCCACGGCCTTGGCAACTCCATGCAGAGCTTCAGGAGAGTGCTGTGGGTGCCCCCGCTTGGCGATCGCCGGGGAAGGGGCCAGTCACTACCGCACAGCAGTAACGCTCGTGCATCAAGGATTGGGATGTTTTCTTTTAAAAAGAACCCTTAATTTATAAACACTTTTTATTCCACATAAAAACCGAGTGTTGAAACATGACACTTGCCTCCAGTATGGAATTCTTGTGGGGTTCATTCACTTTTCCAGCCAGGCAGCAATGGGATATGGCATTGTGAATAATCGGTTTGTTTGATTTGCTGCTGGGCTCCTTGAAGAGCTTGGGGCCTAAGAAACAAGGCCAGGGGTGGCAAAGTCATCATTTTAAGGCACGAACACACACAACAAAGAAAACCAACAATGTCTCGGATGCAAGCAATGGGTAGGCTGGACTACAGATATTTTTGACTATTTAAAATGGGAAGTAAAAGCTACTTAAAGTCTATTCAAAAGAATTTTAAGTTATAAATTTTTAAACAAGCAAAGACAAAGGTAATCAATAATTTATCTCCTTTCTAAATTCAGCAACTTAGCTATAAAGACACAACCAGGAAAATAACTTGTAAAAAGTCTAAAGCTCAAAGGCCCCAGGATATACTCCTCAGCCACAGCAGCCCCTCCAGTTCACCATGTCCTGAGACCACGCCTGGCTCCAAGGGCAGCTGGTGAGAACCAAGAAGCCCCAGCACTCCCTGGCTCTGTCGAACCTGCATGGCAGACAGCAGGGTGGACCACCAAGAGGGCAAGGCAGGACTAAGAGCTTCTACTAAACTACATGCCCATTTCAGCACTGAAGAGCTAAAAATAGCCCTCTTTGTTAGAAAAATACTTTTTAGACCAAAATAGAGAACAGTTAATGCAACAGCCACACAAAGGCCTGCGGCCGTGTATACGATAACCTCTAAGGAGGGAAGGCCGTCACCTGTGTACTCGGCCACCGAGGCCAGGGAAGACGCTGCCGACGCGGTCTCCCAGTCTCGGTCTGTGCTCCGGCTCGGATTCCGGCTCAGTATGGGCAAGGCTTCCATGGATTCCACTCTGCAGGCAGAAACGGACAAGAGACAGGCAGGTAAAGCGCTGGCTTCTTCTCACTACCGCTGGCAAAGGGCTGGCCCGCAGCCGGAGCAGGAGCACATCAGCAGGGGAGGAGGCTTCTAGTGACGGTGGGGCTCGAGTCGCCACATCCCCCACATAGAACAGACGCTCTAAGCAAAACGCAAAAGCAAACACTCCAGGCACTAAGGGGATGAAGACAGAGAGGAGTCAACCCTTCACCAAGGGGGTTCCCCTCCACACAGCCTTTGCTCAAGGCACCGCCCCCTCGAGCAGGGCACAGGCACAGCACTGAGCCACAGTGCTGCTGGCTCAGGAAGCCACAGGATGAAGCCTGGGCCGCTCATGCTGCCCAGCCAAGGATGAGACCTAGGGTAGGAGGGGCCACAGCAGGCCAAGTCTGAAAACCTGGGCCTCAGTGACTCTGATCCCTGGAAGACCTGAACTCTACCCTGCAGGGAAGTCTCCACTGAGCACAACAGATGCCAAAAGTCTGGACACAGCTGCTCAGAGATGTCAGCTGCTGCTCTCATGAGAGAGGCAGACAGCACTGGGGTTTGAATCCACCCAGGGTAATTGATGGCCAGAATAAAAACCCATGCAGAAATCTGCAGTCCCTTGGAGGGATCCGCCACAAAGCCCAAGGACAACGAGGAGCCATGAGATGGGGAAGAGACAAGAAAACGTGGCCCACGGGTGCAGACGGAGCAGGGGCCACATGGTGTAATCATAAACATAAAGTGACATGGCGGGGCACGGTGGCTCACACCTGTAATCTCAACACTTTGGGAGGCTGAGGCGGGCAGATCATGAGGTCAGGAGTTCAAGAACAGCTTGGACAACATGGTAAAACTGCATCTCTACTAAATATGCAAAAATTAGCTGGGCATGGTGGTGCATGCCTGTAGTCCCAGCTACTCGGGAGGCTGAGGCACAAGAATTCCTTGAACCCAGGAGGCGGAGGTTGCTGTGGGCTGAGATTGCAGTGAGCTGAGATCGGGCCAGTACACTCCAGCCTGGGCAACAAAGAACAAAAGTCCATCTCAAAAGAAAAAGGAACACACGGGCGGGGGAAGACCCTTGCTCCACGGAGGGGACAGCACAGGTGGAGGAAGCAGTGAGCAGGAGCTGCACAGTGGTCACTAAAGTCCTTGCAAGGCAATTCCGTGAGGTCCAGACCAGTCCCCAACCTCTCCCCCAAAGTCACTTCCTCATTACATGAGCAGTCCTGGGGCCCACCTGAGAAGCTGTGCTGAGAAAGATGCACACTCACTTCTGGGCCGCTCAATCAGAGGCACAAGGCCGCAGTCTCATCACAGGAAACCAAAACTGAGGCAGCCAGGATAACTGACCTGTGCTTACCAGAAGTCAAGGTCGAGGAAGGCCCAGAAAGGCTAAGGAGCTGCTCTGGATTGAAGGAGACTAAAGGACCATGGCATTTCAAGGCCATTTGTAGCCCCAAACCAGATCCTGGACTGGGGGACAACACAGTTGTCAGGGACACTCTTGGGACAACTGAATGGGGACTGTGAGTCGGATGAACATGCCGGCTTGGTAACTGATCACACAAGAAAACACCTTGCTCTAGGACGTCCACACTGCACAGGCCAGACGTCTCCAGCTGAGTGGTTGTTTCCATTTGCTTTTAGTGTTGGGGGTTTGGCAGCGCCTCAGTCTGGAGTGCAGTAGCATGAGCAGAGCTCACTGCAGCCTCAACTTCCTGGGCTCAAGCGACACTACCACCGCAGCCTCCCAAGTAGCTGGGACTATAAGTGGGTGCTACCACGCCCAGCTAACTTTTTTTTTTTTGGTATTTTTTTGTAGAAATGGGGGTCGCACTCTGTTGCCCAGGCTGGTCTTGAGCTCCTGGGCCCAAAGTGATCCTCCTGCCTCAGCCTCCCAAAGTGCTGGAATCACACGAGTGGGCCACCATCCTTGGTCTCCAATTGACTCATGATGATGAAAAAGCACACGTGCAAGTGTGGGAGGGTGGCGGGGAGAGCAGTAAAGCAGACGCCGCCAAGTTTAACCAGCTGGGGAGCCTGCGTGAAGGGCACTGGGATTCCTGGTGACAATTGCAACTGTTCTGTAAATGTGAAACGATAGCAAAGTTAAAAGTTACAAAACCCTCTCTCAGAGTTTTTAATCAGGAAGTCCTACCCTCCCCTCCCAACATCCTCCAGCCCATCCGGCGGCAGCGTCTCAGGCCCCTTACCGCTGAGAGGGCGTGCCCCCGGAATGAACGCTCTCAGGTTCCGTCGTCGCTGCCGAGGCCAATGACAGGCTGGAGCCTGACTGAGTCCGGCTCAAGTTATCAGCTACCAGAGACAGAAACCGACAGTGGTGCATGAACAACATCCGACATTTCCGACAGACACCTATCTGTTCCCTGTACCTGTTCCCCTCACCTCGCCCTGCAGAGCTCGGCCACAGGGGCTACATCCCCATCCCGCCCCAGGGAGCCGGGCTGCACCTGGATGTGCCGCGTCTCAGAGCAGCGGTCTCGACATTCTCATGTGTGAAATGGGGAGAGCCATCTCCACCCATCCCACCTCACACTGCTCTTGAGAAAACGGAAATGAGATGAAGCCCGTGAGGCCGCCACCGGCGGCAGGAAGCGCTGCCCATGCAGGGACTGCTTACGGGTGGAGGAGCACTTGGTTCCCGAGTCACTGCAGGACTCTTCCCGGTGCACCGACTTCGGCCGCGGCTTCTTGGGCTTTGACTTGGGCTTGCCGAGCCCCTGCTCCTCTAAGATCTGCTGCTGCTTCCTCCGCAGGTACTCCTGCTTGATGAGCTCGCGCCGCGCCTTCTCCTCCTCCTTCCGGACCCGGTCTTCCTCAGCTTTGCGTCTGGGAGAAACACATGCCCAGACACTGCTCGGTCATAGGACCTCTGCCATGACACCTGCGCCACAGCGCTCTGTCCAGGTGCATTTCTCAGCTTCCCCCCAGCCGCTGGGAGCAAGGGCGGCCAGCCTCCACAAGTGGAACACAGAGGCTGCGAGGGCAGCCATGGAGATGATGACCCACCCAGGCCACGCCGCCCCACCGGCCACCAGACACACACGTCCTGACTGCCCATCAGCAGGGACCGTGAAAGTTCAGGGAGGTCGTCTGTGGGAGAAGGGAGACCCTCACAGGCACTTGCTGCTGTGGTCCGTCACCAGTGCCAGGAAGGGAAGAGGGGCTGCAGGGGACCCGCCAGGCTCCTGCTCCGTCTGCCTTCCCCCGAGGCAGGAGGCTCACCGGGCTTCATCGCGCTTGAGCTCCACCTCTGCTTCCAGCTGCTGCTTGCGCACACGGGCCTCCTCGGCCTTGCGCTGCTGCTTCAGGAGGAAGGCTGCCCGCTTCTTGGCAAGCTCATCTTCTGCTTTCTGTTCATCCTGCAAGACAGAGCCACACACAGCATGACAGGAACCCCCTCAGACGCCCGATGCAGCCATACGCAACCCAGCAGCAGACTTTCACTGCACTTTTAAAAGTTTAACGCATAAAGACTTCTACACTTTTCTTTAACTGTTACAGACTCTAAAATATGAATGGAAGACAAACGGCATTTCAAAGGCACTAGGCATCACCAAACTTTCCAAACGCCTCACACGAGATCCAGTTTGCCTTAAAAAGTACGTGTATATTTCCAAAATAAAAGGCTGGGCACGGTGGCTCATGCCTATAATCCCAGCACTTCGGGAGGCCAAGAAGGGTGGATCACTTGAGGTCATGAGCTTGAGACCAGCCTACTGAACACGATGAAACCTTTTCTCTACTAAAAATACAAAAATTGGCCAGGCACAGCGGTTCCCGCCTATAATTCTAGCACTCTGGGAGGCCAACAAGGGTGGATCACCTGAGGTCAGGAGTTCAAGACGAGCCTGGCCAACAGGGTGAAACCCTGTCTTCACTTAAAAAAAAAAAAAAAAAATTAGCCAGGCATGGTGACACAAGCCTGTAATCCCAGCTACTTGGGAGGCTAAGGCAGGAGAATCATTTGAACCCAGGAGGCAGAGGTTGCAGTGAGCAGAGATCATGCCCTTGTACTCCAACCTGGGCAACAGAGCGAGACTCTGTCCGAAAAAAAAAAAAAAAAAAAAAAGCGAATACTGAAGTTTTGTTTACATTTCAGAAGTGCAACCACCAAACAAAGCTTGCCTCTTTTGCTAAGAAATGCCTGATTATTTGGTATCCTCTCACTCAAATTCACAACTGCCTGGAGGCAAAGCAGGAAACAGTTGCGCGTCGCTTGCCCAGGAGAAACCTTCTGAGAAACAGGTTGTCCTTAGGTGACTTCCCTGATGCGTGAGCATCACGGAGTGTGCATACACCTGGATGACAGAGCCCCCGAACGCCTAGGCTCTATCAGCCACTGTTCCTAGGCTACAGACCTGTACAGCATGACTGTACCTGATAATGTAAGTAACTGGATCAAAATATATCTAAACACTGAAAAACTACAACAAAAAACATGGTCTTATAAACTTAGGAGATGATGAACATCCCTGACAGGAACATCACGTGGCTCAGTAGCTGGCTATGAAAACAATTCTCACAGTTGACACTTCCCTTCATCTCTAAGGAAAAAACATTACAAGACAGACACAGACAAAATGTTTTTTGAAGTTGCTATATCAGAGGCTGGCAAACTTCAGCCCACAGGCGAGGCCTCGCCACTGCCAGCGCATTCTAGCGATGAACACTTTTTACACTTTGGGGTGGGACGAGGCAACAACAGGGTTTTGACTAGAAAATCACCAAAAGAAAACTATGTTGAAATCACGTGAAATTCCAGTTTCAGGGCTCGGAACAAAGCTGTCTTGACCCATGCCACACTCACTTGCTTGCGTACAGCCCAGGGCTGCTTCTGGCCAAGCAGAGTCCTCGGGACAGAGACTCTGTGGCTCACAAAGCCAAACACACATGTCCCCAGGCCTCTTACAGAGGTGGCTGGCCAGCCTGCGCAGATGTGCGTTCTCTAACTCTCTTACAATCACGTGGGGTGGCAACATCTCACGAGCACCTGAAACAGATGCTACCGATCTCTTACCTTGAAGAAGAAGCCAACCCCCGGCTTCTGGTCGCCTTCGCTGATGAGGTCCGCCGAACCATCGAGGCTTGCCAGCTCCCCATCCTCGTCAGGGGCCTTCAGGTCAGAGAGGTCCACTTCAATGAGGCTGGCCCTGCTCCTCAGGGGCTCCTCCACAGGGACACTCTCTTTTCCCGAGATGTCTGAGGAGCCAGGCCCTGCCTCTTTCACACTCGCATCCAGAACTTCTTTGAGGCTCATCTGCTCCGACAGAATGTTCGCGTCTTTGGAAGAAGACAGAGTAAATGTCCGCTGGTTGTTTTCATCATGGAGCCTGTAACTGTCGAAGAGACACTTCCCGTGAGGGTCACCACTGGGCTCTGGGGCGCCTTCCAGGCTGGGATCTGTGGGCGTCCGAGGGTGGCTGCTGGCAGGGAAGGGTCTCAAGTGCGGGAGCGTCTCTATACTGGGCGTCGGGGTTTTACTTCGGGAGGAGCCTTGTGGCCTGTCTTTCGGGACCTTAAGCTCTGCTGGCCTTCCGGAACGGGAATTCCGGCCCTGACCCAGTCGGGGGGCTTTGCGGTGGCCAGCCATGCCCGTGGGAGAGAGTGGCTCCACGAAGTGGACCGGCGCCTTCACTTTGTGGTCCTGCGAGTTATTCTTAGAGCCCGGCACTGGGACCGTGGGGGACTTCATGAGAAGCTGCTCCTGCTGCTGAGAGATTTTCAGGATGGCCTGCTGTAGCGTACTAATGGTTTCGTTGAGCTTCTCAATGGAAAGGTCACATTCGTTCATGTCGACAACCTCCCCGACAGTGTCCTCCAGGAGGGCGGCGGAGATCACCTTATTTCTTTCCAGCTCCTGCAGAGCCAGGGGGTCTTTTGCTTTATGCTGTTGAGCAAAGGCGAGGCTCTCTCTGTCCACATCCTGAGGCTCGGGAAGGAGCTCCTCTCTCTGCTCCTCCTTCACAAGAAAGTCTTCGGTTTTCGAAACGCCATCCTCACACTCCTCCCCATTGTGCTGAGAGTACTCCTTTGTAAAGTGCTCCGGCCTGACGGCGGGGGCGGCCTCAGCCTTGCCCTTCTTCACCACATGCAGGAATGCGGCCTTGCCGAGCTTCAAGCGCTGCCTCGCCGACAGCGCCTCCATCTTCTTCTTCTGGGCCTCGATGGCCCTGCGCTTCTCCTCCAGCTGCATGTGCAGCTGCACTAGCTCGGACGCCAGGAGGCTGGCAGGGTCCCTGCCATGCCGGCCCGGGCTCTGTTCCCGCTTCTGCCTCCACGTCGTCAGAGGGGCAGGGCAGCTCTCGGATGCGTCTGGCGTGGTTTTCTGGGAGCTGCTGGTGCTAGACTTGGTTTCGCAGCTGTTGAGTCTCTGGAGCTTCCTCTCCGCAAAGCTGGTCATCTTCACGCTCCCACTTGCCACGGAGACACTGCTCATCTGAGAGGCTGTGCTCAGGCAGGGGCTTGAGCGGCCACTGGCATCATCTTTGTCTTCGTGTTCCTTCACCTTCATGTCCTCCTGCAGTTTGGCTGACTCCTCCTCCCCGATGTATTTGCTGAGAACCACAGGATGCGCCTCACCCATGAAATCGTGCTCGGTCTCCTCTAAGTCCACCACATCCGAGTCAGAATCCTGCCTGAGGAGAGTCCACGGCTCTGAATCGTGGGAGTTGGGGCTTTTTGAACAACTAACATATAACCTTCCTTCGGAGTCCTCATCGGCCCTGCCTACGTGAAGGAAGAAGCCATCTGTGGATGGTCCCTGGGGGAACTGATCGAATCTGCTGAGGGCCAGGGGCCCACCACATACCTCTCCTGCGGTTTCCACTGACTGCGGTCCTGTCTCAGTGGGGTCAATGCCCATGGGAAATTCTGAGCAAGGAATCGGGGTAAAAGTCCTATTCAAGTCACGACTACCAGTCACTTTCCTTCGTACCAAAGGCTGGGGGCCCTCGCTGGGCCTCCTGGACGCAACGCTCCTCGGTCTCCCTTCCCCCCGTTCGTCCTCCTTGGTTATCACCTGCTTCTCTTTCGTTGGCTTAAGCACTGCTGGCATCAAAGGCTCCAGGAAAAAACTGTCAGGCTTACTTTCCGAGGTGTCCTGCTGTCCCTGGGGAGACTGGGCACTTGCTGTAAGGCCTGAGGCCCGGGGTGAGGCCCTGGGGAACTCCGGGTCAGCACGCTGGGGAGCCACGTCTGCTCTAACAATAGCCACTAGCTCCTCTTCCTCATCCTCAATACTGACATTGTTCAGGAGGCTCTTCCCGTGGGTCTTCGTGGCTGTGGGGTGTGGCTGGTTCTGTGGGGTCAGATTAACAATATTGGATGCCAAACTGTCTTTGCTGATGGAGCGGGCCAAGCTGACGCTGTCGCCAGAGCTGGGATCCACTTCACAACTCGCAGCGTGATGCAAAGCAAAAGGCGTCGGCTGGGACGCGGGCCTGAAACACAGGGAAGGCCCACTGGGTGCGCTGCTGTATACACCAGAGACCCCCAACACGGACCGGGAGGTGAGGATGCCGGCCACGCAACAAGAACACGTCTCTCACATGCAGGAGATTTAAACTCACTCTTCCCCGGGGCAGAAGAAAACCAGATATCATTTCAGCTTAGTGATTCTCAAACACTGTAGTCCCACGACCTCTTGACGCCCTTAAAAATTACTGAGGACCCCACAGAGCTTTTGTTTCTATTTGTCAGTATTCCTCTCTATTTATCATCCTAGAAATTAAAGCTCAGGCATTTTCTAAACACTGATTAAAATTACAGTAATAAGCCCATTCTATGACAATGACTATATTCTCCAGGACACAAGTTTCCAGTTCAAGGGCAGGCACTGCTTGACACCTGTACAGCTCTGGGATCTGGCTGGACCTTCGTACCTGACTCCCCTGCTGCCACACCAGCAGCCTCCGAAAAATCCCACAGCACACTCGCAAAGAGTGAGGCCGCAGAGAAGCAGTCGCTCCCTGGTGTTGTTATAAAAATAATTCTGACCTCAGGGACTCCCTAAAAGGGTCTCGGTGATCCTCAGGGGGTTGGGATGACATACATCTTCAGGAACTGCTATTTAATGTAAAAAACATTCCAAACAGACATCTCTGAAACGGAGAGACTCACCTGGTTTTTTTTTCTGGCCATGCTATTGTTGCTCCTCGAGGCTGACCATCGACTCGGGTCAAAGAATTTGATCGATGTCGCTGATCTGCAGTTCAGAGGAAACAGACGGTGTTAAGTAACCAATTTTCTATCCCTCGAAATTCTTTCAATTTGACCATCATTTCTCTGGAAAAATGTCCCGCAAGTCAATACACCAGAAGGGCCCCAAGGAAAGCAGAGAAGCAAAACCATACAAGGTTCACTCATTCCCATGGCAACACGTGGTTCAACAGCAACTGGTCCAATGAAATCACCAGAACTGAGAGAGAACTGGAGCACCTGTGAGCCCCTGCTGACGCAGCATCACTCTGCATCTACTACACAGAACATAATTGCTCTCAAAGATACTTTCACTGCAAGGCGATACATTCCAAGACACATCAACACAAGTTAAAATGTACTTGGCTAGTGTCTTAACTAAAATCACTACATCAGAATAAGATGATTTAGTTTTGAGATATATGATTTTTACTAATCTACAGTAAGGAGAAATTCAGGAAAAAAGATGACAGGGAAGAAACAACATTCTTACCAGGGATGTCCTCTCCCTGCATGGATTTTTGCTGTTTCTGTCGCAGTGGCAATAAAGGATGGGATGGGCTGAAGGCAGCAGTTCCTTTCCCACTAAATGCAAAAAGAATTAAGGGTAAAATCACACCTTTATCAACTTTCAAGTTCAACAACAAATGCACAAGTGTACAGGACCATCCTGAATTCATACCAAGCTATGAGAAACTCGGGCTGTTAGGGAAAAATTAATGACTCTAAAAATGAGGAAAAAGAGTACCAGGAACTTCAAGCTTGGGATAAACATCCACACACTGGAAACAAGGGCACACTGACTCCCAGATGTGTCTACAACACAACCAGCTTCCCAGAAAAGCAAAACCTTAGCCTGCCATTAGAGTGAACTTTTGAGATAAGCAAAAGTAAAAAGAAAATGTGATCCTTTGACAAGTAACAGTTTTCAAATATGCACATTACTGCTTCAATAAAAAAAGAGAGAACTTCAGAGATAAAACAGACCACAAAGATGATGCCCGCTGTACTAAACCACAGCTGTGAAAATACTGATGAATAACTTAAACCCATCAGAGAGCAGCATGAACATTCCCACACTGCTGGTGGGAGGGTAAAAATGTACATTTTTAGAGGACAATATGGCAATATCCATAAAAACCTCAAAATTACTCACACTTTTCCATTGCTTGGATTACAGCTTAAGAGAAAGAACAATGAGAGGTGCACACGGAGGCACGGGTGTGCGGGCCGCACTTCCAGGAAGAACGGCACACGCGGGAAAGGCAGAGATCACAGGTATGCAGCTTGTACACCCCTGAGACTGGCACCCAGCAGCCCCTGCCACTCCACAGGTACCAGCTACGGAGAGAGGGACTCAGGGCAGGGAGGGGGAAGCCAGGAAAAGCAGGAATGGCACAGGGCCTTATGTCAGGGCCACAATGCCAGCTTTCTGTGCTCACACACACACCGGGCTCAACAACAGACATGCAAAGACCAGAGGGAGGACGTCAAGTGTCCACGCTGTCCCCATGTGAGTGATGGCTCAGCTCGAGGCATTCTCCCCACTCAGTGACCCCACCTGTGCTCACAGGCGTGGAGTTACCGCCCCACCTCTGCTCTCAGCTCTGGGGACGGACACCCCAGTCTCAAAGACCCCCCACAGAATACAGGCAAGCCCCTCCCTGAGCTCTGCCCCACCCCTGGGTGTGCACCGCCCTCACTGCCTGCATCACAGGGCCCTCTCAACAAGTGCTTTCTCCTGGCTCTGGCAGCCCCACATCCCATCCCTCAGCACGGCCATCAGTCTGGCTCCTCTCAAACAACCTGAAACAACTGAGTCCACTCTAAGCCATGCTGCTCACCGAACCATTCATTTATGTGAATGATTTAAAATCACTCTGAACGCTGTCTTCACCTTAAACCCCACCTTCAATGGCCACATTTTAAACGCTGTTTCTCTACCTCAGGTGTGCTGATCGGCTCCAGGCCAGAAGCGCTATGGGCCTGCCGCCTCATGAAGCACAAAGCTCACTCTGACTTCAAGGGGAGCTTCCTACACCCCCTTCCCCAAACCTCCCACAGTCTGCCCCAGATATGTTTATCCAAATTAGGTCTTCACTGTGAAAATTCATTTTCGAAAAAACACATTTTAAACAATCTATTTCTAGAGTTGTTTAGCCTTTAAACAGCTCTATGCACTTTCACTAGAATCAAATTAATTCCTCCCTGAAGTTAATGAAGCAAATACCCTTCTTTGAAGAATTCACAATACTTGAAATGCAAGAGGATTTCATTCTTTATGTCCATGAGACCATAAAGAGCACATCTAAACTGTGAATTCAGCTTTCTAATCTTTAGATCATGTCTTCAACAGTGTAACACATAGTAAAAACAGAACAGAAAACACCTGTTTGATGAACAATGCTACATTAGGTACACATCCTTGAGGAATTGCCAGCTAGTACCATTCCCCTCCTCTGGAGAGGGGACAGAGAGGCCAGAGGGGCAGGGGCAGAAGGAAAATTTTTCATAAGCTAATACAAACTGCTTATTTTTAAAAAGGTAACTTCAATTAAAACTTTAAACAAAACACAGAAGGGGGCACAAGATGGTGAATTGACTGTGAAAGCGAAGAGACAGACTTACAGGTATTCAGGCTCCTCGGGGTGCAGGTAGTGCCTGTGACAGCCTTCCGCCGGTGGCTGCGCAGGGGGCTGCAGGTCAGCCAGGGTCCCTGAGGCAGGGCTGCCTAGGAAACTGCGTTTAGTCGCATTGGAGATAGGTACAGGAGGCCGGCTGCTTTTCTGGTGTAACGCTGTTTTGGCTGCAGAAACAGCATTTTTGCATTGTGACTTACAATACTAACTAGAAGCACAGAAAAACCTGCAGCTTTTATAAGCTCCGACTCAACTTTTTCTTGAAACCAAACTTGTGCCTAAAAAGCTGGTTTCAAGTTTAACAAATATATTCTGTAGTAACAAGTACTACAGATATTGTAACAAAATAAATACTAAAATTAGAAGACACAACACAGATGAGCACAAGAAAAACTGAGGGGAAACATAAGCCCAGCTGATGCGCTCTGTCTTGGTCACCATCTAGCACCCACACAAAAGCCCTCCGCTGGTGGGCTGCTTCCAAAACCACGTGCCACCTTCACCAAGCCTGGTGTACACAAGATGCCCAACACCGAGGCTCCTGAGAGAAGGTTTGTGCTTCAGCTGCCAAGAGCCACCTCGCTCAGCCCAGCCAGTGAGAGGCCGAGGCAGTGTCATTAGGGCATTCATCTAGGCCCAGCATGTGGGCGGCTGCTCTGGTGGGTCCCTTCAGCTCCAGCCCCTGGGGGTCAGGTGAGGTGCTGAGCCTGGCTTGTACGCCACTCCCTTTCTTGGCCCACGCCTGCTCACCTACCTCTCCCCCAAAGGCTCAGCCCCCAGCAGTGACTCTGTCTCTAAGGCTGCTTCCCAGAGAACTAACCTATGGGAGGTGGTGCCAGGAGCAGCTCAAAAAGGCAAGAGGTGGGGCCTTATGGTGGGGACCAGTGGGAGGGTATCCACTAGGTGATGTGTTGTGAACACGGGGGAGGGAAGAGTAAGTACGAGGGGGTGATGCCTGCACTGGGATCTGCAGGTGGTCTGGGTAAAAGATAAAGAAGGCCGAGAGATAGCAACATGAGACCAAAAGTCAAGGAAACTAAGCTGTGCTCTCCTACAGCCAGTGGCCGAAACCAGAAAAGAACGGCCGGTGGGGAGGCTAAACCCCCAACCCAAGAAGGCTGCAATGCCAAGGGGAGGCCCTAGATAGGAAGAAAAGAGACTATGACTCATGGGATACAAACTTCTAGGCCTACAGAACCTCAAATTGTCAGATTACCTGAAATTCTTTGAGCCTACAGAAGAGGGCTCCCCTCCCTGTGAAGGAACAGCATCCCTGCGTCAGCATCCCTGCTGGCCCCATGCTTAGAGATGATACAGAGACCACTCTCTCAAGATGACATGTGCTTCCCCCAGGCACATTATAATCAAATTGGCAAAGACAAAAGGAATTTTGAATTCAGCAAGAGAAAAGTGACTCATCACATACATGGGAACCCCCAAAAGACTATCAGTAGGATTCTCAGTAGAAATCTGCAGTCCAGAAAGAAATGGAATGATATATGCAAAACGCTGAAAGGAAGGGGGAAAACCCCAACAAGAAGACCGTATCTGACAAAGCAGTGCTTCAGAAACACAGAGGAAATAAAAACATTCCCAGACGAAAGTTGAGAGAGTTCATCGCCACTGCACCTGTCTTCCAAGAAAAGCTAAAAGGAATTCTTCATGCTGAAACAAGAGAACACTAAACAGCAATACAAAAACATAAGAAAGTATGAAACTTACTGGTAAAGGCAAATATACAGATTATCATTAACAGTGGTAGATACATCACTTTTAATTCCATTATAAAAGTTTATAGAGGCCAGGCACAGTGGTCCATGCCTGTAATCCCAACACTGTGGGAGGCTGAGGTGGGAGGACCACATGAGCTCAGCAGTTCTAGACTAGCCTGGACAACACAGCAAGACCTCATCTCCACTTAAAAAAAAAAATGTAGCTGGACGTGGTGGTGCAAGCCTGTAAGTCCCAGCTACTTGGGAGTCTGAGCCCATTGCAGTGAGCAATGATCAACCCACTGCACTTCAGTCCAGTTTGTGCAACACAGCAAGACCTTGTCTCAAAGAAGAAAAAAAGGTAAAAAACAAAAACATTTAAAATAGCAACAAACTGGCCAGGCGTGGTGGCTGCCACCTGTAATCCCAGCACTTTGGAAGGCTGAGGCAGGTGGATCACCTGAGGCCGGGATTCAAGATCAGTCTGGCCACATGGTGAAACCCCATGTCTACTAAAACTTAGCCAGGTGTGGTGGCAGATATCTGTAGTCCCAGCTACTCAGGAGACTGAGGCAGGAAAATTGCTTGAACCCGGGAGGCAGAGGTTGCAGTGAGCTGAGATTGCACCACTGCACTCCAGCCTGGGTGCCAAAGCGAGACTCCATCCCAAATTAAACAAACAAACAAAGGACAATAAATTATGTTAATGATTACATAGTTTTTCTGATTGTTTTTTCTCCGCACACTCCTGGAAAATGCAGAAAGAGTTACGAATGGTGGCATTAACTGCAGTGTAGAGGGGGGAGGCAAAGGCTGAGTCTTACATGTAAGTGAAGGTGAGTCGTCATTATCTTATAACAGACAACTGTATCTCATGTAAGCCCCAGGTAACACTACAAAGTGATATAAAAGAAAGAGAGAAGAGAAAACAAAGACCATTAACACAAAAACAACAACAAAACACAAATGAAGACAGCAAGAGACAAAGACAAGCAAAACTGTTAAACAGTTAACAAAATGGAAAAAGAAAATCCTTTCCTAGCAATAATTACTTGAATAAAAATGGATTCAACTCACTAACCAAAAGATAGAGCACAGCTAAATAAGCTAAAAACCAAGAATCAACAGTATACTCCCTACAAGAAACTACTTTTGACTGAAGAGCAAATACAGGCTGCAAGTGAAGGGATGAAAAAAGATATTCCATGCAAATGGTAACCAAAAGCAAGCAGGAATGGCTATACGCATCTCGGACAAAACAGTAATAGCAGAAGGCTTCACTAATCTACTTTAAATAATGGGCAGAACATCCAGACAGGAAATTTAACAATAAAATAACAAAGAACAGCAGGCTTATGCAACCCTCCAGATTAAATGACCTCGCAGACACACAGACTTTTCACCCAGCAGCAGCAGAATGCCTATTTTTCTCAAGCACACAAGGCCTATTCTCCAGGACAGATCATATGTTAGGTAACAAAACAAGTCTTAAAAAATTTAAGAATATCAAAATAATGCCATGTCTTTTCCAAACACAATGGAATGAAACTAGAAATGAATAACAGCAAGAAGGCCGGGCGCAGTGGTTCATACCTGTAATCCCAGCACTTCAGGAGGCCCAGGCAGGCAGATCATCTGAGGTCAGGAGTTCTGCCAACATGGTGAAACCCCTCCGATACTAAAAGCACTAAAAATTAGCTGGGCATGATGGCGGGCACCTGTAATCCCAGCTACTTAGGAGGCTGAGGCAGGAGAATCACTTGAACCTGGGAGGCAGAGGTTGCAGAGAGTCGAGATCACTCTCGCCTGGGTGACAGAGCAAGACTCTGTCTCAAAAAATAAAAATAAAAAAATAACACTAAGAAAACAGGAACACTCACAAATACGTGGAAACTAAACAACACATTCTTAAACTACCATTGAGTAAAAAAGAAAATCAAAAGGGAATTTTAAAAGTATCTCAAGGTGAATGAAATGAAAACACAACACACCAAAACTTGCATGATGTGGTGTTAATAAGAAGTCTGGGGCCAGGTGTGGTGACTCAGGCCTGTAATCCCAGCACTTTAGGAACCTGAGGTGGGAGGATCACTTGAGGCCAGGAGTTCAAGACAAATCTGGCCAATATAGCAAGACCCCATCTCTTTAAAAAACAAAAGGAGGTCTGCAGCAATCAACACCTACATTAACAAAGAAGCAAGACTTTAAATCAACAACCTAACTTCATACCTCAAGGACTAGGAAAGGAAGAACAAACTAAGCTCAAAATCAGCAGAAGGAAGAAAATAATAAAGATCAGAGCTGAAATAGATCAAACAGAGAAAAACAATAGAAAAAATTCAACAAAACTAAGCTGGTTTTGGGAAGACAAAATCGACAAACTAATGAAGAAAAACAGAGACGACTCAAAATCAGAAATAAGAGAGGAGATATGGCCAGGCGCAGTGGCTCATGCCTCTAATCCTAGCACTCTGGGAGGCCAGGGCAAGTGGGTCACCTGAGGTCAAGAGTTCAAGACACCAGCCTGGCCAACATGGTGAAACCCCGTCTCTGCTAAAAGTAGAAAAATTAGCTGGGCATGGTGGCGGGCACCTGTAATCCCAGCTACTTGGATGCTGAGGCAGGAGAATCACTTGAACCCAGAAGGCAGGGGCTGCAGTGAGCCAAGATCGTGCCGCTGCACTGCACTCCAGCCTAGACAACAGAGAGAGACTCTATCTCAAAAAAAAGGAGATATGATAATTGATGCCTCAGAAATAAAAATGATCACAAGAGACTGTTACACCAACAAACTGAATAATGCAGAAGAAATGGATAAATCTCTAGAAAGATACAATCTATGAAGACTGAACAAAGAAGATATCTAAAGCCTAAATAGACAGTAATAACATAGAGACTGAAGCAGTAATCACAAACCTCCCAAGAAAAAAAAGCCCAGGACCAGATGGCTTCGCTACTGAATTCTACCAATTCTTCTTAAACCCTTCCAAAAAAAACAGAAGAGGAAACACTTTCAAACCCATTGTATGGAGACTGCATTACCCTGATACCAAAGGCAGACATAGACACCAGAAGGAAAGAAAACTACAGGCCAATTATCTCTGATTCACACAGATGTAAAACTCCTCAATGAAACACTCACAAACAAAATTCAACAGTCCATTAAAAAGATTATACACCATGACTAAGTGAAATTCCTACCCAGAATGCAAGGTTGGTTCAACAAAGGCAAATCAATGCAGAACCACATGACTGGCCAGGCGCAAGAGCTCACACCTGTAATTCCAAAATCCCCGCACTTTGGGAGGCTGAGGCAAACAGATCATGAGGTCAGGAGTTAACACCAGCCTGGACAACGTGGTAAAACCTCGTCTCTACTAAAAATACAAAAATTAGCTGGGCATAGTGGCGCACGCCTATGATCCCATCTGCTCAGGAATCTGAGGCAAGAGAATCGCTTGAATCTGGGAGGTGGAGGTTGCAGTAAGCCAAGATCATGCCACTGCCCTCTGGCCTGGGCAACAGAGCAAGGGTCCCCTCTCAAAAAAAAAAAGATCATTTCAATAGTATGCAGAAAAAGCAGCATATGACAAAGTTAAACATCCATTCATGATTTAAAAAAAAAAAAAAAAACTCTACACAAACCAGGTACAGAAGGAGCTTACCTCTTCACAACAAAGATCATTTAAGAAAAGCCCACAACCAATCACATAATTAAGGGGCGGGGACTGAAAGCTTTTCCTGTAAGATCTGGAACGAGACAAGGATGCCCACTCTCACCTCTTCTATTCAACACAGTACTGGAAATTCTAGTCAGACCAATCAGTGAAAAGAGAAGACGGGGACGGGGGTGGGGGGGGGGGGGGGGGAGGGAGGAAGGAAGAAATGGGGGAGGGAAGGAAGGAAGGAAGGAAGGAAGGGAGGAAGGGAGGAAGGGAGGAAGGGAGGAGGGAGGGAGGGAGGAATCAATCCAAACTGGAAAGGAAGAAATAAAATGTCTCTTTGCAGATGCAAGGTGCTATATATAGAAAACCCTAAAGGCTCTGTAAAATAAGTGTTAGAACTAATTAATGAATTCAGTAAAGATGCAGGACACAAAATCAACATACAAAAATCATGGCATTTCTATACACTAACAATTATCTAAAAAAGAAATCAAGAAAACAATCTAATTTATGATAGCATCAAAAAGGACAAATACTTAGGAATAAATTTAACCAATTAGTAAAAGATCTATACACTGAAAACCATAAAACACTGATGAAAGAAATTAAAGACAACAAAATTAATGTAAAGATATCCCATATTCATGGATGAAGTAATACTGTCAAAATGTCCATACTACCAAAAATGACCTACAAACTTCACCGCAATCGCTATCAAAATCCCAATGGCATTTTCCACCAAAACAGAAAAACAAACCTAAAAGCTGTATGGAAGAACAAAAGACCCAAAATAGCCACAGTAATCTTGAGGAAGAACAACAAAGGTAAAAACATCACACTCCTGATTTCAAATTATACTACAAAGCTATAGTAAAATAGTATAATACTGGCATAAAAAGACACAAGCCAATGGAACAGAATTGAGATATATGGTCAACTGATCTTTGACAAAGGTGCCAAGAATACACAATGGGGAAAAGACAGTACCTTCAGTAAATGTTGTTGGGAAAACTGGATAACCACATGCAGAAGAAAGAAACTGCGCCCTTACTTCACACCATATACAAAAATCAACTCAAAATGGACTGAAGACTTAAACTAAGATAACCTGAATGTGCAAAACTCTAGGGAAATCATCTCCTTGACATTTGGCAATGATTTGGTTATCACACCAAAAGTACAAGTAACAAAAACAAAAATAAACCAGAGGAACTATACCAAATGAAAAAGGTTGTGCAAAGCAAAGGAAACAAAATGAAATGGCAGCCTACAGAATGAGAAACTATTTACAAACTGTATTGCCAATAAGGGATTAATGTCCAAAGTACATAAGCAAGTCAAACAACTCAACAGCAAAAACACAAATATCCCAAATAAAAAGTGGGCTAAGGTCTTAAAGAGACATTTTTTCCAAAGAAGACATACAGATGGCCAATAGGTATCTGAAGAGTTGCTCAACATGACTAATCATCAGGGAATGCAAATTAAAACCACAATAAGGTACAAATCACACCTGTCAGGATGGCTATTATCAAAAAGACAAGAGATGAGTATTGATGAGGATGTGGAGAAAAGGTAAACCTTTGTATACTGTTGGTGGGAACATAAATTGGTACAGCCATTCTGAAAAATATGGAGGTCACTAAAAAAACTGCAAATAGATCCAGCAATCCCTCTTCTGGGTATATATCCAAAGGAAATGAAATGAGATTGCTAAGAGTTATCTGCACTCCCATGTTGACTGCAGCACAGTTCATAATTGCCCAGATATAGAATCAGTTTGTCAACAGATGAATGGATGCAGTGAGATGAATGGATACAGAAACTGCGATACATACAGACATCCAATGGAGTATTACTCAAACTCAAAAAAGAAGAAAATCTTGTCATTTGTGACAACACAGATGGACCTGGAAGACACTATGTACAGTGAATAAGCCAGACACAGAAAGAAAAATACTGCTTGATCACATGTGTATGTGGAATCTAAAAAGTAGAACTTGAGCAGAGAACTGTTTGCCAGGGGCTGGTGGGTGAGGGGAACAGGGAGATAATGGTCCAAGCATAACAAGTTTCCACTTTAAGGTAAGGCGCAGCGTCGGACTACAGTTAGCCATAGTGTGTTGTATACTTGAAATCTGCTGGGAGATTTTAAGTGTTCTCACCACATACAAAGGTAACTATGTGAGGAGATGGATATTAATTAGCTTGACCGTGGTAACCAGTTCACTACGTATATGTGTATCAAAACATCATGCTGTACACCTTAAATATATACACTTCCAATCTTCAACAGGATCTGCCCCCATCTTCCCTCCCAGTTACCAGGCCTATAACCAGGGTGACATCCAACAAAGCCCTTGCCTGAAAGAAAAGGGCCACACACCCATCCACCCACCCCATGGAGCTGCAGGGTGTAGCCAGCTGGTTTCAGCAGCCAGGGGAGGCTGTGAGGTGCTGGAATCTGAGGGCCTTTGTCAAGGGAGCTGGCTGAGGTAGAACGTGTCTTTGGGAGGACCCAAGCGCTGGATCTGGCGGGAACTGGGTGATGATGTACTAGAGCATGCATGGCACTGGCGCGCGCGCGCGCGCGCACACACACACACACACACACACACACACACACACACACACACACACACACACAGCAGGAGCATGGGGAGTGTGCCGGTCAGAGGGTACCCACAGCAGCACCAGGCAGCCCCCTTCAGTCACCCACTTCATTACACCTGGGTTGTATGAAGCAATGATTGGCGGGGAAGCAATGACTGGCAGGGAAGCAATCACTGTGGCAAGAGGGAGACAGTTTCAAAGTGAGAGGATTTGTGGAGGTATCAGAAACCAGGTGGCCGCAGTCACTATGGTAAATGGCAAGGCTGGAGGAATGGCCATGGGGCCTGGTCAGCAGTCACAGATGTAAGAACAGGGCTCTGCTTCCCGAGGCACAAAATACAGAGCCAACAAGGGCACTGATAAGCTTATCCCACGAGAAGAAATCAATAAATAAAGGATGAGTAGATGCTAAGGGCAGCTGCGCCCCCTGGAATTCAGTATGCCATGCAGGATGGATCCAAATTACAACCTCGTGGTATAAAAATTACTTTTAGGGCAAGTGCAGTGGCTCACGCCTGTAACCCCAGCGCTTTGGGAGGCCGAGGCGGGTAGATCATGAGGTCAGGGGTTCAAGACCAGCCTGGCCAACATAGTGAAACCCCGTCTCCACTAAAATTACAAAAAAAAAAAAGTTAGCCAGACGTGGTGGTGGGTGCCTGTAACCCCAGTTACTCAGGATGCTGAGGCAGACAACTGGTTGAACCTTGGAGGCGGAGGCTGCAGTGAGCTGAGATCGCACCACTGCACTCCAGCCTGGGCGACAGAGCGAGACTCCATCTCCAAAAAAAAAAAATTATTTTGATGGCCGGGCATTGTGGCTCACACCTGTAATCCCAGCACTTCAGGAGGCTGAGGTGGGCGGATCACCTAAGTTCAGGAGTTCAAGACCAGCCTGGCCAACATGGCGAAACCCTGTCTCTAATAAAAAAATGCAAAAATTAGGTGGGCATGGTGGCACCCACCTATAATCCCAGCTACTCGGGAGGCTGAGGCAGGAGAATCACTTGAACCCAGGAGGTGGAAATTGAAGCCAGCTGAGATCATGCCACTGTACTCCAGCCTGGGCAACAGAGCAAGACCCTGTCTCCCCTCCTCCAAAAAAAAATTACTTTCACATTTGCTATCCAACAGACTCAAAAAACAGCTTTTTCAGAGCTTTCCTTTTGTGAACAGGGGCAGAAACTTTGGAGAAAAAGGTGCCAAAATCCCCTCTAGGGGAGCCCTCCTGCCTGAAAGCAACCAGAGAAGCCCATGTGCATCTGCAGACACACATCACCATGCGCTTTCCAGCCGTTCTGCGGCCACACATCGCCACGTGCTTTCTACCCAGCTCTACAGACACACATCACCACGCACTTTCTACTCATTCTGCAGACACACACTGCCATGCACTTTCTACCCTGTTCTGCAGAAACACGTCACCACACATTTTCTTTTCTTTTTTTCTGTTTTGAGACAAGTCTCGCTCTTGTCACCCAGGCTGGAGTGCAGTGGCGCAATCTCAGCTCACCACAACCTTCACCTCCCAGGTTCAAGCGATTCTCCTGCCTCAGCCTCCCCAGTAGCTGGGATTACAGGCGCCCACCACCACGCCTGGCTAATTTTTGCATTTTTAGTAGTGACAAGGCCTAACTATGTTGGCCAGGTTGGTCTTGAACTCCTGACCTCAGGTGATTCAGCCTCCCAAAGTGCTGGGATTATAGGCATGAACCACGGCCCCCAGCCCGCCACATGCTTTCTACTCATTCTGTAGACACACATCACCATGAGCTTTCTACTCAGTTCTGCTCCCCTATGAGCCTATCTGCCTTTCCTGAGGAAACTGATTCGTCCTTCCCATACAAGCTTCTTCTCCCCCTGCCTCTCCCTGGGAACACAGGGTGTATGAGCCCCTATTTCTAGTTACTGAGCAAGCCTGCTTCTGTGCCTGCCATATATATGCCTATGAATAGCTGTGAATCTCTTTGTGTCCATATTTCCTCCCAACAACACCCAGTCTCTGTGACCAGCAACACTAAGGTGAGCATGCATGGCAATGATTCCCCAGTCATTCCCAGAGGGATCACCAGCTACACTCCCAGGTGAGTGTGCACTGGGAAAGGAAGTGGGCATCAGACCCCATGGCCTTACAGGTATCAGTGGAGGGAGAACACGCCATGGGAGTGTCTGGCAAGTCAGGTGGGAGAGAACAACACAGGATCCAGGGACTCCAGAGCCACAGAGAATCACACGCCATTAACGACAGCCCCTGATGTGCACGGGGCACTGCACACCTGCTGACAGTGTGTCCAGAACTGCCCCTCACATGCTGGGTTCCGCCACCCACTCACTCCAGGGCATAAGGCCAAATGCACCCGTAAGACGGGTGTGGTGCCTTGGGACTGAGTCTGCAGGGGCACGAGCTACAGGCACACACGGCCCAGACCCTTGCAAGCTGCCACCAGGGCACCAGCAGCCCGCCGAGCTCCTCTCTACAGCCACGAGGGCCCCTGTCGACCACCGATAGAAAAGGGGGAAGCCTGGGCATGGTTAACAGTGGATCAACTGGGAACACAGACAAACTCTGCCATCAGCCACTCTCAGGCCAGGACAACAGGCACACGCATGAAGCAGCCAGAGGTAGGCAGGTATGAAGACTAAGAGCACCAACTATCACCTGCCAAGACCAGTGCTGTCCCTTAATATGGCACCCTCCTGGGGAAGACCAGTCAATCACTTGGCAGCAAAGTAACTACACTGGACCCCTTTCAGCCTGGAAGGTCCAGCAATTCACTCTTCCAACAGCAGACCTGCATTCTGCGTCTGAGGGTTGGCCTCTCCTGGCCACAGGGCTTCAGCAGGCACCACTACCCAACAGCTGGCAGCAGGACCCACTGAATAGGACCCCACGTCTACTTTATTAGACCAGAGACACCCCCAGCCTCGGGGGTGCACAGCAGGCCGATGGTTATGAGGCCCCCTCCCCAGCTATGTCTCATCCCAGAGTGAAGTGAAGTTACAGCTGCTTCCTAGCATTTCTGAATCTCAGTTCCCAAGGGCCAGCAGGCAAGAGGAGGAGCCCCACGGGAAGAAGGGGGCTCCAGCCATGACTCACAGATGGTGCCCAATGGGAAGAAGCCTTTACCACCAGACAGGACAGGTGAAACCGCCTCGTAAGCAGCAGGAAACACAAGACTTCTTCCTTGAGCTGGACAGTATCATGACAAGGGTGAAGAAAGGCAGGAGGAAGGTGGGAGTAGCCAGAGGGGACGGAGAAGCCAGAGGGGATGAACAGCAGAGAAGAGGCTGCAGTCATGAACACATGAAACAAGGAAAAAATGAATCTAAAAACAGGAGTCAGCAGTAGTCTTGACTTCGGGCTAACCTCACTAAAATGAAGGCAGCAGGTTTAACAGCACTCCAGTGTTGCTGGCTCTAAGACAGAACAGTCACCGCAGAAGAAGAGTTGGGAAGGAAAATAAGTCCAGGGATGAAAAATTAGTTAAAGGTCACCCATGAGGAAGTGAGGTGACTAAAGAATATTCTAACAGCAAGGTAACCCGGTTCTAAGCTTTTGTTATTCTTACTGTAAAATCGCGCGTGCGCACGCACACACGCACACACACACACACACACAAATTGCATAAAACATACATAGAGCTTAACAAATAATTATAAAGCAAAATCCAGGTAACTACCACTTGGGTCCAGAACAGAAAGTCACCAGTCTGTCAGGAGCACCCAACATGCCCAATGAACCACTGCATTTTGACACACGCACACGCACACCCGGAAAACACAGTGGAGCTCTGCTGCTCCCCAGCCTGTGCATGTGATTCTGTGCCTTCACGGTCAGGAGAATCCTCCTTGAAACTGCTTGTGGCTGCGGCTCACACATGCCCAGTTTTGCACAGCATCTTGCGGCACGGACATAGCACAACACGCCCCTCTGAATGCAGAGGCACATCTGGGAGCTGCTTTTTAGCTATTATAAGCAGAGCTGCTCCAGGCATCCCTTCTCTGTCTCCTGATGCATAAGTACCAATTTTCCCTGCAGAAACACAACAGGAATGGGCTTGCCGAACCAAAGGGCAGGCAGCCCACCGGGTAACACTCAACAGCTTCGGAGGCTGTTCCAAGTACACTCTTGCCAGCAGTGCTGAAACATGCACTCTCAGACACTGCCCCGCACCTGGGTCCTGTTCGACCACCTTGTCACAAACCAATATGGAGGGTATATATACGCACAGATGCCCCTCAGCTTACAATGGGGTCATGTCCCAAGAAATCCATCATAAACTGAAAATAGCAGGAAGTGGAAAACACACTGAAAACACTTAACCTAGCAAACATCACAGCTTAGCCTAGGCTGCCTTATGTGTGTTCAGATCACTTACATTAGCCTATAGCTGGGCAAAATCTAGCACACAGCCTGTTTTCAAGTAGAATACAGTACTGAACAGCTGTGTAATTTCGTGACTGCTGTCCTGACAGTAGAAAACAAAAGGGTTGCAGGGCACAGGAAGCGGGATTTCCACTGAATGTGTGTCGCTTTTGCACCACGGTTATGCTGGAGAATCTTAAACAGAACCATTGTAAGTTGCAGGCCGCCTGAGTGTCATCTTTAATTTGCATTCCTTGATGACTGAGGCTGAGCAGCTTTTCATAAATCAATTAGGCACATGGGGTCCCAACAAGTGTCTGTTCTTTTGCCCTTTTGCTGCTGTTGGTTTTTCCTCCTCCTCACTGCTGTGAGTGTGCTATTTATATATTCGGGATACTAGTTATCTACTACATACGTTGCAAGTATCTTTTCCCTTTCTATAGTTATTAATGGTTTTTTTTATTCTCTTCATCTTTCAAGGAAAAGAAGGTATAAATTTTAATGTGGCTGATTTTGCAATCTTTTTTGAAACTTTATGGCTAATATTTTTTATATTCTTTGTAAGAAATCCTTTCTTAACCCAAGGTTATAAAGCTATTCTTCTATATTATCTCCTTAAAACTTTCTAGATTGTCAAGCCTGGCAGATTATTTTAATCTGTGGTAAACAGATTTTCCTTCAGTTTGTTCACATTCTGGTGATGAGAACAGCCATCCTAGAACTTTTAGAGTTATGCAATTTTAGAGCTATGCTTCGTAACTCAGTAGTTCATCAGAATCACTTAGAAAGCCTATCCCCAACACTCAGGCCCATCCCGGGAGCCTGACTCCAAAGGGCAAGGCAGGGCCCAGGGCTGTGCGGCTGCACGGAGCTCTCCCAGGAACCCTGCTGTGTGGGAAGCACGAAAGCACTGGGGTGCTTTCTGATACCGTACCTGGGCTCTCAAGGAAACCACGGCCAACCTGGGGAATGTCTGTTACTCACCGTCTTTCAGTTCCTGAACATCCCTGGGCTGAACGAAATCTGGCTTGACATTCTCAAACCACCAAAAGAGCTCCGCAATAAAAACCATAACATTTGGCTAAAAGACAAAACAAAAAGCCAAAGTATAAGTGATTTATTCACGCGTGGTTTTAGAAGTGCACGCTAATAATTCCTTATTACCTTCAACACTAAGGGCGCATACAGCATATCTTCCAAGGTGAGATAAAAACATTTATTAAGATATTCATTGGAGAATTCTCTCAGAAGCCGAATATTATACAGACTGTCAGCCATCGACGTTACCTCCTTTAAGCATATATCTAATAGACAAAAAGAAAATTACAATTTATTATAAAGGTATTCTGCTTCTAAGAGTGTGTATGTATGCATAGCATTCTGAACTGGAAACCATTTTATATAAAGGTAGTAATGAAGGTAATGACACATTGAGAGATTTAACAAGTATAAGATGTATCATGAGTAACACTAAGTATAAAAAGAAAACACTCAAGAAAAAAACTGCAGGAAATCTGTCAAGTCTGAATATGACGGTGAACATCGAGAAAGCATAACAGAAACCGCTCAGATCTTAAGAGCAGGCTTCCAGAACGAACAGCAACCATCACCCTTCAGCTTCCAGCAGAGCCCGCTGCATTTGGCAAGTCAACGTGGAGCCAAGTCTCTCTGGCCCATCGGAAACCCTCTGCACAAGATTGTTTCCATGTGTGTGAAGGGTAGAGGGGAGGAAAATGAATAAAATGTAAAGCATCAGGCTCATCCACACCCACTCAGTAATAACACAGGAATGTGACTCATCACAAAGGCCAAGTGACAATGCAGCGCCCAAGTCTCCTTCCATGAAGAGCCGGGAGACTGGTGGCTAGGAGCACCTGCAGCAGGGCAACCTTCCATTTCACATGACTTTGCGGACCCTCAACAGAGTAGGCGCCAGGATGGGCAACAAGTCACAGACCAAAGAGCATGTCCCTGCCAAGTCTGGGCACCCTGGTGTGGAGTGGGGCAGTCCTCAGACACGAGCCCTGAGAGAAGTGACTTTATTCTGCCTGTAAATATATACATAGTGAAACAAAGTAATTTCAGAAATAACTTTTTACATAAATTTTATTTCTACGGAAAAACCCATTTTCAAGGGTTTAGAAGTACGTACAAACTGGACCCACAGCATCCAGAGTTGTTAATGAATTCTGTCCTCTCAGTTGCCTCAGCAGCATTCATTCGCAAAAGAAACCTGTTAAAGCTGAGGAACTGCGCACATTTATGCTGCTAAAGATGTTAACTTCTGTACAGTTCTAGCTATGAAATATTAATGTCTTCTGGGTTTCAGATCTTGTTTTCTTTTAGAAATAAAACAGCCCAAGTCAACTCCGTCTCCAGACGGAATCCTCTCCACTCTTCCCATTTTACTCACTGTCTGCATCCACGAGCAACACAGTGTTGTCTTAGCCTTGCGAAACTTACATTAATGAGATCAAGCGATGCCTTATTTTAGCAGCCAGTTTTCCCCCGCCAAAACTCAGTATGATGTTTCCAAACAGATGTATGTTGATATGGAGAGATTTCCATCACTCATCTTGACCATTATGTGGTTTCTCACAATTATGACAAATGCTCCCGTCACAAAGTTTGCGCGTGCTCTCTCTCTACACGTGCACAGGCGGTGTTGCCCAGGCACCCTCCAAGAGGGGACCTGCTGGGCCACGAGCTACGCGCACCGTCCCACATCACCTCCAGAGCTTGTTCCTTCCCACCTGCAGCTGAGCATTATGACCTGTCCCTGTCTGCCAGGTGGAGGGGTGTGAACACCTCCTTCTGAAAGAGCCCGCCTCTGATGACTGATGTGGTTTCACTTTTTTCGTGGTTACTGGCCATGAAGGGTCCTCTCCTGTGGAAGACCCTGTTCAGGTCTGCCTTGGGCTGTGCATCTTTTTCTAACTGATTCTAGAATTCTTTCTGTATTGTGGTTACAAAAGGACTGAATGACAGTCCTTCATCAGGTCATGTATGCTGCAAATATTTTCAATGGCTAGTTTATCATTTCATTTTGTTTACGATGTGCTTTTGTCACAGAAAAGTTTTACATTTTAATATGGTTACATTTAACCATCTTTTCTATTTTTTGTGCTTTTTATAATTTTGGCAATCCATCTCTACACAAATATAAAAATATTTTACTACATATTCTCCTCAAAATTCTTCATTGCTTTTCAGGTCCACATCTTTACTCCGAGGCAGGGGTGTTTCTGGCTCAGGTGGGGTGGCGTTTGACAGCACTTTCCCAGAGAGATGTCAATGCCGCCATGTTCTTGATCTGCCAGTGCGGCTCCCCATTGGGCAGTGAGGCCACCTCTAAGGCGCCAGGTTCCCTGCAAAGCACCTCTTTTCTTGGTTCTACATGTGGTTCATTCATCTGGTCCATATGACTGTCCCTGAACCAAAACCACACTATTTTTGGTCATGCAAAGTTAAGTAAGACTTGGTATTTGTAGGGCACATACCCCACACCTTCTTATTTTTCAAAACTACTCAGCTAAAATCTGGGGCAATTTAAGCAAAATAATGAAAGTAATGAATTATGACCTATTAAACAAAACAAGATCCATGAGACCATCCGGATATAAACAAACACACGAATAAAGAAGTGGGGCAAATGCTGGCAAGACGGGAAGATGCACTGAGGCTGGAAGCCCTCATGGGTGGAGACACCCGTAGGTGAAAGTCTCATGAGAAACATGGTATTCACAGTCCAAAGCCTCTCCCTACAAAATACTAATGCATTCTAAAGCAAAAACAGCAAGCTTAGAAGTGGAGAAGGCTAGCACATGCCACCTGCACCAAGGGCGAGGCTGGAGTCACCAACACTGAGATGTCCCAGTACCATGACCGAGGTGACACGCTTGGAGGACACACCACAAGGAAACTCCAGACAAACCCACCAAGGGCCACTACTCGTGACCTTACTCGTCAAAAACGTCAAGGGTCAGGAGAGGTAAAGGGCTGGGAAACGATTCCAGATGAAAGGAAACTACAAGGGGACGCTGGGCCAGGCAGGTGCTCCTGGGTAGCTGAGTGAGGATGGACCAGGCTGGGGATCTGTGTGCCGATGTCAGCTTTCCCAACTTTTGCTGTGTTATTCTCAAATGGTTGAGAGACAGAGAATAACACAATCCAGGAGAATTTCTGCATTGCCTTGTCAATAACTAAAGACAAAAGTATTTACTGGACTGGCAACAAAATTCAGAACAATCTGGAGAAATCACAACTTTGGGCATTACTGACTGGGCATCTAAGAACACTGTTTAAGTCTTCTCCCAAGAGAAATAGAAAAGCGTATGGTTTTTCCTCGCCTCTTTTCTGCTGTACTTACTCCCAGGTGCCTCCCAGTTCTCACATGACATGAGGATGCTCACAGGGAGTGGGCACTGCAGCGCACGGCAGGGGCACGGGCAGCCCTGGCTATGGCTCCTGCTTCCTTCCTCCTGCCAGGCTCAGAGAACCTGCTCCATCAAGACACAAAGGCGCCACTGCTCCTGGGCCTTCACTGGGAACTGCACCTGCCACAGGTGGGGTCAACAGCCTCAAGGTCCAATCAAGTCCCTATGAGGCCCAGAGCCACCATCAGAGGCAGACAGTGACTGTCCACAAGTAATTCTCTGCCCCTACTGAGATGATCATAGACAATCTGTTCAAGCTGTGCTTTCTAATACTTTACATACAATTTTCAATCTACATTTAACTTGGAAAGCCAGTCTAGAATCTTCCTCTCATAGTCTACTCAGTGTCAGAAAATAATTCCCTTTTCCGGGCCACTCCATCCTTTCCTATTCTCTGGGACACTTAACATAACACAGGAGCTGACAATTCCTTGAGAGTCTGGTGAAATGCCCCAGACAGAAGTCAGTCCCTGTGGGTGTGGTCTGCTGACTCCTGAGTCAGTTTCCCTTGTAGTTACGGGTCTACTTAGATTGCCCGCCTCTTTAGGCTTCGAAGAAGACTGCCCATTTTAACATTTCAAACACATATGGCACACAAATATTCCTGGTATTTTTATTTTAGTAGCTGCCATACCTGCATTCTTAATCAATCTTTTCAGATTATCTATTTTATTAATTTTTTAAAAGAATTAAGCTTTTCGGCCAGGTACAGTGGCTCACGCCTGTAATCCTAGCACTTTGGGAGGCCAAGGCAGGTGGATCACAAGGTCAGGAGATCGAGATCATCCTGGCCAACATGGTGAAACGCCGTCTCTACTAAAATAAAAATTAGCCAGGCTTGGTGGCATGCTGTAGTCCCAGCTACTCAGAAGGCTGGGTTTCGACATGTTGGCCAAGCTGGTCCCAAACTCCTGACTTCATGTGATCCACCCACCTCGGCCTCCCAAAATGCTGGGATACAGGCGTGAGCTACCATGCACAGCCAGGTTTTTCTTTTCTATCACATTATCAAGCTATAAATTTTCCAAACTTTTATGCTCTGTTTCCCTTATAAAACTGAATGCCTTTAACAGCACCCAAGTCACCTCTTAAATGCTTTGCTGCTTAGAAATTTCTTCTGCCAGATACCCTAAATCATCTCTCTGAAATTTAAAGACCCACAAATCTCTAGGGCAGGGGCAAAATGCCACCAGTCTCTTTGCTTGCTAAAACATAACAAGAGTCACCTTTGCTTCAGTTTCCAACAAGTTTCTCGCCTCCATCTGAGACCACCTCAGGCTATCTCATATCGCTATCAGCATTTTGGGCAAAGCCATTCAAAAGTCTCTATAAGTTCCAAACTTTCCCACATTTTTCTGTCTTCTTCTGAGTTCCACACAACTGTTCCAACCTCTGCCTGTTACCCAGTTCCAAAGTCTCTTCCATATTTCCCGGTATCTTTTCAGCAACTCTCCACTCCACCAGTACCAATGTACCATATTTTTCTGTTTTCACGCTGTATAAAGTCATAACCAAGACTGGGAAATTTGCAAGAGAAAAGAGGTTGATTGGACTTACAGTTCCACATGGGTGGGGAGGCCTCGCCATCATGGGGGAAGATGAAAGGCACGTCTCACATGGCAGCAGCAAGAGAGAGAATGAGCACCAAGCGAAACAGGTTTCCCTTCACCAAGCCATCCGATCTCATGAGACATACTTACTACCATGACAGCAGTATGGGGGAAATTGCTCCGGTGATTCAATTTTCTCCCCTGGGTCCCTCCCACAACACATGGGAATTATGGGAGTATAGTTCAAGAAGAGATTTAGGTGGGGACACGGAGCCAAACCACATCACTGCTCATTCTACTCCTTCTGCCTGTGGCCTCGGTAAGAGAACACACAGCCCCATCCCCTACCCTATCGCTGAGAGGCTACAGCCAACTGTCACAGCAGATGACCACAGTGCAGGTGGTCCTCTGCATGCCTCCCCGGCTTCTCTCCTGAGAGGCCACACCGCAGGATGTGTGATTAAGCCCAGACTGAGTCTTTGTACACTGTAACTATGTAACCATCGTCCACAGCTGGGCTACACAGTAAACACTCCTTGCACAACTCTTTCTTTTTCCTGGATTTTATACTTGGCTCAGTTTTTCACGCATGTTATTTCCTGGACTTAATACTTGGCTCACTACTTCATGCATGCCTCTGAGCCGGGCAGGCCAAATGTCCCCTCCTGGTCTATGCCTTTGTCCCAAGTTCCTGGCCCATTCGTGGAAAGGCTGGCACTGTGCATTTCAGCCTGAGCCTCCCTCCCCCTCCTCTTCAGGATGGTGTGCGCATGCTCCCCTGCACTGGGAAGGCCCGTCCCAGTCATCTTCCTTCCAGGACTGTGGCTGAGGAATCTGGTGTCATCGGGGCTGCCTGTCTGGTGTGTGACCACACTTCTGGGGATCTTCTCTTTCCCAGGTGTTCCGGAGCTCATCACAGTATGCTTTGCCATGGACCTTCTTCAGGAACCCTACTGGCCACCCATTCCTACTTGCCACTCACGTCCTTGGGACATTTTCCTATATTTTGTGTTGACTAAGTTCTTCTCTCCTATTTTCTGTTGTCTTTCTTCTTAGGCTGATCCTGGTTTTTCTACCTTTTCTCCTATATTTCCCATCTCTTGGCCTTTCTGGTTCTACTTTCTGGCACATTTCTTCAACTCTGTCTTCCAGCACTTCAGTGTATCTCCCATCTTAGCAAAAAAACCTTTCCTTCCCAAGAACTGGTTTTTGTCAGCTCTTCAGAATTTGCTAGACAAATTCTAAACAAGCTGTAGCACTCCAAGAGCTGATCTGAGCCTGATGATTCTGTACATACTTAGGTGCCACTATCTTGCAGGCAGCGTTTCCCGGAGCCCTGTTGTTGGTTCACCTCTAACATTTTCTCCTGCTCACCTGCACCATCTGTTGATTTAGGTTCTCATTCAGGTCAGTGGCGTTCCTCATACGTCAGGAATCTTTGGTTGCCGTTCCTAGTAAAGAGTGAGCCACTGTAGATCTTTTTCCTGAGGCCAATTTCTGCAGAGAAGAATCATTCCCTGTGTTGCATGTGGGACAGATTGGCATCATGGAGTGAAGCAAGAGAGATGGAGACTTCTGGGGCAGGATGCACAGGGAAGAGAACCCGCCTCACCTTTGGGTATGAAGAATTTTACACGAAAGCCTTGATTTCAGTGTCACCTCATCCCTGCCTACACCTGGAGTCTAAGGCTAGAGCCTAGCTGGCTCAGTTTCCCTCAGAGTGTTCCCCATGTACTGAGGACATGAGGTGAAAGGCATCAGAAGCAAGGCAAACCTGCGCTCTCACCGCTGGAGACCAACTTTCAAGGAATCCACCCCCGCCCCCAGGCACCAATGTCCAGCAGCAACCTTGGTGCTCCATTCTGCCATCCAGGGTCCCACAGGATGAGCCTGTTTGCTTCCCCAGCTTGATACCCACCCGTCCTCCACTTTGCTCTTTTTTTTATTACTTCTCCATTAGTGGATTTGTTCAGAGTCCAGATATATCCTAGCTTCATCCAAAACGGCATCTGCAATTCAGTTCCTTATTCTCCTTGTTTGGGAGTGTCTTCTGACTAACAGAAATGGACAGAAAATTGCCCTTCATTTCTCCTTCCTTCAACTTTCTTTGGGTTTACTTCTATGTTCTTTTTCTAATAACAAATACCTACTCAACACCAACCGGTCCCAGACACTATTTCAGATAACTGGGATGCATCAGTATCCCTGCCCCTGCTGAACTCACACTAGCAAGTCCCACTACTCTTTCCCCTATGATTCATGAAATATTTAAATATCTGCTCTGGCTTCCAGGCATTTAATCTTTAAGATTTTAGAGGAATTGTGCATTTGTCAGCGTTCTCCAGATAGACAGAACCAGTAGGACATATGAGAGGGAATTTAATGAGAGAAATTTGCTCAGATGATCACAAAGACAGAGAAATCCCACGACAGGCCGTCTGCAAGCTGGAGAATCAGAGAAGGTGGCAGCATGGCTCAAGGTCTGAAAGCCTCAGAGTCAGCAAAGCTGATGGAGCAGCCCCCAGGCCAAGGCCAAAGGCCTAAAAACCCCCAGGAGGCCATGGTGCAAGTCCCAGAGTTTAACAGCCAAAAAACCTGGAGTCTGATGTCCAAGGACAGGAGGAGAGAAAGTGCCCCACTCAGGAAGGGAGGGAGAGGAGAAAGGGAGAATCCCCCTCTTCTGTCCACGCTGAGGGCAGGTCTTCCTTTCTCAAGCCACTGACGCACACCCAACTCCCCTGGAAACACCCTCACAGACACACCCAGAAACAATGCTTCACCAGTCACCTAGGCATCTCACAATCCCATCAAACTCACACCTAAAATTAGCCATCATTAATTCACAGGCAGGGAAAGAGGCTGCATCTTCTAGCAGGTGAACTGTCACTTTACTGCACTGTGGAGAATGTACTGATTCTTTGGGATCTGTTGCGATTTCACCTGTGGCCTTCATCGACTACAGGTTTTATAAAAGCTTCTATGATTGTCTTTACTGTCTTTAAATGAGCACATTCCACAGGGGCTGGTGCACTGGATGAAGCCTGTTAATTCTGTGTTCAAGTCCTCTATGGCCTTACTAAATTATCTGCTTTATCAATCAGTTTCTGTTACGTAAGTCAGCAGTGTGGCTCTGTGCATTTCTCTGTAACTCAGCATTTTTTAAAATCCATTTTGATGTTCTGCTCTTAGGTACAATGAGCTTCAGTACAGTCACACCTTCCTGTAAGCTGTTCATATGATCATAATTGGTAACGACTCTCTATCCTTAGCAATTCACTCTGTCTTAGGATCCCCAACAGACATACAGGGCAGGCTACACACAATGAAGGAAAAGTCAAATTTATGAACCAGAAAGTAGACATCAGAAAGACCCAGGGCCAAGTGCAGTGGCTCACATATAATCCCAGCACTTTGGGAGGCCAAACAAGCAGATCACTTGAGCCCAGGAGTTCAAGACCAGCCCGGGCAACATGGCAAAACTCCATCTCCACATACATACACAAAAAAATTACAACAAGTGAGCCAGGCATGGTGGTACGTGCCTGTAGTCCCAGCTACTCGGGAGGCTGAGGTGGGATAATCAACTGAGCCTGAGAAGTCAAGGCTGCAGTAAGCCATGATCACACCACTGCACTCCAGCCTGGGTGACAGAGTGAGTAAGACCCTGTCTCAAAAAAAACCCAAAAAACATCCAGAACTCAGCAGGGAGAATATAAGAGATGAACACACAAAACAAGGTGCCATGGCTGGGTGCAATGGCTCACTCCTGTTATCCCAGCACTCTGGGAGGCCAAGGCGGGTGGATCACCTGAGGTCAGGAGTTCAAGACCAGCCTGGCCCACATGGTGAAACCCCATCTCTACTAAAAATACAAAAAACTTAGCCAGGTGTGGTGGCACACACTTGAAATCCCAGCTACTCGGGAGGCTGAGGTGGGAGAATCACTTGAACCTGGGAGGCGGAGGTTGCAGTGAGCTGAGATCATGCCGTTGCATTCCAGCTTGGGCAACAGAGCAAGACTCTGTTTCAAACAAACAAACAAACAAAAACAGTGCCAAGACAAGACCGTGGGGATGAAGAAAATCGCAGCATAGCTGAAGACCGCATCCCCTGCCTTCTTCAAGGTATCTAGTTCTCTTTTTATGTCCTTGATCATTTTAAACACCCTGTTATCTTTTACCCACGTCTTGCTGCCAAATCAGCTGCAGTGCCTGCTTTCCTTGCATGGTTTCTGATTTTTCAAGTTTGTCCTCCAGCAACGGCTCTTCTCCTCAGCGGGCAGCCAGCATGCTCTGGCTCATGGAAACATTCCTGCACAGCCAAGTTGCGCTTTAGCCCTGCCAGGCTCTGTGAGCTTCACTAGCCCTAGACTACTTGTTGCACTGACTTTCGACCGGCATTCTCCCACCGTACGGGTGACACACAACTCAACCTCCCTCCCACCCACAATGTACCCAACAGCTGCATTGCCTCCTTAAAGAGCTTCCCCTCCATAGCCCCAGACCCAAGGGCATCTGTCAAGCCTCCTCCGTTCGTTCCTGGGCAGTAGTTGGAGTTTCCTAGTCCTCTTTCCCAAAGGTGCCAGTCACAGCTGCTGACAGCACACAGGCCCAGGGCCAAATGAACATGGAAACTCAGGCCCAAAAGGCCCCAAGGCACCTACCTGTCCACTCATGGTTTTCACTCAATGACAGAAACTGTCTCCTGGTACCCGAGGCTCTCCCTTTCTTTTCTCTCCTTTTTTTTTTTTTTTTTTTTTTTTGAGATCGAGTCTTGCTCTGTTGCCCAGGTTGGAGTGCAGTGGTGTGATCTTGGCTCACTGCAATGTCTGTCTCCTGGGTTGAAGCAATTCTCGTCTCAGCCTCCTGAGTAGCTGGGGTTACAGGCACGTGCCCCCACACCTGGCTAATTTTTGTATTTTAAGTAGAGACAGGGTTTCGCCATGTTGGTCAGGCTGGTCTCAAACTCCTGACCTCGGGTGATGCACCTGACTCAGCCTTCCAAAATGCTAGGATTACAGACGTGAGTCATCCCACCTGGCCTCTTCCTTTAAGTGCAGCTATTTGTGAAACTATTTTGTCTACAAAAACCGTATTATCTAGCACTTTTATGCTCAGTAGGAATAAGATCAATGTCAGCTCAATCCACCCAGAGCCTGACACAAATGTTTCCCATGTGGGATATTAGTTTGGGGGTACCTCTTGGCCTTTTATCTGCCTACTTCAGAATGAAGGGTGCTTAGCAAAACCTAAACCAGAATTCATGCTCCCCCGCCCCTGTCCAGATACCCACTGTCATGCTGGTGACAGTCATTCACTTTCTCTTTCCTCATTGTTAGGTTGTGAACACCTGGAGGGAGATTCACTGTCATCGGAACATCCCCAGCACCAAGCATGTGGCAGCTGTTCATAAATGGTTCATAAACAGACTCAATTTTGCATTAATTTTCCCATCCTCGAACTGAGTTCTAGATGATTTAAATCAACTGAGGAAGGGTTTACAAAAGCTACCCATTCTGAAACATAGGTAAAGTCACAAAAACTTTCACACATGACCCAAATACTTTCAAGTACAATTTCTCTCTCCCTCTTTTCCCCCCCGGGCTCAAGTGATCCTCCCACCTTAGCCTCCCAAGTAGCTGGAACCACAGGTGCACACCACCACGCCCAGCTAATTTCAAAGTGCAGTTTCATCATCAGATAAAATGCAGGTTAAGTATGAGCACAACATCCCCCAATTTTTTCATCTACAAGCTAACATCCCAATTTATATTACGGATTCAGTGTTCTTTTTTTTTTTTTTATGTGGATCAATGTACACTATAATTTTCTTTTAAGCTTTTTGGGTCTGTTTAGGGGAAGCATTCTCCACTCACCATCCAGTTTCATCTGCTCTGGGCAATAATAGTGAATCACAGCTAAGAGAGCAGCACCATCACTGCCGTCTCTCATCAAATCCTCCAACAACGGGAAGTAGGGTGACTGCCTAGCAGAAAGGTGCTCTCGTCGATAGCGGACCTGTAGTTGATAAAAGGAAAACGGTCTCTGCATGTGATGTCTCTTCACTACCATATATGTTACAGGCACACTGTTAGATCAGGAATTAACATAATGCCTACTAGACAACATGGAGAACAATTGCAACCATCTAGAAAAAGTTAAAAACATATGGATTATGTACTTTGCCTGGAACATATATGTCAAGATCCAGGGAGCTGGGCTTCATGGCTACACTGGGTAACAGCAACTACTTGCTAGCAATACCAGGGCCAGTCTCCCCTAAACTGACCTGGAGGCCGAGGCTGCTGCTAGTGCAGGCACACACAGGAAAGGAGACAGAACACACACCTACGCTACCGAAAGCCGACGCACTAGACACTAGCGAGAAACAAGTTAAATGGTGATCATCCTGATGCTTGGAAGCCCCAAGTCACTGTGACTTTCCTAAGCAATATCATCACTTGCTTCAGCCATGATGAAAAATACAAAACAGCTTTAATATTTAGTTTGAGAAATTTCAGAAGCCAAGTTAGACAGAATTTCTCATAGCACGACCACCACATTCTGTTAACTGCAATGAAGCATCAGGAGACTAAACCCATGCAAGGTGCTCCAGAAGACAAGCATCTGCTCAAGGCTTCCATGCTTCTGCATTTAGAGGAAGCCACATGTGTGGTATTCTGCACTCCACCAAGCCCTCAGGTCTGTCCCCGTATCTGCGAGTCAGCTGACAAGAGCACGGACATACAGGCCGCCGAGGGCAGGACGGTCAGCCCCAGTCCCACTGCCAAACAGCCTGCAGTCCACTAGTGTTTTCTACATTAACACCCACAATACAGCTTTAAAATATGGCATTTCTTGCCAACCACATTTTCTCCACAGGAGGAAAATACATGATACAAAATAGAGGAAGAAAACCAGCAATCTACAAGAAAAATGACTGATTTCTGAGAGTCATGCAGCTGAATCAACTTGAGGAAAAATTGTCTAAAATCAAGAATTTCAAGTTGTTATGTCAGTAAGCACATCGTGTAGAATAATCAATACTGATGCTGAGCAAAAAACATTTGTAACACAGTCTCTTAAATTTAGCAATAAGGCTTATTTTATGTCAATGAAATATGTTTCGGCACACACTTTAACTTGTTTCTCGGAGCCCACGGCACACTCTACAAAACGTGACCCGCCTCATACTGTACCACGCGTGCAAACTCCACGGGTTCCAGCATGCAGTGCACCACAGCATGCGCCAGGCCAGGCTTCCACACAGACAGCAGACACGTGAGGGGTGGCCACAGGCATGCGGGAAAGCACATGGTTTCTTGATTAAAGATGGATGAGGTGGGCTTACAGGTAGGCGAAACACTCCTGAACTACAAGAGTCCAGGGAACTTGTATAGTTGCCTTGCAAATCAGGTGTTTTGAACCTCTAGGCCGTAAATTGTTGAGGTAAGACCTCTAAACCTGTCCGCCTTTACCAGGCCTTTCCACACTTCTCATCACTGGCCTATTTACTCAATACTGTGGTCAGACAATTAGGGTTATGAACTATCTAACAAAAAAACATTAAGAGACCCACCGCTCTTGGTAACATGTTTCTGTTTTTATAAAACTCTCATGTGAAACCTCACTTTCTGTAGGACAGCTGAAGTCTGGGAGCCCTTGACTAAATCACATAAGTGCTCATTTAATATTGAGCTCTTCAATCTTCAGGATTCAAAAAGTTAAAAGCTCTATATTGATTTAAAATGTTTTCTTCTTCTTTCTTATTAATATATTTCAAGAGAAGCAAAATGACCTGTGAGCTCCGCAGTGGCATCTACCACTGCTCAAACAAGCCCTGCCTCCCAGCTTACTCCCACTGCTATCGCCTCGAGGACAGACTTCAAAGGAAAATCGGGGCCCAAAAATGACACTGAAAGACGCAGGCAGGTAGTGGAGTATGCATAAAGCCCTCTGCAAATTCTGCGTCCAAAAGTTCCCGAGAAAGGCACCACTGGCGCCACACACTCTCTCCCGGAGCCAGCTAACAAACTGGCTCCACTTCCAGAATGGGCCACCATGTGGGGCACAACTAGGCCTGGAAAATGAAATACTGTTTCACCTTTCTATGTGAAAATTCACATTTCACTCCCGAAAGCCTGTGGCCAGGCTGATTTAACTTAGACCATTGCCTGGGAATAAGGAAATGCCCCTTCCCCTCTCCATGCAGGCCAAGGCAGCAGGAGTAGCTGCAACACCCAAGGAGAAGAGAGGAATCTGAAACGCTGGTGAGAGCCCCTCTCCACAGCCCTCCAGCCCCGGCCCACCAGGTGTATCATCCGCATACCTGGACCACTCAGCTGATGGCTCCTAACAGATGTCATGTTAAATACCACAGTCAGGCAAGGCAACATCAGAAAGTACAAAATATACATAGTAACTTGGGCGACTAGACCACTTTTCAGTCCCTCTGTATCCATCACAAGAGAACACCCTCTCTCATTATGTGCATGTTGATCACTTGAAGTAACTAGGAAACTGGGCGAGACGTAACTTAGAGTTCCAAAGTGCCACATTACAAGGCCCATTTGGCTCAGAATCAGGCCAACGCTTGTACTATATAAATAATCCCAAGGTGGACATTTAAACAAACAAAAAAAAAAAAACAGTTTTGGGTACGAGCAACTTTTAATGGAAGCAAGTGACTGCGACAGGATGGCTCTGTAGATGGCAGCTAGAGGCTCGAGGTTCACTTACAGGCACTAACTTCCAATACCACTTGGAGGGAGACTGCTCAGGAAGCGAGAAAAGGAAGGCAGGAGAGGAGCATCAGCAGAGCAGGTCCACGTGTGGACGAGGTAACACACACTTCCCCACGGCGTTTACACGGCAGAGGCGGGAGAGCCTCTGGTAAGCAAAGTCTTCCAAGTGTACGTGGCCATAGGCATGGTGTATTAGCAGACGATTAAAGTGGAAGATCACAAGTCACCTCCACAACACTATTCTTTGCAGTAGCAAAGAATACTTCGGAAACTTGGTATGGGCTGGGTACCAAAAGGCAAAAAGTCAGCTCTGACGCAGGAAGTCTAGTGCTTAGTCTGTACCCATGTGTTAAATGTGACCATCTGAGGAACAGGGAGGAAGCTTGATGCTTAAGATCCAGATGAGGGAGCCATGGCAGGTGACCTGACTCACCGCTCACCCAGCTAACAAATGCATGGCCAGGGGCCAGTGCCGCTGGAGGGAGAAGACAGAACAGGGAAAGGCGGCACACTGCCCTCCAATGGCAAGACCTTACAGATGGTTGGACCACATCTTGTGTGCACTGAACTGAGTGAATTCAGTCACGCATGTGCTTACAAAAGAGAAAATAATGTCAGAGGAAGAAAACGACTCATGGCTGGAAGGTGCAGCACGGCCATCATGCCACTTCAGTAGACGTGTAGGGTCCATCCACCAGAATCATGGCACAGGGACACAGATACACCACCAGCTACAGTGCACCTCATGGGCCATTTAAGGACTTTTCGAGGGCATCTTTAGCAATAGGCAATTTTCCCCTTGTTTGTTGACTTGTGGAAGCTAGCGCCCAGGTGGGACCTATGTCCCTCACTCCTGAGCTTCCCAATTCCCCCAAAATGCCCTCACCCACCATAAAGCTCAATACAAAACACCCCTTCCCAGGGAGAGATGGGGGACAGGCTGCCGTGGTCACCTCTCACTGAGGTGTGGAGAATCAGCCCACCAGGTGAATCCAAGAGACTAGCTGCTTCTTTGGTGAGTAAAAATAGAGAATAAGCAAACAGCAGGAACAGAATTCTTTAGAATTGGACCAACATTAACTTAGTGCATTCTGGAAGAATTAAATTTACCCTTTACCTTTTGATGAGCTGGACTTTCCAATAACTGTTGTTTTAATTTAACTTCTTTCTCTGTTATCTCTCTCATTTTAAGATTTACCTAAAGTAGAAGAGAAAGGCATTAAAAAGGTAATCACTGTCCTGCACAGGTCTCAGTATGTCCACAATTATCACCCAGAGACCTCCACTTCACCTGACTTGCCTCTGACTCCTAGACACAGGTATTGTTTAAGCCAGTTACACGGATTCCACATGATCCACAAGGTCCACCTGCCACCACCAGGAAAGCACCTGCCGCCACCCCTACGCCCACCCCAAAGCCAGTGCAGTGCCCCCCCCAACCCGCCACTGTGGGACAGAGTCACTACATCTTGGTAGTGGTGACTTACCAAACTACTGTTAAACAGATAAGCTTCTCCAACACCAACAGCAAATGCCACTTACAAAACAGTCTGGTTGAGACACCTCACTAAAGAGCCTAACTTGTGACAGAATAGGTCACAAAAAAATCCCTGACCATCCAAAATCATACCAAATAAAATTTAATTATAAAAGTTTAACTATACACTCCTTAAAAATACAACTTCTTAGAAATTTAAGTATTCTCTCCTATAATTATTAACTCAATATCAAAACTGCAATTATAAAATATCATGGAGAAAAATACACAGCAGTGCTTCAGGGGATATGGTAGAAGCCTTCAAACGAAAAGGCACGGAGCTGAATGCTTCGTCATCAAATGATACAGACAACAGAGTCCACCATGCGTATCAAATCAGAAGAATGAAAAAGTGTTTTTAAAACTAAAAAAACAGATGAAGCAAAAAATCAATATAGATAATGTCAAATTCAATCAGTGAGAAGGTAGAAAACAAGGATAACCCACAACCAACTTTTGTATGCATGATTAAGAGTCCTTTGCAAAGGACGAGTGTGGCAGCTCATACCTATAACCCCAACTACTCGGAAGGCTGAGGCATGAGGATCACTTGAGCCCAAAAACTGGAAGCCAGCCTGGGCAACACAGCAAGACCCTGTCTCTTAAAAAAAAAACTTCTTTGGAAAATCTAATCAAGAAGATGATTGATAATACAATATATAACATAAAACAAATAGTCATATTTTTGGAGAAAGTCAAAACCACTTAAAATGCACTGTGTAAAAACACATCCTTCTTAAATGTAAATTATTCTGAAATTTTTAATGAAACGAACATTTCAAAAAAATATATAATTACAAATTACCAAAAAAAAAAAATCAAGAAGACTAGACGTGGTAAACCAAACATCTGCTTGTCACTCTGATCCCTACAAAAATCACACGGAAAACACCATTTAAAAGCTGAAAATGCACATGACAAAGCAAGGGAAAGCTGCACAGAACAGAGCCAGCGCAGCTCCAGTGCTGGGGAAGAGATGCCAGGCAGGGTCTGCAAACACCCCAGGACACCTCCCAGCCTCAGAGCAGAGACAAGGCTGCAGGCAAGACAACGGCTCAAAGTCAGTGTCTAAAAAAGCTGGAGCAAGAACTGTCAGCCCAGTCCCACCTCACCCCACAGAGGCACCCAGCAGCACAACAGAATGGAGCTGTATTTCCATCTGAAAGAAAACTCTGTCAATCTAGAATTTTATATCCAGCCATATCTTTGGAAAATGAAAGCAAAATAATGTCTTTTTCAGAAAAGCAAAAGCTAAGAGACTTCAGTAGAACTGCCTGTAAAAAATGCTAAAAGAAGTTGTTTAGGCTGAAGGAAACGATACAGATGGAAAATAATTTTATCAAATCTCTGCTCTATAGTACAACTTCTTTTGTGTTCTGTGACCACAAGGTCAGCAGGCACAGAGCACCTCTCTTGTGGACCAAATGACAACAGTGACCTCGGGACATGTACCTGTGCAGCTAAGTTACAGGCTGAACCACTAACAAACCAGTTATTCACATTTGCAAACATATTAAGACATCATTTCAAAACCAAAGAAGTGTTGTATTTTTTTAAATGAATGTCTGTCACTTAAGGAAAACTACTTGTTTCCAGTAGTAAAATTTGAATTTCAGAAAAAATTTAAATTTTGGAAAACTTGTTTCTGCCACCAAAAGCTGGATAACTTCCTAATATGTAAAGGCTTTTCTGATGAGATTGGTAATATTAATGAATATAGGTTTTGATGCTGTATCATGAAATGTGGCAACATTTGGAAGATCAACATATCTCAGTGAAACAATTTTCCAAATGACCAAAGTATGAAGTTGCAAAACCCTCCGTGGGTAAAAGGTCCATGAAAGCTCACTGATCTAGTACCCAGAATCTATAAAAGAACAAAAAAAGACAATCCAATTTTTAAATGGGCAAAGGGTATGAATAAATATTCCTCCAAAGAAGATATACAGCCAGGCACAGTGGCTCACACCTGTAATCCCAGCACTTTGGGAGGCCGAAGCAGGTGGATCACTTGAGCTCAAGAGTTCGAGACCAGCCTGAGCAACATGATGAAGTCCCATCTCTACAAAAAAAATACAAAAATTAGCCAGGCATGGTGAAATGCCTGCAGTCCCAGCTACTCGGGTAGCTGAGGCAGGAGAATCACTTGAGCCCAGGAGGTCAAGGCTGCAGTGAGCCTGTTCGTACCACTGCACTCCAGCCTGGGTGACAGAGTAAGACCCTGTCCTATCACATAAAAAAAAAAAAAAAAAATATATATATATATATATATACACACACACACACACACACACACACACACACACACACTGACTAGTACACTTTAACAACGGTGAAGTTTATGGCAAACATTGATAGATTAAAATTTTCTTTAGAAGTTCAGCAGGATGCACTGGCTCACACTTGTAATCCCAGCACTTTGGGAGGCCAAGGCAGAAAGCTTGCCTAAGGCCAGGTGTTTGAGAAGAACAGCCTAGCCAACACAGCAAGACCCTATCTCTATCAAAAAAAAAAAAAAAAAAAAAAAAAAAGGTAAGTTATCTGAGGTCCACAGCAATTTTTAAGAGTACAAAGAAGTCCTGACACCAAAATGTGTGAAACTCTTGATGTATGCAAAGGAATTCAGAACAAAAATGAAAATTATGTGCATAAATATTAATGACTTATGTTCTCAATTTTTAAATACTTTATATATATATATATATATATTTTATTGCATTTTAGGTTTTGGGGTACATGTGAAGAACGTGCAAGATTGTTGCATAGGTACATATATGGCAATGCGGTTTGCTGCCTTCCTCCCCATCACCTGTATCTGGCATTTCTCCCCAATTTTTAAATACTTTAAATGATAAAGGAAAGCCAAATCGGCACAGCTGGGGTTGCAGTAAAACGAATGACAACAGTGACACAAAGGTCAGTGAGGAAAAGGTGTGTCTTCTGCTATTTGTGCATCACTCTGACTTGCAGGCAGCCTGTGATGGTCTGAAGATGCAGACAGTAACCCTAAAGCAAACCCCTACAAAATGCCGGAGGATAAAAGGGAGTACTAAAAAATATCCAAAATAAGCCTTAAAAGAGGGAAAAAAAAAAAGAAAGGAGATAAACAGAAACAAACTAGATGGTAAAACCAAGCCTTATGGATAATCACATTAAATGCAATTGGTCTAAATACTCCAACAATAAGGCAGAGATTGTCAGATGAATAAAAAAGCAAGAGCAACTATAGGGCGTCTACAAGAAACTCACTTTAAAGAGAAAGACCACAAGAGGTTAAAAGTGAAAGGAATGAAACAGATTCACCATGCAGCCACTATTCACAAGCACTCTTGAATAGCCATATCCACATTAAAGGAAGTAGACTTCTGGGGCAAGGATTATCACCAGTGATAAAAAGAGAAAGACATCTCATAATGACAGAAGGGTTAATTCATCAATTAATATCCAAAACTTAGATATGTGTAAATGTAACAGACTTTGAAAATACACAGAGCAAAAACTGACAGAACCAAAAGGTGGGTTACAAGCATACAGCTCAGGACTTCCACTCTCTTTTCAGCTCAACCTACTAATAGGACCAAAGACAGGAAAACATTGAAGGAAGGAGACACAAACACCACCAACAACCAATCTGAACCGACACTGAAAACACTCTACCTTCAAACAGCAGAATACATATTCTTTTTTTTTTTTTTTAAACAGAGTCTTGCTCTGTCACCTAGTCTGGAGTGCAGTGGTGCAATCTCGGCTCACTACAACCTCTGCCTCCCAGGTTCACGCAATTCTCTGCCTCAGCCTCCCAGATAGCTGGGATTACAAGTGCCCCCTACCACGCCTGGCTAATATTTTTTGTATTTTTAGTAGAGACAGGGTTTCGCCATTTTGGCCAGGCTGGTCTTGAACTTCTGACCTTGTGATCTACCCGCCTCAGCCTCCCAAAGTGCTGAGATTACAGGCATGAGCCACCACGCCCAGCCAGAATACATAATTCTTTTCAAATGTATATTAAACATTCTACAATGTAAGGTACATGGCAGACCCTAAGTCCCAATGAATTTAGAAGGATGACAATCACACAGAGTATGTTCCCTGGCAACAGAATTAAACCAGAAATCACAACACAAAAAGCTATCTAGAACCTCTCTTTAAGTATTTAGAAATTAAACATCTGACTTCTAGATAACAAAGTGATAAAACAAGAATCCACAGGGGAAACAAAATATTTTAAAGAGAATGATTAAAAACACGCCTATAAAAACATATAACGCACAGCTAAAGTGTTGCTTAGCAAGAAATCGACAGCTTTAAATGCCTGTCTTAAAAATGAAAAAAGGATTCAATTCCTAACTCCCCGCCTTAAAAAACTAGATAAGGAGAACAAAATAAATATGTAATAATAATAAAGGTAAAAGGAAATTAATTATTAGAGAAAATAAAAACTAAAAGCAGAATTTTTTAGAAGATTAATAAAGTTGATAAATCAGACTAATCAAAGGAAAGAAAAATAAAAGAAATTGCCAACATCAGGAAACAAACAGGACATTATCACTACAGATCACAGGTATATTAAAAGGAAAATAAAGAAATACAAACCTTATGCCAATAAATTCAATTTCTTAAAATTGAAAAATCCCTTGAAAGTCATAAATTACCAAAGGTGACACAATGCTAAATGGAAAATTTATTACTATATGTATACTAAAGAAATTAAATGCATAATTAAAATCTTCTCACTAAGAAAACTCCAGTCCCATACTGCTTTATCAGTGAATTTAATATTTAATTTCCTTTTACCTTATTAATATTTCCCAACTCACTTTTTGAGCCCAAAATTACCATGACACCAAAACAACAGAAATATATTATAAGAAAAAAAACTACAGACCAGTATCTGCCAAGAACACTGACACCAAAATCATCAACAATATATTAGCAAATCGAATCCATCAATAGATAAAACAAATAATAAACACAACCAACTTGTATTTGTGCTGGGAATGGAAGGGCTGGTTCAACCTTTGAAAATCAATTAACTTAATTCATTGTATCAACAGACTAAAAAGGAAAACCATATAATCATCTCAATAAATACAGAAAAAGCACCTAACAAAATTCACTATGTATTCATGAAAAAAATACCCTAAGCAAACTTAGAATAGAGGGGAACTCCTGGCCAGGTGTCAGAGGCTGAAGCAGGTGGATCCTTCGAGCTCAGGAGTTCAAGACCAGCCTGGGCAACACGGCAAAATCCCTCTACAAAAATTACAAAATTTTTTTTAAAAATTAGCTATGCACAGTGGTGTGTGCCTGTAGTCCTAGCTATTCAGGAGGCAGAGGCAGGAGGATTGCTTGAGCCCAGGAGGACTAAGCTACAGTGAGCTATGATGGTACCACTGTGCTCCAGCCTGGTCCACAGGGTGAGACCCTGTCTCAAAAAAAGGGGGGTGGGGCATGGGGCACAGAACTCCTAATAAAGGGCATCTATGAAAAACATTTACAACCAACATTCATCATTTCAATGGTTAAAACGGTAAATATTTATTCCCTCAGATTAACTATAAGCAAAAATGTCTTCACCAATTCTATTCAATATTCTATCAGAGGTCCTAAACAGTGCAATAATCAAAAAAAAAAATTATAAAGAGCATACATATTAAATACTAATAAATGACTTTATACACAGACAACATGATCTTCTATATAGAAAATCTTAAAGAATTTCCTCAATGCCACCAGAATAAATAAGTTTAGCAAGGTCACAAAATATAAAGTCAATATACAAATTATTAATTACATTTCTACAGACCAGTAACTGGAAAACAAAATTAGGAGAACATCATTTATAATACAATCCAACACACAAAAGATACAGAATAAGGTTAAACTATATACAAAACCTAGCCCTGAAAAACCATAAAACAGGGCTGCGAAAAGCTGTGACGCTGTTAAGTCTACACAAAATAAAGAGATATGGCACGTCTGTGGGCTGGAATATGCAATATTAATTCTCCCTAAAGTCATCTAGCTTCAATACATTCCCAATCAAAATCCCAGTAAGTGTTCTTATAGAAACTGACAAGCTGATTCTAAAATTCAGGGTAGGCATGCAAAGGACCCACAATAGCGAAAACATTTTTTTTTTTTTTTTTTTTTCCAAAATGGAGTTTCACTCTTGTCTCTCAGGCTGGAGTACAGTGGCATGATCTTGGCTCACTGCAACCTCCACTTCCCAGGTTCGTGATTCTCCTGTCTCAGCCTCCCAAGTAGCTGGGATCATAGGCATGCACCACCATGCCTATCTAATATTTTGTATTTTAAGTAGAGATGAGGTTTCACCATGTTGGGCAGGCAGGTCTCAAACACCTGACCTCAAGTGACCCACCTGCCTCGGCCTCCCAAAGTGCTGGAATTACAGGTATAAGCCATCACGCCCAGACGAAAACAATTATTTTTTAATACAAAGGATATGGCAGGAAGACTTAACATTGTCCAATTTCAAGTATTCCTATAAACCAGACAAAAAAATCAGTGGAGGCCGGGCGCAGTGGCCCAAGCCTGTAATCCCAGCACTTTGGGAGGCCGAGGCGGGTGGATCACGAGGTCAAGAGATCAAGACGACCCTGGCCAACACAGTGAAACCCCGTCTCTACTAAAATTACAAAAAATTAGCTGGGCATGGTGGCGCGTGCCTGTAGTCCCAGCTACTCAGGAGGCTGAGGCAGGAGAATTGCTCGAACCCAGGAGGCGGAGGTTGCAGTGAGCCGAGATCGCGCCATTGCACTCCAGCCTGGGTAACAAAAGCGAAACTCCGTCTCCAAAAAAAAAAAAAAAAATCAGTGGAACAGAACAGAATCCAGAAACAGACTCACATATACTGACTTTCAACAAAGCTGTCAAAGTAATTCAATCAGGAAAGGAAACGCTCTTCCATATATGGCTTCAGAACTGCTACCTATATGAAGAAAAAAATGAATCGCCACCCTTCCCTCACATCATTCATAAAAATGAACTCAAAGTGAGTCACAGAGGCAAATGTAACAGCTAAAATAATAAAACTTCCAGGAGAAACTCCTCACAACCTCGGAGTAGGTCAAGATTTCTTCCTAAGACACAAAAGGACAAACCATAAAAGGAAACAGTGATAAACTGGGCTACAAAGAAAACTTTAAAAGCCTTTGCTTTTTTTTTTTTTTTTTTTTTGAAACACAGTCTTGCTTTGTCACCCAGACTGAAGTGCAGTGGTGTGATCTCAGCTCACTGCAACCTCCACTTCCCAGGTTCAAGTGATTCTCCTGCCTCAGCCTCCTGAGTAGCTGGGATTACAGGTGCCTACCACCATGCCTGGCTGATTTTTGCATTTTTAGTAGAGATGGGGTTTCACCACTTTTGGCCAGGCTAGCCTTGAATTCCTGATCTCAGGCGATCTGCCCGCCCTTGGCCTCCCAAAGTGCTATGATTATAGGCATGAGCCACTGCACCCAGCCAAACTTTGCTTTTTGACAGACACTGCTAAGAAAACAAAGAGGTGCATGCCTGTAATCCCAGCACTTTGGGAGGCCGAGGCGGGTGGATCACGAGGTCAAGAGATCGAGACCATCCTGGTCAACGTGGTGAAACCCCGTCTCTACTAAAAACTACAAAAAATTAGCTGGGCATGGTGGTGCATGCCTGTAATCCCAGCTACTCAGGAGGCTGAGGCAGGAGAATTGCCTGAACCCAGGAGGCGGAGGTTGCGGTGAGCTGAGGTCGCGCCATTGCACTCCAGCCTGGGTAACAAGAGCGAAACTCCGTCTCAAAAAAAAAAAAAAAAAAGAAAACAAAGAGGTGGCCCACCTGGGAGAAGATCTTCACGATATACACATCTGACAAGGCACTTGATTCCCAAATCTATTTGTAAAAACTCTTTTAACTTGATAAGACAACACAATTAAAAACTGGGCAAAATATCTGAAAAAGCACCTCACAAAAGAATATAGACAGGCATCTTTACCCATGAGGAAAACACGCATTAAAACGATAATGAGAAACAGTTACACATCACTCAAATGGCTAAAGCAAAAAGACGAACTATAACAAGTGTTGACAAAAGTACAGAGCAACTGGAATTCTATCTTGCTAGTGGGAGTTCTAAATGGTACACTCACTGGAAAACATTTTGGCAGTTTATTCTGAAGACTGAGCTTACACAGACTTATATTAAGTTATATAAACTTATCACGTGACCCAGCGATTCTACTTCTACATTTTACAAGAAATTCTACTTCTACATTCTACTTTTACATTTTACAAGAAATAAAACTACGGCCAGGTGTGATAGCTCATGCTTGTAATCCCAGCACTTTGGGAAGCCGAGATGGGTGGATCATCCGAGGTTAGGAGTTCAAGACTACCCCTGGCCTATATGGTGAAATCCCTTCTCTACTAAAAATATAAAAATCTGCCAGGCATGGTGGCGGGTGTCTGTAATCTCAGCTACTCGGAAGGCTGAGGCAGGAGAATCGCTTGAACCCTGGAGGCAAAGGTTCCAGTGAATTGAGACCATACCATTACCCTCTCGGTGACACAGTGAGACTATGTCTAAAAAAAAAAAAAAAAAAAAAGAAAAGAAAAATATATCTGTACACAAATCTCCCTAGTAGCTTTATTCAAAACAGGCAAAAACTGAAAACAACCCAAGTGTCCATCAACAGATGGAGAGATAAACGAATTACGGTATATTCACACGATGGAACTCTACCAAGCACCAATAGAACTTCTGATAGATGCAATGCCATGGGTCAATCTCAAAAACATTTTGTTCACTGAAAGAAGCCAAACTGAGGAAGAGCACATACCACGCAACTTTACTTTTATCAAAACCTGGAAAAAAAAAAAAAAAAGGCAAAACTAATCCACAGTGAAGAAAGCCAGTGAGTGAAGATTAACTGTAAAGGATCATGAAAAAGCTTTCTTAGGAAAAAAAAATTCAAGGAAAAAGATCCACTGACTTCATATAAAATATATCTCAGTAAAAAAGTAAAAAACAGGCCAGGAGCAGTGGCTCACACCTGTAATCTCACCATTTTGGGGGGCCACGGCAGGAGAACTGCTTGAGCCCAGTAGTTCAAAACTAGTCTAGGGAATGTAGCAAGACCCCGTCTCTACAAATAAATTTCTTTTAATCAACCAGGCATGGTGGTGCATGCATGTAGTCCCAGCTACTCAGAAGGCTGGCGTGGAGAATCGCTTGAGCCTGGGAGGTCAGGCTGCAGTGAGCCTCGATGACACAACTGCATTCTAGTCTGGGTCACAGAACGAGACTCTGTCTCCAAAAGAAAAAGACAACAACAACTGGCTAAGCATCAATAAAAAACAAAAAGAGCCCCAGCAAGGTGGTTCATGTTTCTTCAGAGGACCCAGGAAGGAGGAGAACCTGAGTGAGATCATCCAGGTCACAGAGGACGTGGAACCCACATGCTGGCAGATTCTTCAGCCTGGAAGAGAGAAGACAGCTAGGCAACCCCTCTAGGCTGGGGAAAGCACTTCCATCTAGCTATGCAATCACCAAGGCAAGGTGGAGGAAGGCTCCTGCAGAAGTTGTCTCAGAAATGGTCTCGGAAATGCACAGCGCCAGCCTTTCCTCAGACCAGGAGGAGGCGGGTGAGTGGCCTAGAGCAGAAGTGAAGGGAGGAAAGTCCAGGAAGCAGACACGCAGGTGGCCGGGGCAGCAACCATACAGGCAGAGGCAGGCCAGAGTCCCAGCATGATGCCACAGAGGAGGAGGAACACAGAACGTGGCCATTCCCCTATACACCTGCTGCATGGGACGACACAGAGCCAAACCCAAGGAGGGAGGGACCCTGATGTGGGTGTGAAAAGCTGAAATCTGCCCTCAAATGCACCTGCACAGCAGGCATCTTGGAAACTTGGTACGTATGCCCAAAGGGAATTCAGACCTTATGTATCAAAGAATTGATGCCGGAGAAAAAAACTTACCCTTATGGAAATGATACCAAGAGCCCAAAGCTTATTAAGCATGCAGCAATTTCAGTTGGCAGAAAACTCACCTGTACAGCAAAAGCTTTGGGGCACAGCTCGAAGCCAGTGAAGCATCTGAAAACCCAAACTAGAGAGGGCCAAGAAACGCAGCACGGTTGAGAGGGGCTGCTAGGGGAGCTCGAGCTTCCTGCACACCCCACCACTCACAACAACCAAAAGGTGTTTTGGAAGCATTCAGCTGCCATCACATCCTGCATCAAGGACTCGCCCCGGGAGAAAGTCACATAAGGAGAAACCACTAATGTAAGGAACTTAAATTCATATGGAAATGCCAAGAAAACAGTAAAACATGGAAAACACTGAATACAAATACAAATAACGCATGAGAAAAAAAGAAAAGATCATGAAAACTAAAGCAAGTATTAACTCCAGGAAAAACAAAAGCATGGTACAAGGAAAGGAACGTAAGCTGTGAAAATGGATGCCTGACCACAGGAACATCAAGTCTGATCGTGAATGTGCCCAAAGCTGTCAATGCAACCACGGGGAGATGAGGAGGATGTGGAGTGGAGAGCCATAGGAACTCCACCTGTCACAATCCTAAGTCAGTAGATCGCGTCTACAACCAACGAGTCAGGAGCCAGAAACAGTGTATTTCTTTAAAACACGGAGGTAGAAACGAGAATAGCAAAATGATGCCTCTGGGCTACAAGGAGGCCACCTTCTATTTATCTGCCAAGTCCACACACACGGAGGCCAACAGCGGCCTGGGAAATCATTTATAAATGCACAGCAAATATGAGAAGTGGGGCCAAGCAGGGGAAAAAGAAACATACCCTCCTGCCGAAAGAAATACAGGCAAAGATAACAAAGATCCACCAGAGAAAGAGGGTAAAGGGTCACACAGATGCTCTATCTTCTAAACTGCAACTGTACCAAGAATTAAGTTTTTCTATGTCTTTACCATAGAAAAAGACACTATTTTCACCTTTCAAATCGGCAAGTAATTTTTAATAACAACCAAGATAGGGAAGACATGGGAAAGGACACCTACACAGACTAATAGAAAGGAAAATATTACAATCTTTAGGATCAGATTTGGCAAAAAAAGAAAACAAGCAAACAAAAAAAAAGTCCTTAACTATGAACCACCTTTCCCCTCGCAGGAATGTGCTCTGAAGGAAATCATTGTGGCTGGACAGAGACCACACTGCATAGACTGAGAGACCACCTGACCTCCAGCAACACTGAGATCCCAGAGGGGCCATGGGGAGTCACTGGAGCAGCTGCCATCAAGTATCTGACCAATGGGCAGAAACTCACTGCACAGTACTATACCAAGTAGAAATGTGGCTGACAAGTTGCAGGCCTATTTAACACATATGAATAAAGAAAAACTATCAGAGAATGTGAACCATTTTCACAGATGAGATGACAGGTAATTGAGTCTGTGAGATGATGGGTAATTGAGGAAAAATCAACAAAAGATACTAAATAAAAGCTAAAATTTGACTTCCGATCACAGGAAGCTTCCGCTAGGATTACAGGAATGCTCAGGCTCCTGTGGAAACGGGCACTAGTACTGAACACCATTTTTCACAGAATTCTTGCAAGCACTTCCCACATGCAAGCTGTCAGGTGAGAGCCAGGGGCGAGTGAGACATGGTGCTCACCACAGGGAGGTGTCCTCCTGGACAGGCAGAATAGGGCAGAGATGGCACTGGCTGGCACCCAAGTCTGAACTAGGGCCCAGAGGCTCCAGTGAGTCCTAGAAAACCCTGAGGCTTTCTGCCCCTACCTGGACGCAGGGTAAGGAAATGTACGGAGTCTGCCCATCCGCCCGGTTCCCCAAACCCGAGCCTGGATAGGAAAACAGCTAAAGAGCTGGGCAACTGTCTTAGAAAAAGTCAAAGCACAAAACTCTGCCAACTCCTGACAAAGACCTGCTTGTCACAATGATGGAGGGGACTTTCAGGGAGCCAGCAGATGGAGCATCAGCCTGACTGCGTGTGCAAGCTAGATCATCAGTAACTCCAAAGATCTATCCTGTGTAAGCTTCTTATTCAGGTCCACCAATCCAGCCTCACACGGAGCCCCACAGTCTCCTAGTTCCTTTGCTGCGTTAATGCACGAACTTAAACACCTTTTTGCAAATCAGGATGCTTACTAACCAAAGGCTCTAGCAAGGTAACCCTATAAATAATCAGACACTATTAAAAATAAACATTCTTTACATATACTGTATTAAAAATGACACTATGAGCTACTAAATGTAAAAGGAGAAAACAGCATTTGGGAAGATGCCATCTTTTTTCCTTTTTTTTTTTGCACACAGGTGCGCATATGATGAAAATAAAAAGAAGTTATTCATTGGCTGGGTGTGGTGGCTCATTCCTGTAATCCCAGCACTTTAGGAGCCCAAGGAGGGAGGACTGCTTAAGCCCAGGAGTTCAAGACCAGCCTGGGCAACATAGTGAGACTTCGTCTCTACTAAAAGTAAAAAAAAATTTGTTTTAATTAGCCAAGTATAGTAGCATGTGCCTGTGATCCCAGCTACTCAGGAGGCTAAAGCAGGAGGATTACTTGGAGCCTGGGAGGTCAAGGCTGCCGTGAGCCATGACTCTGCCACTGCACTCCAGCCTGGAGGACAGAGTGAAACCCCATCTCAAAAAAAAAAAAAAAAAAATTTAAAAAGGCACTTAAAGCATCGATATGTGCTGCGTTTTCATATATAAATTCATCACCCTCTACTCTCAGCCTGTGGGAGCAATGCCTGTTGGCTCTGCTTCTTTTTAACTACAGCAGACACATTTCTGGACACAAAATGAGACTCATCCCAAATGAAGGGCTAGGTTTCAGCATGACAGACAAAGTGTGCTGTTCTCAAGCGAAAAGGGGACCGGCCACAGGGGCAGAGTCACATGCCGCGTCTAGGCAGGGCACTCACCTTGTTGATCCAGAACACCATGGCATCCTCGAGGTCATATGGAAGTTCTTTCGAGGCACTGAACGTTGAGAAGCGCTTGACACTGGCCACCACCTTCTCAATGCTGATCATCTCCACAGTGTAGGCCATCATCAGGGCATCCACCATCGCCATGTGGGCACTCTAGGGGCAGAGGCAGCAGCTGAAACCCCTCAAACCCACCCCTCTTACCAGGTTCTGATACAGGGAACCTGTTCATACTCAGAATCCTGGCCTAATTTCTTCATCCCTCATCCTTTCTGTCTCAAGAGATACTCAGATCTGAGACCTGCCCTCCCCCCTCACCATCACTATTTCAAGCCTAGCATTTCTGGCCAACGAGCCTCAAGCCCATCAGGAACCAGGAGTCCATTCTCAGGCAGGCAGGCCAGCCCTGCGGCCTGTGGTGCACTGTCTCGCACTGTCATTTCTTATTTCCTCAACAGCCCTGTGGGACTCCCGGGAAAGGCAGTACTCCTCCTCCTACATCATGGCTGTGGGAAGGCAGAGACAGGAGACCTGCCCCAGGCCAACCACCCACCCAAAGGGCTGTGGCTCCTCGTCCAGAGCTCTGCCTGCTACAGCTGCACTGTGCCTTAGTGCAGCTTCCTCAGACAACACAAGTAACACTCTCTTCACCCACCACATGGCACTGCAGTCTCGGCAGCACCATGGGAATCACCAAACAAAGGCAGTCAGGAGGCACTGAGAATGGCCCTGACCCAGAACGCTCTGGAAAAGGCACATGAGTACCAAGCCTTTAGAGAAAGATGAGGGTGGGATACTTGGGGGAGAAAAAGGCAGACAGTTATTTTAGCACAAAGTATGCATGAAACAACCTAACAGAATGGGCACAACAATTATATTTTTCATCATCTGTAAAAAGTTTGCCTCAAATATTAATAGGCCTCACTCCAATCAGCATTCAGAGAGCATTCCCAATGAGAAAAAGAGATCAGTGGAAGCCCTCTTTTCCCCATTCTCCACAACAGTCATGTGCTTTAAAAGAGACGCAGTTTCCTAAAGATCGCCAGCGTGCAACAGCTCAGGTCTTCACCACCTCGCAGCACACCATGTTCACATCAACCATGCCAGGTGCGCCGCACGAGAGCCCATGGCTCCAGAGCCTGGCCCCTGGGGGCAGCCACCACAGACCACTCACCATCTTTATGGGTGCGCGACTAAGGTCGGACTCTGTCACGGGGGTGTCATCGCTCTCCATCACATAGATCCCTTTCCGGGACAGGGCCTGGATGACAGACTGGTGTCCCTGTAAGGCGGCCACCTGGTCCCCTTTCAGGATGAGGCTGCAGACACGGCAGTACAGCTCGCTGGACAGGAGAAGCTTGATAACAGGCGGCTTAATGTGCTCCTGCTCATACTGGTCCACGTAGAAAGGGTCTCTGAGGTCCTCAGGGATGTTATCTAAGACAGGGAGGGGAGGACCAGGTGAGCGTGACACACAAGACTTAAACACATCCTGAGCAGCACCAGGGCAGGGGCGCACATGGGAGCCCCTTCCAGTGCAACCCCAGACAAAAGGTAAAACCAATAAAAGGCGCATGGCTGGGTGCAGTGGTGCACAACTGTAGTCCCAGCACTTTGGGAGGCTGAGGCAGGAGGACAGATTGAGACCAAGAGTTCAAGTCTGCAGTGAACTATGACTGTGCCACTGTACTCCAGCCTGGGTAACACAGTGAGACCAAGTCTCAAAAAATTAATTAATTGATTGATTAAATGGGCAACTAACAACATGAAAAGGCTCTAGGCTCTTCAATAATTCTGTCATCTTCTGTACTGACAAAGGCAACTACAGCATCTCAGATTACTACTATGTGAACACAGACAACTCAAATCATTTTGTGACCTCCACCACTGTGACCTCAAAGGACGACTGTCCTAACAGCAGTAAGAGGGTAGGCATGGAAGCCCTGAGAGTTTGAGTGGGGCTGAGGGGAAACCAGCATAGGCTAGAACTGTGCAGTGCCTGTGGGTCCAGTCGGCATCAGCCTGGGGAGGGAGCCCAGTGTCCTCTTTCTGACATGAAAACAGGAGGTGACGACAGAGGCTGAACACCCGTGGTCTTTACAGAAGAGGGAGCCAGGCAAGTGTGGTGCCACTGTAACCACGACAACACAGCAGTGGCAATCAGCCTTTATCCATTTTTGGATCAGGCAGCATCAAACTCTTGACATGAACCATGCTATCTAATCTTGCACTGCAGTTCTGTCAAATGAGGACTACCATCCCCACATTACAAACAAGAAACTGAGGCACAAAGAAAGTAAGTGACCTGCCCAAGGCCACAGGAGGCAGAGACCAGCCTGAACCCACATGATCTGATCTGGAGAGCCTACTGTGTACCTCCGGCTGCAACACACACTGCCTCCCATACAAACAGCACCAGGAGCAACATACACATGGGACACCAAATGTGTCACGGCTGGCCTCACTCACTTTTCTAGCCCTGTCGCTGTGCTCCTCACACTGTCTCAAAATGTCAACGGCTGTCTGACCGAAGATGGAGGATGAGGGGTGTCTCAGCAGTCAGACGCATTTGGGAAACACAGAATTCCCAGGCCTTTAACATGCTCCATGCCCAAAGCTCTGCCAGGAGGTGCAGACAGGAGCACTCACACCTCCAGAAAAGTTTAGAAAGGACTAAACTTTTAGTTTGGTCTCCACAGAACAGCTCATGAAGAAACCCCACCAACACCTAGAGTTGACACAACCGGTAACACTGGAGATGTTCACAGGGACACTAACAAACCCTGTGTGCGGAGCCAAGCTCTCCTAAGCTCTACCCCAGGGGAAGAACCAGCTATGGCCACCGTTCCTCACAGCAGCCTTCTCTCTCTCTGTTGGCATCTCTTCTGGCTTCCTTCACTATTTTCCTGAGCCCTGAGTCACTTCATTATGGCCCTGTGGAGTCTGGTCATTTTCCCATAATGTGAGCACCTCACAACTGGTTTATTTCTAAACGGCAGCAGCCATCATTCACACAGCACTTTTGTTTTAAAAAAAGCCCCACTGTACACAATGATTAGGTCACCACGGCAACCCAGGGGCGGCCAGGGCTCCAGCTTTGGAAGGCTGGCTTAGCAGACACTAACAGACTCAAATCCTATACTTGCTGACCACATCGGGTAGCCCCCTATTCTGAAATCACCTGAAGTTTTGAAATACAACAGAGCATAGCAGTAACCCAAGGAACGGGCCCCAACACCAAGCACAGTGGGAAGACTTCTGCTTTCCTCATGAACTGCTCGAGGAAAGCCGAGGTGTGCACAGAGTCACCCCACACACACCAGACTGAGACATCCCAGGAAACAAGAACAAGGTGGCCAGAGACAGACAGGGGGCCCACAGGCTGTGCATCCATGGACACGGGAGGGAAGTCAGGGGAGGGCACTGAGCAAGGGATCCCATAACCTAACTAGGTTCGCACCGGCACTGGGGGAAAGATGCGACAGTCACTCTCAGCCTTCCTCTTACTCAACTGACCACAGCAGCAGCCCACTAAGTCAGGGCTCCTAGCCTCTGTCCTCCCATCTCACTGCCTGCTCCATCTCCTATGCCAGCTGCCCCTCACTTCTCCAAATACTGGAAGGGACATTTCCTATCTCACTCCTTCCAGGTGACCTAATTCACTCTCATGGCTGGAAATGTCACAGACACACAGTAATCTCCAGATGTACATTTCTGGCCCTGGTCACTTCCCTGAACTGCCTACCTGACATCTCCATGTAGGTGTCTGGGGGTACCTTGACCCTAATCGACCTGGCCCAAGCCACCCTCTCCTCCCATTGGGACAACTGCGATGCAGTCCCCCTAGGGGCAGAAACTGTCACAGCTGAGGAGAAAGGCCCCTGGGGACCCCCCAGGGTGATGGCTCTGTGTAGAGGGAGTGATGCGACATGCATGTAAGGCGAGGGGTGGCCTTAGATGGAAGCAGGGTAAGCCCCAGGAAGAATGGCGGAGCCCACACCACAGATGCAGAAACCTGGCCAGCCTGGAAAAAGCAACCATGGCTCTGATTTAAGTTTCTCTTTTGCAATCTACCAAGCAGAAACGTTTCCCATAGGGAAGCCCACTTTTAAAATTAATATAAAGTGATTCATGTAATCACCTTTTTGAATCATATGTGAATATGAATAACACAACTAATTCACATAAGTTTCAGATGCAGGAAAATGAGAGATAAGGGAAAATGATGCACTTGCTAAAGATACAAGCTTCAGACAGTGGTGAAGTCCTCATCACCGTGTGACTTCTTCCCATATGACCTAAGGAAGACCCTGGCCAGGGCCCCCACTGTGTGACAGTGGCCACGCTCCTCCATGGCCGTCCCATGGCAGTGCTGCCCTCAGACACTGAACACTGAACTCAGTCCATGAGTAGCCAGAGTCAATGAAGTCAACTACTGCAAGACCTATATGTGCATAGTCCTAAAACCTTTACTGTTCTATCAAAATCAATAGCTATTTAAAAAAAAAAACTTTGTAATGCTTTCAATGTATTTCTAGTTTTTTTTTCATTTTTTCTACAAACTAGTAAGATTGTTAGAATTATTGATACACATTCATTCAACAATTATTAAGTACCCACGTTAGTCCGAAAATGTGCAAAAATGTCAGGGAGTCAAACAAGAAGAGAGAAAGTCACTGTTCTCAGGTTAAGCCTTCTAAGACAACTGAAAAGTCAACAGGTAATTTCTACACAATGTGGAGGGTATCACACAGGGTGAGCGCTGGGGACTGGGGTGCAGGAGACACCAGCCTGCACTGAGGGTGAGGCAGTGGGACACGCCGATGGAAAAGTTTCTGAAGGGAAGAAAGCAGCCAGTGGGGCCCGCGGTGCAGGGCAGAGAGAGGAAAAGATGAAAATGACCCTGTTAAGAGAATGTTAGCAAACGACAGCAGTTCAGAATTGCATAGGAGAGGCAAACAGGATGTGTCATTCATTCACTCAGCAGGTTCTTATGCACCTGAGGCACGCCTGCACTAGCAGGAATTGGACACAGGGGAGTGAGACAGGCTTAGGCGGGCACACAAGGAATGGAATGAGACTACGTCAAGTAAGGCAGTCGGAGAAGCCCGGGGACAAAGAGACCCTCTCTACTAGAGCTCCCTGTAAGCAAGAGTGGAGGATGAGCCTGAACCCAGGAGGCTGCTGTGGTCACCGCCAGGGGAGACAATGGAAGCTGACACAGGCAGGCAGGCAGCCAGCCAGCCTGGGAAGGGGCGCCACCACCCGGGACGCGTGAGCAGCAGGCCTGTGCCTGATGCAATATGGCAAAGACACCAAACTTATAATTCCTGCCAGTCTGGTGCAGGGTAGTCCCTTTTCCTAATACAGGAAACCAGGAGCATGGAGAAGGAGGGCAGTCGGGGGACAGGAGAGATGAGCCTGTGGGACCCAAGGGGAGCTTGCCAATGGGGAGGTAGAGAGACTGGAGGCGCAAGAGTAAAGGGACCAACTAGAGACGTGGTTTGGAGCCCATTACATATACACAACCATCAATGCCCAGGGAACCAGTCATCCAGTGAAAGCCGGGTGTGGTGGGAGCAGAAGCTGTTCAAGGCAACCTGAGGACAGCAAGCCCACAGGACAGATATCAGGAGAGAAGCCAAGGAAACAGACAAGTGAGCGGAGAGCAGGGCGGGGCACAAACATGGTGCTAACAAGGCCAGAGGAGAAGGTTTCAAAGAGGGAGCGAGCACCAAGGAAGGCTGAGAAGGATGCATGCACGAAGACCACAGAAGACCACAGAGCCTGCCAGACTCAGCTGGCAGGCTTGGGAAGAGCGTTATGGGGACTGGCTAAGAGACAGCCGCAGGCACAGAAGTAAGGAAGTGAGAACAATGGGAACTGTGCTGCTGCTCTGAGGGAGAAGTGTGGTCAAAAAAGATGTGTGTTTTGAGGACTAGAGAAATGTTGATGAGAGAAAACCCAATCGATGCGAGAGGCTGAAGACGAGGGCTGCTCCTGAGGAAGGAGGACCCTCGGGAGGTGGAGGGGAGGGACACAGGGCCCAGCTGGGACAATCTTTCACTGGGTCAGGATACAGACGCAGGGAAGGGGTGGGCGGCCCATCGGCATCTGCGGTTTGTCTGTGTAAAGCAGGAGGCAGGGGCGTCTGTCAGTAGGAAGGCCCAGCCTGGAGGAAGTGAGGAGAAGTGTGGCAACAGGGGACAGAGTGAAGGTCAAACAAGGACACAGCGGGGCAGGGGCCCACGAGACTGGAGACAGAGTCAGCAATGGCACCATCAGTGTGGCGGCACTGTCACTCCTCAGGCTGCTACATCAGTAGCCATGAGCAGCACATGTGCAGTGGCTGCAGGCCTCGGCAGAGGCCACACAGAAAGGCCGTGAGAAGGGGTCAGAAGACTCTGAGCAGTCTGCAGTAGAAGTGAGGTCAACACTAAGTGCAGGAGGAACTCAGAGGGGTGGCAGCTGACGGTGAGCACCAGTCAGAGCGCTGGGGTCTCCCAAGGGCAGGGCCCAGCACAGCCACCTGGCCCAGAGTCCCAGCTCGGCCTCTTACCGGGCGTCTCTGAACCTCGGCCGCTACCTGTCCGTTACAAACAATGGAAGGGTCCATCCCCTGCCCTGTGCCTGCTGAGCCTAAGCTCCATGGATGCACACAGGAGTCTCAGCGGTTATTCCTTCTGTTGCTATTATTACGAGGATGAAAGGGCCAGCGTGGAAGCAGCCATGTGTCAACTGCAGCCCTCCCGCAGCACCTGTGCAGGGCTGGGGTGTGGAGGGAGGCACCACACCAACCACTGGCTCTTTCATGGTGGCACAAGGCAGAGACCCCTCTGGCAGGTGCCGCAACTGTAGTCACTGCCCAACCTAAAGCCAGGTACTTGCACAGCCTCCAACTCAGTCCCAGAAAAAGAGACCAAGCCACTGCAGTGCCAGGCACAGCCCTGAGAGGCGAAGGACAGTGAATCTCTGCCCTGCTGCTCATCTGAGCCACCTGGGAGCCAAGACCAACTAACCCAGAATGTCCCTGTGGGTGGCCTGGCTATCAGCATTTGACACTGAGTGAGAGTCACCTCTGCAGAGGCCCCAAACGCAGCTGTGAAAGTCTCCACCTGGAAGACGCGGATACTCTTCCTGTTCAGACATAAGGAGTTAACAGAAATAATTCCAACTCAAGGTAAAAGCAGCCAGCAGTCTCCTAATTCTAAACCACTACATCCCATGCCCCAGCTCCATCCCAGAGAGGCCAGACACAGGGTAAGAAAAGCTGATGTGGTGGCTCCCACAGGGCCAAATCCACCTGACCCCCACCCAGGGACCACCAGTAACAAACTGCACCTCAACAGCAGAGCGCCAGCCCGGCCGTGCCACAGCAGTCTCAGGGGCAGACTCCGCTTCCAGCCAGAAGGCAAGGAAGGGAGACCCCTGAGAACGCTCAAGGGGGGGAGGGGTTCCAAAACTGGGGCTGGACAGAGAGACCCTGTAAACCTGTGTCACATCCTGGCTGCAACTACAACAGCACAGCAAGCAGTGTGAGAACCACAGCCCACAGCCCTGCCAGGACAGCAGGACAAAGACCCAAAACGAAACGCACTCGCAACTCAAGCCCCAGAAGGCGGGCCTGGGCCTGTGGTCTCAAGGTCACTGGGTGGACTACCTGGTAGAACGAACCAAAATCAACATACTCCAGGCTTCCAACAGGACCCATGGCCTCCAAATACGATATTCCAAACGCCCAACACACAACCCAAAGCTCCTTAACAAAAAAGAAAGAACCCCCCCCCCCCCCCCCAGGAAAACCTGCAACTCCCAGGAGAAAGGGCGACCAACAGATGCCGACCTGACGCTCCCAAGGCTGGCACCGCAGACAAGAGTTCAAATCAACCATGGAACAATGCTCCAGGAAGCACGAACAGAAGCCCGAAGGAAATGAAAACACTCCCAGAAACTCAGAGAACTCCCAGGAAAGACAAGCCCCAGGGTGGAGAAAGGCCAAGCCCAGGGCAGAGGCCACATGCCGGTGAGGAAAGGCTGTAGGGGCCACGGAGCCCACCTGCCCGCAGCCGCCCTGGACCATCTCATGAGCGCAGTGACAGTGGCCCCACTGGGCCGGCAGGCAGACACTAAGGGGCAATCGTCGTAGCCCCTCCTCCTCCTTCTCGAGCTCTTCTGAGAGGCCACGGGAGGGCAAGGGACGGGAAGCGCAGAGCACAAACTATAAGGCCAGAGGCTCTGCACCTAATGCCCAGCCGTTCTCATTCACACCTCAGAAACCCAGCAGGAGGGACACTGGCACCAGGTCCTCTCCCCATAAGCTCCCACCCTCAGCTCACTCCCCCTTCACGAAGAAATCTCAAGGCCACCAAAGTGCACAGCCACTGCAACCGAAACACAAACCACACAGCCTGAGCCTGGAAAGGGAGCACAGAGCCAATGTGAGCAAAGGAGCAGGGAGGCCCTTGGGGCGGGGTGGGAGGGAGCCTCCTTCCAGGCACGGTGGATCCCACCTAGGCCAGCAGCCCCATGGCAGACACAGCAGGGCAGTACACACAGCTCACACCCACACAGGCTCCGCACATACAACCCCCAACCACGGAGGCTCTGCACATACAACTTACACCTGTAGGACCCTCCCTCCACACACACAGCTCACACCCAGAGCCTCCACACACAATCCATACCTGCGGGAGGCTCCACACACACAACTCACACACACAGAGACACCACACACACAGCGCACACACAGAGAGGCACCAAACACACAGTACACACACACTCCAGACCTGCAGGAGGCTCCACACACACAGCGCACACACAGAGAGGCACCAAACACACAGTACACACACACTCCAGACCTGCAGGAGGCTCCACACACACAGTGCACACCCACAGAGGCTACACACACACAATCCACACCTGCAGGAGACTACACGCACACAACTCACACACACAGGCTCCACACACATCTCACACCCACAGAGGCTCCACACACACAACTCACACACACAGAGGCTCCATACAAACATCTCACACCCACAGAGGCTCCATACACACAATCCACACCTGTGGGAGGCTCTGGCCAGCCAACCGGGTGATGAGGAATTGCCAGGCAAGCTCAGGGAGAAGACAATCCAGGGAGCCCGCCCGGGACAGCGCTTTCCCCAAGGGCATCTGGGACTAGCTGTCCGTGCCAGGAGAGGTGGTAACAATGGCAGGCTGAGTTTCTGGCACCACACCTTTTCTAATGACAAAATCCGGACTCCAGGGCCTGCCCAATGGCGCCTACCATACACTCTGGGTAGGAAACCTGAAGGGCTGCCCCCAGGCACAGGAGCAAACTTGAAGCAGCCCAGCCTCAGGGAGACTAAAACATGGCCTGTGTGTGTGAGTTGTGTGTGTGGAGCCTCTGCGGGTGTGAGCTGTGTGTGGAGCCTGTGTGTGTGGGAGTTGCGTGTGTGGAGTCTCCCGCAGGTGTGGAGTGTGTGTGGCACCTCTGTATGTGTGAGTTGTGGTATGTGAGGCCTCCCGCAGGTGTGGGCTGTATGTGTCAACCACCTCCACCAGGACCTAGGGTAGGGCGACCAGATCTGTTCCTGTCTCCAAGTGACTGCTGAAAGCCAACAGAAACTTCCCGTGGGAAGATATGACATCTTAGGCCTCAGATTATTTCCAAAATCTTTCACATACAGTGGTCAGATAAGCAAAATGACAAGACATCATGAGCAAAAGCCAGCAGAAACAACAAACAGAAGCAGGCTCCCAGACTTCCGAGGCCTACCAAGATGAAGTCAGTCCAGGACAGCCTCTCTCCCTCTGACTACAGCCAACCCCAAAACCTAAAATGCAATAAAATAAATAAATAAATAAAAACTTGCTTTCACTTTATGGCCTTGCCCTGATTTCTTTCCTTCGTGAGATCCAAGAACCTTCTCTTGGGGTCTGGATTGTGACCCCTTTCCTGTAACAATTAAAAAAAACAAAAACAAAAACCTACCTAAGGACTCTGGAAAGTCAGCCGCAGCAGGCACTGGGGAGGAGGGTACATTCTGAAGGAGGAATCCTAAACAGGGGACTTTTCAGGCTTGTCTTCTCTTTGCTGTCCTGGCTGGACCCGAGGGCAGCCCCAGTCACAGAACCGGGCAGCAGGCACAGACAGCCAGGCTCTGAGAGAAGCGCCGTCTTTCTCTGGCCAGAGGACCAGGAGAAGGGGCTCCTAGAAGCTGGAGGGGAAATCATGAGGGCTCCCACTTCTCTCTCCTGGCCTGACCAGCCGGTCACAGTCACAGAGCTGTGTAGTGACGGAATAGCAGCGGAAACAGGGAAGCCCCATCTTTCTGGGCAGAGGCTGAGGAAAAAGGGTTTCTGGGAGCCAGAAAGTGCGGAGGGAATCCACAAAAGGAGACTTGGAGAGGGATCTCCAGAGACGCGCGTGGGCCTGCACAAGCCGAGCCTGCTCCTGAGCTGCAGGTGCCTCGGGCAGGCCCGGGCCCACAGGCAAAGGCTGTGAGAGCCAAGCCAACACTGCAGCCACCACCTGTGACGGCAAAACAGACTCCTGAGCTGAACCCAACGGGGTTTACTGCAACCCAGCTGCAAAACAAAATCAACATTATCCAAAGAACTTTAACAGGACCCAGAAACCAGTCTCACAGCATGATGTTCAAAACGTCCAGAGCCCAATCCATGATTATTCAACAAAGAGCCAGGAAAATGTGACCAATTTTCAAGGGAAAAGACAACCAACAGAGGCCAACCCCAAAATGACCCAGATGTTAGTTATCAAAGACTTTAAAGCAGCTATTATAAGTTCCATGAGGTAAAGCTACACACTCTTAAAATACATGAGACGACAGAAGTTCTTAGCAGAGAAATTAAAAACTAGAACGAAAATTTCAGAACTAAAAAGTACAACAACAACATAAAATTCACTGGATGGCTCTTTCCCATCCTGCAAGATGGCGGGTGAAGAAGGTGAGAAGCCGGATACTAAAGAGAAGAAACCCAAAGCCAAGAAGGCTGATGCTGGTGGCAAGGTGAAAAAGGGTAACATCAAGGCTAAAGAGCCCAGGAAGGGGAAGGCCCATTGCAGCTGCAATGCTGTCCTTGTGAGAGGAATTAGCAAGTATTCTCGATTCCACATATTCCAGAAAGGCCATGTAGAAGAGAAAGTACTCAGCCACTAAATCCAAGGTTGAAAAGAAAAAGGAGAAGATTCTTGCAACTGTGACAAAACCAGTTGGTGGTGACGGAAACGGCAGTCCCTGGGTGGTTAAACTTTGCAAAATGTCCAGCTATCCTACTGAAGATGTGCCTCGAACGCTGTTGAGCCACGGCAAAAAACCCTTCAGTCAGCACGTGAGAAAACTGCGAGCCAGCATTACCCCCGGGACACTCTGATCATCCTCAGTGGACGCCATAGGGGCAAGAGAGTGGTTTTCCTGAAGCAGCTGGCTAATAAGTTGTTACTTGTGACTCCGCCTCTGGTCCTCGATCAAATTCCTCTACAAAGAACACACCAGAAATCAGTCACTGACACCTCAAGCAAAACTGATTATCAGTAATGCAAAAATCCCAAAACATCTTACTAATGCTTACTTCGAGCAGCCGCAGCTGCGGAAGCCCAGACACCAGGAAGGTGAGATCTTCAACACAGGAAAAGAGAAATATGAGATAACAAAGCAGCACAAGATTGATCAGAAAGCTGTGGACTCAAATCTTACCAAAAATCAAAGCTACTCCTCAGCTCCAGGGCTACCTGCAATCTGTGTTTGCCCTGACAAATGGAATTTATCCTCACAATTTGGTGTTCTAAATGTCTTAAGAACCTAATTAAATAGCTGACTACAAAAAAAACATTCACTGGATGGGCTCAACAGAAGAATGGCGATGACAGAGGAAGACAGTGAATCTGAAAGCAGATCAACAGAAACAATCCAATCTGAAGAACAGAGAGAAGAAACTGATGTGATACAATGACAAGTCTTCAAGGAGTATGAGACACCAGCAAAAGTTCCAACACTTGTATCAGTAGAGAAAAGATTGGTGCCAAAAAGTATGTGAATAAATATGACCCAAATCTGGTGAAAGACACCAATTTACAGGCTCGGGAAGCCTAGAAAACCCCAAACAGAATAAACTCAAAGAAAACCATGTGCAGACACTTCATAAGAAATTGCTAAAAACCAAATGTGACGACACAGGCCCACAGGACCCTAAAACTTAAGGTACCGGCCATAGACTTTAAGTTACCATGCTTCAAACAATTGAAATTTTTGGCAGAAAAGTGGAAATTACAAAAAATCAAAAGAAAAAAGAATTTGACATATTAAAAAAAGAACAAAATAGGCTGCGTGTGGGGGCTCACACCTGAATCCCAGCACTTTGGAAAGCTAAGGTAGGCAGACCATTTGAGCCCAGGAAACCAGCCTGGGCAACGTAGCAAGACCAGATCTCTATAAGTAAATTTTTCAAAAGAACAAATCAGAAATTCTAGGCTAGGCACAGTGGCTCACATCTATAATCTCAAAACTTTGAGAGGCCAATGTAGGAGGATCGTTTGAGTTCAGGAGTTTGAGACCAGCCTAGGCAACACAGTGAGACCCTATCTCCACAAAAAAGTTTTAAAAATTAGGTGGGCAAAGTAGAACCTGCCTATTGTCCCTGCACCTCAGGAGGCCAAGGCTAGAGGATCACTTGAGCCCAGGATTTCTACAGTGAGCCATGATTGTGCCACTGCACTTCAACCAGGGAGACAGAATAAGATGTGGTTGAAAGAAGAAAAGGGGGAGGGGAAGGGAGAAAGGGAGAGGAAGGGGAGAAAGGGAGGGGAAGAGAGAAAAGGAGTGGAGGGAAGAAAGGGAGGGAGGTAAAAAAGGGAGGGGAGGGGAAAGGAGGGGGGAAGGAGAGGAAGGGGGGAGACGAGGGCGGGGGAAGAGGAGGGAAGGGGGAGAGGAGAGGAGGAGGAGGGGGGAAGGGGAGAGAAAAGAAAAGGAAAATAGAAGAAACAAAGATTACAGAACACAAAAACATATTCAATTTAACTATATAATGGACCAATGAACAGCAGATTAGATAGAGATAAGAGAATTAAAACATCTTGAATGAAGAACAATGAGACAGAAGAATGGAAATTATACTAGAGAAGATAAATAACAGACACTGTGCCACTGAAATGTAACTGGAGGCCCAAGGAGAGAAAAAAATGGGCAAAAACAGTAGTTAAACACGTAATGTATGAGAATCTTGCAATACTTGTAAAATTCATGAAACCATAGTCTCAAGAAACACCAGAAAATGCCAGCAAGATTCAAAAAAAAAAAAAAAAAAAAGACATCCACAGACCAAAGAATTCACAGTAATACTGATGAAATCCAAAGACAAAAGGAAGATTTTTCAAGGAGCCAGAAGGAATTTCTGGCCAGGAGAAAATGTCACAGACTTGTCTCTCCCTGCTCCTCTCCTCTAAACATAACCATAAACCCAGGAAAGAACCCAAGAGAGAGAGGAGGACTCTGAAAGGCGGAAGAGGAAGGTAAACTGGGGCTTGGGGCCCCAGGACTGGCAAACCAACACAGCAACAGGGTACTCTTATGACCCCCCACCCAACAGGAGGTGACTCAGGCCCAATGTTTCCTGACTCCCTGCCTAGCAACAGACACAACCTAGGTACACTCATTCTGCCCTGGATGGAGCAGGAGTCCCACCTACCTTGCAAGGCGAGCCCAAGCCCTACTAACAAGGTGGGGACATCAGCAAGAGATCACCCAGCCCAGAAGCACTCCTTCCCCAACGGGTGGGCCTGAGACACCACTCCCAAAAGTCAGACACACCCTGTACGCGGGAAATCCTGCAGCGGGACCACCATCACCAGCAAACTCTCTTTCCCCACTGTCATAAGACCCCTCTGTCCACTGAGGGAAGCCATGCAGTTCAGGGGAGTGGTGGACACCAGCACAGGAAGCCACACTCCATGCAGCCAGCGGTGAAGGTGAAACGTTCCACCCCTCGGAGGCAGGGGTAGTCTAACAAAACAACCAACCAGCCTGGGAAGCTCTTGGTCCTGTGCACAGACACTCCTCTGTCCATCCAGAGGCAGCATGCTGCCCAGCCTGGGAAGCTCCTTCTGCCCTCGAGCAACATCAGCAGGGACCCATGGGAGCTCCAGGGGAGGAGGTAAGTCAAGTGACTGAAATATCACCACAGAGGCTAGGAAGGTCAGACTATCACCAGAACCACAGTCACAGAAGTAGGACAGGCCTGCATGTTACACCTCAACAGGGTGACTACTGCTAAAATAAAACAATATCCAGAGTTTCCTAACAAAACAGCCAAAATGATCAGGAAGCCATCGGAAATGACTTCTTTAATCAGAAGACGATGAACCGGCACAAGCACCAAGATAAATCAAATGCTGGAACTATCTGAGAAGAATTTTAAAGCAGCTAGCATGAAATCACTCCCAAGTAATCACAAATTCTCCTGAAACAAAACTAGAAAATTTCAGTAAACACAGCCAAATAAAGAACTAAAAAATATAGTAACAGACATTTTAAAACTCACTGGATGGGCTCAGCAATAGAGTTGAGATCACAGAAGACAGAATCATTGAACTTCATGTCAGAGCAACAGAATTTACCCAATCTGAACAACAGGCAGAAAATACAAAGGAGAAAAGAACAGAGCCTCTGAGACCTAAGGGAGAAGAGGAACTAAAGATCCAAGGGTTCTATCACTGGAGCCCAGATGGAAGAGCAGAAAGAGTAACTGAAAGAGATAAAATATTCCCAAACATGCTGAATGATACAAATGAATGAAATGTTTTAAGAAACTGAGTGAACTCCAAATAAGACAAACCTAAAGAAATCTACACCAGGACACATCATGACTAAACTTCTAAAACTAAAGACAAAATATCTTGAAGCAGCCAGAGGAGAATGGCATGATACACACAGGGGAACACCAACTCCAATGACAATGACTTCTCATCTGAAGCTATGGAGGCCAGAGGAAAGTGGCACGCATTATTCAAGTGCTGAAGGAAAAGAACTGTCACTCAACCACAAATTCCATATCCAGCAAGATTATCCTTAAAAAATGAAGAGGAAAATCAAGACATTCTCTGGTGAAAGAAAATAAAATTTGTCAAACCTTAAAGAATGGCTAAAGGAAGCTGTCCAAACAGCAAGAAAATAACAAAAGAAGGAATCTTGGAGGGTCAGGAAGAAAAAATAATGGAGAAATGTAAGTAATGACTACCTTCCTTATGAGTTTTTTAAATGATATATGATGACAAAAATTTTAACACCGTCAGATAATCAAGACAGTGATATTTAAAAGTGGGGAGAGTAAGGGCAGCTAAATGGAAAAAAGATTTCTACATCTCACTTAAAACAGTAAAACAATGATATCAGCAAACTATTCTAAGTCACATAAGTATACTGTGATACCCAGAGCAATCACTAAGAAATTATATAAAGACATATGCCCAGAAACAATATAAATAAATCTAGATAAAATCCTTAAAAATAGTCAGCCAGTTAAGAAGTCAAGGAGAGAGAAACAGGAACAAGAAACAGAGAAAACAGAAAACAATAAAATGTCAGACTCAACTCCGAATATAGCAATAGTAATTGTTAACAATATAATGTTATTAATAAATGTAAATACTCTACACCAATCAAAACAGACTGGTACAGAGTAGATTAAAAAACATGACATCATTACAGGCTCTTTACCAGAAACACACTTCAAATTCAACAGCTTAAGAAGGTTAAAAACTAAAAGGAAGGAAAACGATACCCCAAGAACATACTCTTTTTACTCCCACCCCCCACGCCCACCCAGCAATACTTTTTAAAAAATAAAGCACAACTACATTAATAAAGTAAAAAAAAATTATGAGAGGCAAAAAGGGACATTATATAATGATAGAAGGATCAATCTACCAGAAAGACGTTAAAATTCTAAAAGTTTATGCACCTAACTATAAGAGCCTCAAAGTACATGAAAAATGTTGACACAGCTAAAAAGAGGCACAGACAAATCTACAAGTACAGTCAGGGACTTCAACACCCCCAGACGAACCACCAGACATAAAACCAACAAAGACATAAATCAGAACACAACCAACCAGCAGAATGCAACTGATAGAACACTCCACCAAATAACAGCAGAATACTCATTTTTTTTCCAAACGTCCATGAAACATTCAATAAAATAGACCATATCCTAGGCCATAAAACAAACTTTAACAAGTACAAAAGAAATCATGTAATACATGTGCCATGCATCTTAGACGACAAAAAGAAAAAAAAAGAATAGAAATCAAACTATGTTATCTTACCTTAATGAAATCATATGGGAAATAAGAAGACAAAATAGGAAAATCTCTGTGAACACTTGAAAATTACAGTCTGAAATCACTGAGGAGTGCTGTGGTCTGAATGCTTTGTATCCCTCCAAAATTCATGCTGAAACCTAATCCCCATTGTGGTAGTGTTAAGAGGTGGGGCCTTTCGGGGGTGATTAGGTCATGAGAGCTCCACCCTCATGAACAAGACTACGGAGGCCTGGGGGAGCCCGCCCCCTTCTGCTATATGAGGACACCCAGAATGTGCAATCTATGAGGAACAGGCCCTCACCAGACACTGAATCTGTCAGCACCTTAATCGTAGAATTCTTAGCCTCCAGAACTGTGAACAATAAATTTGCCATTTATAAATTACTCAAAGGTACAGCAGTCCCTTCTTATCCCCAAGGGATAAGCTGCAAGACCCTCAGTGGATTCCTGAAATAAAATATGTTTATACAGGGCTGAGTACTATACTTTCCAAAACACAGAATTTTTTTTGAGGCAAGGTCTCACTCTGTTGCCCAAGCTGGAGTAGAGTGGTACAATTATGGCTCACTGTAACCTCAAATTCTCAAACAATCCTCCTACCTCAGCCTCCTGAGTAGCTGAGACTACAGGTACACAGCCACCACACCCAGCCAATTCTTAACGTAGAGACTAGGTCTTGCTGTGTTGCCCAGATGGTCTCAAATTCCTAAACTCAAGCAATCCTCCCACTTCAGCCTCCCAAAGTAACCGGATTACAAGTGTGAGCCACCAAGCCTGGCCCTCAAAACACACTTCTTATGAGAATGTGAGATGAGAAAATGCCTACAAAATGAGATGAAGTAGTGTAGTGACCTAGCTTTAGGCTACTCCCAACCTTCTGACAACAGGTCAGACAGAGGACTATCTGCTTGGGGAGCTCCTGTATCATCAAGCCACGACATTGTCCATGGTGGGATGTCTGGAACAGAAGATACCAATGATTTATGAGGGCAGCATATACAGTGTGGACACGCAGGACGAAGGGATGAGTCATGGTACCAGGCAAGATGGCGTGAGACTTCATCATGCTATTCAGAACAGCATGAGATTTAAAACTCATGAATTATTTCCAGAATTTTCCATGTAACATATTCAGGCCACAGTTGACAAAAGGTTACTGGTAAGAGGAGACTACTAAATTTTGTTATAGCAGCCCAAATGGACTAAGACATCGAGTCAAAGTAGTTATCAAAGGAAATTGTTTAAAAAAATACCTAGAACTGAATGAAAATGAAAACACCACATATATGTGAGATGCAGCTATGGCACTACTAAGAGGGAAATTTATAGCACTAGAGGCTTATATTAGAAAAGAGGAAAGGTCTTAAACCAATAATAACAGCTCCTAGCTCAAGAAACTAGAAAAAGAAGAGCAAAATAAACCCGAAGGAAGCAGAAGGGAGCGTGGCAGGTATGGCTAGAAAAGGGCAACAGAAGAGGTCCTTGTGGGATGGAATGATCTGAACCTGGATTAGATAAATGTCAATATCCTAGTGCAATATTATACTATAGTTTTAGAAGAAGTTGCCATCAGGGAAACTGAGTAAAGGGTACCAAGGATCTCTGTCTAGTATTTCTTTAAAATGCAAGCTAATATACAATTGTCTCCAACTGGCCAGGCATGGTGGCTCCCGCCTGTAATCCCAGCACTTTGGGAGGCTGAGGTGGAAGAATCACTTCAGTCCAGTAGTTCAAAACTAGCCTGGGCCACAGGCTAGCGGATCCCATTTCTACAAAAATAAAAATTGTTTAAAGAAAAAAGATATATATACCAATTATCTCAAAATTAATTTTTTAAATTAGCCTAGGATTTTAAGATACCTCATAGAAAAAGATACTCAAATGGTCAATAAGCATATAAAAATGCTTATCATTAGTTATCAGAGAAATGAATACTAAAACCATGGTGAGATATAACCCACCCACTTAAATAGCTAAAATCAAGAAGACTGACATCGTCCAGTGTTGGCAAGGACACAAGGCAACTGGAACTCACGTACGCTGCTAGCCAAAATAAATAAGTCCCTTTGGAAAACAACTGGGCACTTTCTTAGACAGTTACACATATGTATCTTATTATTACCCAGTAATCCCAAGCACAGCTGTTTAAGATAAACGAAAACATCTGTCCACATAATGTTCACAGAAGCTTTATTCGTAATAGCCAAAAGCTGGAAATGCCCCCAAATAATCACCAACAGATGAACGGAGATATAAAACGTGAGCTAGCCATACCATGGAATATTATTACTAAGCAAAAGATCTACAGAATATGAATAAATTTCAAAAATACTATGCTAAGTCAAAGAAGTCAGATTAGATGCACACAGGAAACTCATCTGCAGTAACAGAGCAGGGCAGTGAAGCCCTGGGTGGGTCCCACTGGGGAGGGGCACGAGGGAAACTCGGGAGGTAATGAGAATGTTCTTTATCTTTTTTTTTTTTTAATTGCATTTTAAGTTTTGGAGTACATGTGAAGAACATGCAAGTCTGCTGCATACGTACACACATGGCAGTGTGATTTGCTGCCTTCCTCCCCATCACCTGTATCTGGCATTTCTCCCCATGCTCTCTCTCCCCAGCTCCCCACCCCCCACTGCCCCTCCCTGATTTCCCCCCGACAGACCCCAGTGTGTGATGCTCCCCTCCCTATGTCCATATGTTCTCATTGTTCAACACCCACCTGTGAGTGAGAACATGCTGTGTTTGATTTTCTGTTCTTGTGTCAGTTTGCTGAGAATGATGGTTTCCAGGTTCATCCATGTCCCTACAAAGGACACGAACTCATCGTTTTTTATGGCTGCATAGTATTTCACGGTGTATATGAGCCACATTTTCACTGTCCAGTCTAGAGTGAATTGGCAACCAACAGAATGGGAAAAAATTTTTGCAATCTACCCATATGACAAAGGGCTAATATCCAGAATCTACAAAGAACTAAAGCAGATATACAAGAAAAAAAACAAGCCCATTCAAAAGTGGGCAAAGGATATGAACAGACGTTTTACAAAAGAAGACATATATGAGGCCAACAAACACGAAAAATGCTCATCATCACTGGCCATTAGAAAAATGCAAATCAAAACTACATTGAGATACCATCTCACGCCAGTTAGAATGGCGATCATTAAAAAATCTGGAGACAACCGATGCTGGAGAGGATGTGGAGAAAGAGGAACACTTTTACACTGTTGGTGGGAGTGTAAATTAGTGCTCTTTGTCTTAATTGTGGTTGTGGTCACAATGGTTTAGATTCTTCAAACAAAACTCTTAAAACCTGTGTGCTTTACCACATACAAATCACACCTTGATAAAAATGGTTCTCTCAAAGGTGGCTCACATCTGTAATGTAGCACTTTGGGAGGCCAAGGCAGGAGGATATCTTGAGCCCAGGAGTTCGAGACCAGCCTTGGCAGAACTTGTCTCTATTTGAAAAAAAAAAAAAAAAAAAGTCTAAAACAAAAGTCTTTGCTTCATACCTTACAACGGCATTAACCATTGTACCCTAGCAGGACTTCTCTGAGCTCAGATTTCATACCTCTCTCCCCTCCTCAGAAACCTTCAGTGGTTCCCCAATGCCCACAGAGCAAATCCCCAATCAATCAGTCACCTAAAGCATTCTAAGCTCTGGCCTCGGCACTTTTTCCAGTCTAATTTCACCTTCCAACTCTGCGGCCACTACCACCATGAGGCCACCAGCCTTTCCCACATCGTGTGCACATCACACATTCCCCTCCACTTCCCACTGTTGTCCTTGCTTCTCTTAATTCATTCCCTTACCTCCATCTGGTTCTCAGGCACAGTTTTCACTCTAATGCAACAACCCAGATTCTCTCAGGGGAGTCTCCCTTACTGTACCCCTCCCCTGTTCTGCCAGTGGCATCAGCCCTTTACAGTGCCAGGCTCCTCAGCCTGTCATTATGGGTCTCTGTATATTCAGACACTTCCATCGCTACAGGAGGCCTAAAGGGGATACTAAGGGCCACAGAGTTCACAATGTAATGCCCAACTGAACTCATGTGAGTTTAATTTTTTTGAGACAGGATCTTGCTCTGTCACCTAGGCTGAAGTGCAGTGTCACAATTATGGCTCACTGTGGCCTCAATCTCCTGGACTCAAGTGATCCTCCCACCTCAGCCTCCCAAGTAACTGGGACCACAGGCATATGCCCAGTTAATTTTTACATTCTTCGTAGAGACAGAGTCTCACTCTGTTGCCCAGGCTGGTCTCAATCTCCTGGGCTCAAACAATCCTCCCACCTCAGCCTCCCAAACTGCTGAGATTTCAGGTGTGAGCCACGACACTCGGCCCCCAAGAGTGAGGGTCGCACTCTGTCACCCAGGCTGAATTGCAGTGGTGTAATCTCACTCCCAGGTTTAAGCGATTCTCCTACCTCAGCCTCCTGAGTAGCTGGAATTACAAGCACACGCCACCGTGCCCAGCTAATTTTTGTATTTTTAGTAGAGACGGGTTTCGCTATATGTTGGCCAAGCAGGTCTCAATCTCCTGACCTCAGGTGATCCACCCACCTCAGCCTCCCAAAGTGTGGGGATTACAGGTGTGAGCCATCATGCTCAGCATTAAAGATCTTTTCTACAGTGATAACAAAGTTATGAAAGTAGAAAAATGTTACGAAGTAATGATTGTAAATATTTCAGTAGTGTCAAGGACACCACTGTTCCCATAACTGGGCTCCCTATGACAGTCCAGCTAATCATAACTCACCCTTGGCCACTTCCCACACCCACTGTCAGCCAGTCCAGCTCCATGGATTCAGCTTTTACATCTGTTGGCTCCATCTATCCTTCCTATTCCCTCTCCAGACAGACAGGCAAGTCCATCAGGGCACAGTAAATTGACTCACTCACTCACTCTGGGAGGCCAAGGTGGGAGCACTGCTTGAGCCCAGGAGTTTGAGACCAGCCTGGGCAACACAGGGAAACTCCACCCCTACAAAAACTAGTAATTAATTAATTAACCGGGCCTGGAGGTACAGGCCTATGGTCCTAGCTGTGGTCCTAGCTACTTTGGAGGCTGAGATGGAAGGATCACTTGAGGCCAAGGCTGCAGTAAGCCGTGATCATGCCACTGCACTCCAGCCTGGGCAACAGAGCAAGACCATGTCTCAAAAACATGAAAAGACAAACAGGCAAGTCTTTGGCATTTCAAGCTTAATGACATCAGCTCTCAGACAGTACACCTGTCTATGGCCTCTACCCACTCTGACCTGCTAAAAACATCTTCCCAGGCTCACTCTCCCCCTACCTAAAAACCCTCCTAGGAACACATCATCAAAGAAATCCCCAGCCAACCTGAGCACTGTAAACGACCTGGCCCCAGACTATTTTCCAAACTAATCACTTACTATTTCAGTCCACAAATCCTCTGCCTCAACAAGGTTAATCTACTCAGTATACCCAAAGTCACCTCTCCTCTGCACAGGGCTGCAGCCAGCCACCCTCCCTCTGCTCTTGGGGGCTAACCATTCAACGAGTATTTGAGCACCCTGTACTGTGGACACAGCAGTAAGTGGGACAACCACAATCCCTGGCCTCACAGAGACACACACATAACTAGGCAGCAGGTAGTTCTCAGGACACCTCTGCAGAGGAAAGGTCATGTTAGCTGGACCAACCAGCAACTCCCACAATATTTAGTACCACCTAGCAGGTGCTCAGAAGCATCTGAAGACGCTCTGTAACCCCCATCTCAAAAATACCCAAATCCCTTGTCAAGAACAACCAAAGACGATATGAATATACAATCTAAACTCATAAACAAATAATCTCAACAAGTCATCACTTTCAGAAACGTGGCAATGTGCTTACAAGTGTGCTGCCATCAAGAGTAGGCTCTTTACACCAAGACTCCAGCCACTGCTGCCCTCCTCAGGGAGGAAGACACCATGGTTTCACAGCCAGTCTGGAGCTGGAAAGGGGCTCTGAGCACAGATTTCATTTTAACCAAAAGTCACTACAACGAAACAATATGGCGACCCACTAGAGTTGATTATAAAGGGGTTTTGCTCATACTATCAAGTAAGCAAACTGCAACTCTTCCTGTTGTCTATATAATGAAACAGCTGGTCCCTGAGATAGGGACTAAAACCCAGGCTTCACAGGCCACAGCATCCTCACACTGACTTCTTATTCCATAACACGGTTTCCAAATCAATAGTTTAAATTACTCTAGCAAGAGTGAGGGAACAAGGAGGAGGGACCTGACCATTCCTCCCAAAAGTGTGCCTCTGGGCAGGTCATGTGCTGTCAGTAAAGCCACAGGATGAACTTCTGAACCCTGAGCTCCCATCCAGTGCCCTAGGGTTCAGGGCAGCTCAGCTCTGCACAAAGAGAAAACTCGGCTTCCAATGAGCTACATGGCAACATCCTTGCAAATAGCTGAGTGCATGCTAGTACTTTCCCTGGGTTGTTTTTTAACAATGTCCACGAGAGATAATAAAAGCTTGCTCTCCACACTGTCCCCTGAAACCAAGGCCTAGATACCTCTGAGTTTCCTAAAGGCACATATAAAATGCACAGTGGACAAGATCAAAGCCAAGACTGCACTTTTACAGACCAGCATGCAACGCTGAAAAATAAACGGAACTTAAGCCACCCATCTAAACTTCTCTTACCAATTTATTACAAATTTCACTCAAACATCACCACAAAACATGGTGACTAAGCAGGTTCTGTGCCTTCTTATAGATATTTTTAAGCGAACAATTTTCAACATGTCCAGTATATTATTCCTAAAAAAATAATGAAAACACTGTCAATGAAACAAGAGAGTTACCAAAAGAAAGGCAGGGGGATCTAAAAATAAAAGCCCAAGACAGCCCGCAATTCTTGGCTGTGGCCCCAGAGAAGAATGAAACTGGAGGAACTGTTTCTGCACAGCCATATGCCACAAGGCCTCGCCAAGGGCAAGCTCTCCTGAGGCTACCCACTTACTACAATGGCAGACTAGTGGCCCCAGAGACACCAAGAATCTCCAAAGGCAAATGCAAAGCAAGACAGCAGGCAGGCCTGGAGTTTCAGCATGCTTTCAATCCTTATATAAATGGAAGATGGGCTGCATTTAGCATCTAATGAGCTATAACAAGTTAAATATTTAAGCCACTTTCACCATCATACCCCCAAAAGTATTTCCGATTAAGCATCCATATAGAAAGAACCATGTCTGATTAACTGAAAACTAAGCTGCAGAAGTACATGGAGACATTCAAAAGAAACAAATGCTCCTGGGTTAGAACTGCTGCGGGGGCACCCACTCTATCCCACCAAAACCCTTCCCCACTCAGTCTCTTACAAGACACAACCACACTGGGTAGCAGTGAATCTCACACCCAGGCTGTGCCTCCTTATAACAACATAAATCACTTTAGCAGAGGTGAAACAAGTCTTTTGGTCATCTGAATTGGGATCTCTCAAATCTGTAAATTTAAGTAAAGATTCTCCATTTTTACACAGTTTTACACAGGAAGGCCAGGCATGGTGCCTCACACCTGTCATCCAAGCACTTTGGGAGGCCAAGGAAAGCAGACCACCTGAGCCCAGGAGTTTGAAACTAGCCTGGGCAAATAGTAAGTCCCCATTTTTACAAAAATACAAATTTTTAAAAGAAAAACCCCTTCTATACAAAAAATACAAAAATTAGCCAGGAATGGTGGTATGCCTGTAGTCCCAACTACTCAGGATGCTGAGGCATGAAGATCACTTGAGCCTGGGAAGCAGAGGTTGCAGTGAGCTGAGGTCACACCACTGCACTCCAGCCTGGCCAACAGAGCAAGACTCTGTCCCCCACAAAAAAAGAAAATTACGGCTCGGCACAGTAGCTCACACCTATAATCCCAGCACTCTGGGACACTGAGGAGGGTGGATCACAAGGTCAATTGTTCGAGACCAGCCTAACCAACATGGTGAAACCCCATCTCTACTAAAAATACAAAAATGAGCAGGGCATGGTGGAGCATGCCTGTAATCCCAGCTACTTGGCAGGCTGAGGCAGGAGAATCGCTTGAACCTAGGAAAGGAAGGTTGTGGTGAGCTGAGATGGAGCCACTGCACTCCAGCCTGGGCAACATATCGAGTCTCCATCTCAAAAAAAAAGAAAAGAAAAGAAAAAAGAAAAATTATACAGGAAGCTGAAGCAGGAGGATCACTGGAGCCCAGGAGTTGGAGATCAGCCTGGGAAACATAGGCAGACCCCGTCTCAACGTCCTGGACTCAAGTGACCTTCCCACCTTTGCCTCCGAGTCACTGGAATTACAAGTACAAACCACCAGCTGGGCGTGGTGGCTCACGCCTATAATCCCAACACTTTGGGAGGCCTCAGCGGATGGATTGCCTGAGTTAAGGAGTTCAAGAGCAGCCTGGCCAACATGGTGAAACCCTGTCTCTACTAAAAACACAAAAATTAGCCTGGCATGGTGGCATGCACCTGTAATCCCAGCTATTCAGGAGGCAGAGACAAGAGAATCACTGGATCCCAGGAGGCAGAGGCTGCAGTGAGCCGAGATCGTGCCACTGCACTCCAGCCTGGGCAAGAGCAAGGCTCCATCTCAAAAAACAAAATAGAACAAGTATAAGCCACCACACACGCTTAAAACTGTTTTTTTTTTTTTTTTTTTGTAATGACATATGCTCCCTTGTGAAGCAAGGTATAGAATGTAAATGCCCTCTGTCTCGGCAAAAATAAGTAGAAACCAGACCGCCTCAAATTGAGGTCTGATGTACGAAGGCACTGTCGCCCACCAGTAAGGAGCACTCCGGTCTCAGACCCTAAGATGGTATCCAGTCTTCTCCAGCTCCTGCACCTGTTTCTTTTCTTTGAATGGCCCACCTTTTTAATAATTCCAAAACCTGAAAGCCCATTTTAGTAACAGATTCTGAAATCATCATCTGATGAGTCAACAAGTATTAAAAAGCGATCTGGTACTGGAACAGAAACTAGACGAAGCCAATACTACCACAGAGAGACGCATATTTATTTCTGGAGAGCTGACAAATCCCATGCCAAATGCCAAAGCTAAATGCAAGGAAATAAAAATGCAGGTACCTTGTTAAAGAAATTGGAAAGCAAACCATGAAAGTTCTTTTTATGGCAGTCTAACAACCGCTACCTGGGCCCTCAGTCCGCTCCACATAGAAAATCTTAAAAACACACGCAGGAGTAAAACCTTGTGCATGGACCCCAGGAGCCATGGCCAAGAATGCACCGGGCTCCCCAGCAACTACGGGAGCCCAGCCAGCACCCATGAGCAGCTGCGGTGGACAGGCCTCGGTGAGACGCTCGACGGCAGTGGAAAAGAATGCAGAGAAGTGAAGATGAAGTCGGGAAGAACTTAAGAACCTAACGTGGAATAACGGATTTACAAAAACCAGTCTCAGAAAGAGACATCACTGTTAAAGGTGTAAACAAAGTAGAGTTAGTGGTGTGAGCACAAACAGCAAAATACAAAGAAAAGCAAAACAGTGACCAACACCAGGTGTGAGGCAGGTGAGCCCAGGCAGGCAGCAACGACCACGAGATACCCAGGCGTCCGCTCTCGGGCGATTCTTGACACGTGACTCAAATTTTATATATACATCTTACCAATTCCGTTCTCAAAAAATCATGTGAAGTCATGGATGTGGCAGTGTTTCTCCATCATTACAACACAAAAAGTTAGGTTCCATTGAGCCAGCAAACAAGCACTGTAAAACTGAAAACTGCTAAAAGAAAAACTCTTTCCCAGGGACTACCTACACAGTACAAACACCAGGTCGCAATAAGGCTATGTATTTAATCCCTAAAACTGACAAAACGTGTTTGTCCTTATGACTAACTCGAGTCTAGCTGAGGCACAGGCCACTGTCAAAAAGGGCAACGCCTGCTTAGCGTTTTCCAAACTGGTCACCTGAACTCTTCTCTGGAAGGGTTCTGTCTCCTTTAGCCTTACTCTAAAAAGAGTTATTTTTCACCAGAATAAAGGCATTTTTTTTTAGAATGCTTCAAATGAAAGGAGGATTACACAAGGGTTACCTTAATTTTGCACCTGAAATTAACAGAGAAGTCAGCCACTTAAGAGAATCACTAGGTCTGTCCTGTTCCCAGGGCGCCAAACAGGAGCGTCTTAATCCACTAAGCACATTAGGGCCTAACAAATTGGACTCGGTAACAAGGTTACCTAGTTCTTCCAAACAGGAATTAACCAAAGGGGATCATTATGATTAAGCACAATCCGCGGAATGCCCAGTTTCGAGCTGGGGAATTCAACAGCTGATGACTTTAAGTATCAAAACTCGTAACAACCAAAGGCTTGGAATCACAGGTCCAGCACTGGACGGTGCCCGGCGCGCTGGGAGGCGGCGCCTCAACGCGGGCCCGGGGTCCCCGCGGTCCCTCCCCGCGCCCAGGACCCCCGCGGTCCCTCCCCGCGCCCGGGGTCCCCGCGGTCCCTCCCCGCGCCCAGGACCGGGCAGCTCCGCTCCGCCGCCAACAGGAGGCTCGGGGCGCTCCCGAACAGGAGCGGAAGCCCCGACCCACGCCGCCCTCCGCCGCGGGGACGCCCGCTCGCCAGGTGACCGCGTCCCCACGCTCCCCGTTGCCCGGGCGCCGCCGGGACCTCGGAGGCGGCCCGGCCCCGACCCTGCGCGGACGCCGCACAAAGGCGCGGCGCGCCGACCCCGGCCCCGACCGCGTCCCCCACCGCGACCCCCGGCCCCGGCCCCGGCCCCCGCCCCGCGTCCCCCGCCCGGCCCACCTCGGCCGTAGGCCTTGGCGCAGATCCACTGCAGGTTGGCGGCGATCTTGGCGCGCGCCGCGTCGTAGCGGTCCAGGGGCACGAGGTCGGCGGCGCCGTCCGGCGGGGCCTCCATCTTCCTCCAGCCCTCGGCAGCGGCGCGGCCGCCCGCGTCCACCATCTGCAGACAAAGGGCTGAGGCGGCGGCCCGGCCGCAACAAAGGCGGCGCCGCCGCCCCTCGCCGCGCCGGGCCCGGTGCGCCCCGAGCCCCCACCCGGCCCCGCAGCCGGCCCGCCGGGAGGGGCGCCCGAGCGCTGCCCCCGCCTCACCTCACAGCCGCCGCCGTCGCCGCCCCCGCGATGGCTGCATGCTGCGGGCGCCGAGCCCGGACGCAGGAGGCGCCGAGCCCGCGGCCCAGCGAGGCGGCGACGGGAGGGCGCGGGCCGGGGACCCGGACGGGGACGGGGACGGGGGCGGGCGCGGGCGCGGGCCGGGGGCGGCGGCGGCGCGTGCGCAGCCCCGGGTGAGCGGTGGCGGCGACAGCGGCAGCTGAGGCGGCGGCCAAGAAGCGGGAGCGCGCTCACCGCCGCGGCCTCGCACAGGCGCAGTAGGCACCGCCCGCCGCCCCGCCCTCGGCCCAGCCCCGAGCTCGGCTCCCAGCTCGCGCCGGCCCCGCCCCCTTCCGCAAGCGCAGTAGGTAGCAACCGCCGGCCTGTGCCGCCCCGCCCCTTTCCGCAGGCGCAGTGTGTCGCCCCGCCCCGCCCCCTTCCGCAGGCGCAGTAGCACCCGGCCCCGGCCGTGCCTGCTCTCCTGCTCTGAGGCCTCCGCGCGGGGCGCGGGGCGCGGGGCGCGGCGGGTTGGGCGGAGTGGGTTCGCGGCGGGGACCCGGCAGAGCCCGCAGCAGCCCTCTGTCCGCGCCGCGCCTCCTCTTCTGGCCTGGCTGGCCCCCACCTCAGCCACAGCGGAGCATCCTGGCCGACAGAGCTCTCCTCGCCAGCGCCCTGGGGACCGCGTGGGTGTGGCCGGCGGCGACCTCGGCAGGCGACATTCCGGCGGACGGGCACCAGGTGGACCTGCCACGGTCTCCAGGCCCCATCCCGGTCCAGGGAAGGTGGGCGTTTGGACCCCTGAGGCCCAAGCAGGTGCAGCCCCGCAGGCGCAGCCCCCGGAAGGGGCGCTGACTTCGTTTCCCTGGAGCCTGCGTCGGGGTCCCGCACGGAGCTGAGAATGACGGGAACGCGTGAGAATTTGCATCCCGAGGATTTCGTCTGAGAACCTCACCGCCGGCATAGAGAACTGCCCCCAGGAGAGCCTGCCCACGTGCCGCCGGGAGAGGCCGAGCTTCCTGGGAGCAGGCGCCCGGCGCGGGGCTTCCAGCCTGTCTGTCCCTGGACGAGCCACCCTGTGCCAAAGGCGGAGCGTGTGTGAAATGCCAGGCGCCCAGAGGACCCAGGCAGTCATTCACGCAGCGACTCACGTGCTGGCTTCAGTTCAGCGTTGAGACCATTTGGGGCTGGGCTTTTTTGATGACTGATGTGATGCGTAGTTTTTTGGTTACTAATTGTCTTTACTTGTTATAGGTCTGTTCTGATTGTCTGTTTCTTTTTGGGTCTGCTATCTGAAAAGAACACGGGGTGGGCAGGGCGGGGTGGTCAAGGAAAGCCGTAGGAAGAGGACACTTATTTAAGCAAAGGGCAGCAGGAGGTCAGCGTCAAGGGTGAGGATATCTGCAGAAGTAGCATCTTGGGCAGGGGGCGAGAGCCTGGTGTGTAAGAAACAGAGCAGAGGCCCCAGGAGCAGGAGGGACTGGTGGGATATGGGAGGTAGGGGCATGGAGGGATGCAGGCAGGTCCTCCACAATTAGAACTGGGGCCCCTTCTCTGCAGGAAATGGGCAGCCATCTGAAGACTTTGAGCACAGGGAAGGATGTGACTGACCCTTTAAAAGGATCATTCTGATTCTTGAGTGAAGAACAGAGTAGGAACTGTCCGGAAGGAGGCAGGAGGCCATCCAGTGACAGATGGGATATGGAGTGTGACCCAGAAGGGTCAAGAGTGACTTCAAGGGCTTTTCTTATACTGATCTTGTATCCTGCAACCTTGCTAAACCCATTTATCAGTTCTTCTAGTCTTTTAGTGAATTCTTTGGGATTTTCTCTATACAAAAGCATGTCATCAGTGATTAGAGATCATTTTACCTCCTCCTTTCTAATCTGGATGTCTTTTATTTCTCCTCCTTGCCCTGGCTAGAACCTCCAGTGAGATATTGAATAGAAGAAGCAGCAAGAGTGGACCTCCTTGTCTTGCTCCTGATCTCAGGGAGAACGCATCCAGTCTTTCACCATTGGGTATGATAGCTGTGGGTGCTTCAAAAATAGGTTTTATCAAGCTGGGCACAGTAGCTCACACCTGTAATCCCAGAACTTAGGGAGGCCGAGGCGGACAGATCACTTGAGGTCAGGAGTTCGAGACCAGCCTGGCCAACATGGAGAAACCCCATCTCTACTAAAAATACAAAGAATTAGCTGGGCATAGTGGTGGGTGCCTGTAATCCCAGCTACTCAAAAGGCTGAGACAGGAGAATTACTTGAACTCATGAGGCAGAGGTTGCAGTGAGCCGAGACTGTGCCACTGCACTCCAGCCTGAGTGACAGAGTGAGACACTGCCTCAAAAAAAAACAACAAAAAAAAAAATAGGTTTTATCAGATTGAGGAAGTACCCTTTTTTTTTTTAAAAAAAGACAGTTTTGCTCTTTTTGCCCAGGCTGGAGTGCAGTGGCATGATCTCAGCTTACTGCAACCTCTGCCTCTCAGGTTCAAGCGATTCTTCTGCCTCAGCCTCCCAAGTAGCTGGGATTACAGGTGCACGCCACCATGCCCAGCTAATTTTGTATTTTTAGTAGAGACAGGGTTTTACTGTGTTGGTCAGGCTGGTCTTGAACTCCTGAACTCCAGTAATCCACCTGCCTTGGCCTCCCAAAGTGCTGGAATTACAGGCATGAGCTACTGTGCCAGGCTGAGGAAGTACCCTTCTATTCCTACTTTGTTGAGTGTGTTTATCATGAAAAGGGGTGGGATTTGGTCAAATGATTTTTCCGCATCCATTGAGATGATCATGGGGTTTTTTTCCTTGTTCTGGTAATGTGGTGTGTTGCATTAATTGACTTTCAGATATTGAAAAGATATTTATCCCCTGCAGTCAGAAGATAAATTCCAGTTGGTCATGGAGTATCTCTCTTCCTGGATTCAGTTTAATACTATTTGGCTGAGTGATTTTTTAATCCATATTCATCATAGATACTAAAGTTTTGTGGTATCTGTGTCTGGTTTTGGTATCAGGGTCCTTCTGGCCCCAACAAATGAACTGGAAATATTCCTTCCTCTTCTATTTTTTTAAAATTTTTTGAAAGAGTTTGTGAATAATTGTTGTTTTTTTTCCTTGAAGATGGGTTCGCTGTATCATCCAGGCTGGTCTCCAACTCCTGCCCTCAACTGATCTTCCCGCCTCAAGCCTCCTGAGTAGCAGGGATCACAGGCACAAGCCACTGGGCCCAGCTTTAATTATTTAAGTGTTTGATAGGATTCATCATTGAAGCCATTTGTGTCTGGGGATCTTGATTACTTGATTAATAATTCAATCTCTTTACTTGTTATAGGTATATTCAGATCGTCTATTTGTGTCTTTAGAGGAATTTGTCCGTTTTTGTCTAAGTTCCAGTGTTTTGGGCCTAAGCAATTTTAAGGACAAAGGTATCCCTAGCCAAGATGGGAAAGGCCAGGGCAGGGTGGTACAGGGGAGGGGTCAGAGTCTGGATGTGTTGCATCTCAGATGCCTGCTGAGCCCCCTCATGGAAACGCTGGTGGGCAGTTGGATGAGCGACTCAGCAGTGTGGCCCAGGTTGGGGGCTGGGAGGTATCACCACAGAGCCTTTAGAGCTGTGAGGCAAGAAGAGGGGCCAAGGAGCCATTGCTCAGGTGGAGGGGAAGTCGAGGCATGGTGCTTGGGCCTGGGGGCAGCACTTGGGAGGAGCCAACCTGAGAGGTGAGAGGCCAGGAGAGGGGTCGCCTTCTTAAGGCCTGGGGGCCTTAAGACTCAGATTTGGCGAGTGCGGATTTTGCGGAACGGTGGTGTATTAGTCCGTTTTCACACTGCTGATAAAGAGACACCCAAGACTGGGCAATTTATAAAAGAGTTTTAATGACTTAACAGTTCCACATGGCTGGGGAGGCCTCACAATCATGGCAGAAGGCAAGGAGGAGCAAGTCACATCTTATGTGGATGGCGGCAGGCAAAGAGAGCTTGGGCAGGGAAACTCCCCCTTATATAATACTGTCACATCTTGTGAGACTCACTCGCTATCAAGAACAGCAAAGGAAAGACCTGCCCCATGATTCAGTTACCTCCCACAATACGTGGGAATTCAAGATGAGATTTGGGTGGGGACAAAATACAAAAATTAGCTGGGTGTGGTGGCATGTGCCACCCAGGCTACTCAGGAGGCTGAGGCGGGAGAATTGCTTGAGCCTGGGAGGCGGAGGTTGCAATGAGTCGAGATGGTGCCACTGCACTCTAGCCTGGGAGACAGAGGGAGAGTCCATCTCAAAAAAAAAAAAAAAAAAAAAAAGAATCTATTTCTGGCCCAGCACAGTGGCTCACGCCTGTAATCCCAGCACTTTGGGAGGCCAAAGCAGAAGGATCACTTGAGCCCAGGAGTTCAAGACCGTTCTGGGCAACAAAGTAAGACCCCACCTCTACAAAAAAATTTTTTAAATAGCAGGAAGCAATAGTGTGCACCTGTGGTCCCAGGTACTCGGGAGGCTGAAGTAGGAGGATCACTAGAGCCCAGGAGGTCAAGGCTGCAGTGAGCTGGGATCGTGCCACTGTACCACAGCCTGGGCGACAAAGCAATACCCCTGTCTCAAAAAACAGAAAAAAAAAACTATTTTTGCCAGGGCAAAACAGGCTGACCTTCTTTTCTTTTTTAATGTTGAGACTAGGTTACGGTATCATTAGACATGATGAAGGTAGGGAGAAGGTGCTCAGGCACAGCCCCAGGAACCAGGGCCCAGCCCATGGGGAGGAGTTGGTGGGCACATTCCTTCAGGGGCTCCCGCCTGCCCGCGGAGAGCAGGAGGAGAGCTCACTCTGTTTGCTCTGCCATCCCCCTCTTGTTCCTAGAAACACCCTGAGGGTCCCACCAAGTGCACGTTGACTTATTCTACAGGATGAGGCCCCTGGACTTCTCACTAGTGAAGTAGTGCAGTGACAGCAAAGCGACCCCCGCCCCAAATATGTCCACATCTTAATTCCTGGAACCTGTGAATGTGTGACCTTACCTGGTGTCTGGGTTCTTTTGTGCCCCTATAGCAAAATACCACAGACTGGGTAATTTATAAACAATATAAATTTGTTTCTCATGGTTCTGGAGGCTGGGAAGTCCCGTGTCTGGTGAGGGTACTTCGTTGCTGTTTCCTCTGGAGGGAAGAATGCTGTGTCCTCACAAGGTAGGATGGGCAGAGGGGCAAGAAAAGGCCAAACTCCACTTTTATAAGAGGAGCCCTGGTGACCTAGTTTGAAATGGCCCCACCTCTTCTGTCATCACAGTGGGGACCAAGTTTGTTATTATTCAACCTAAATAACAAACGAGCTCTCTAAAAAGATTTATTCAGGAATAGAGCCTTGCAGTGTGAGCACACATATTACAGTAACTATGTGCATGTTCAAGGAAGACAAAGATTTTAAGGAAAGAAGCAGGAGAATTACACAATCATTTTGATATGATTGCCATTGACTACAGAGATTGACATCAAGGTGATACTGGCCCAAGGTTGGAAGGTAGCTGCTGGGCAGGTGTCCTTGCAGAAGAATTTTCTTGCGTATTTCAATGGCCTTGGTCAGACACGGTGGCTCACACCTGTAATCCCATTACTCTGGGAGGCTGAGGTGGGCCGATCACTTGAGGTCAGGAGTTCAAGACCAGCCTGGCCAACATGGTAAAACCCCATCTTCACTAAAAATACAAAAATTATATGGGTGCAGTGGTGCATGCCTGTAATCCCAGCTACTTGGGAAGCTGAGGCAGGAGAATCACTTAAACCCAGGAGGCAGAGGTTGCAGTGAGCTGAGATTGCACCACTGCACTCCAGCCTGGGCAACAGAGGGAGACTCAGTCTCAAATAAAAATAATGGCCTTTGTACAAGGTTGTGGTTTTTACAGTCTTTTGTGATAGTTTTTGTTATCAGGCATACAAACCCTCTCTTCATGGCCTTCCCTAGCTCTGTTTGTTAGGGTTTTCTTAACATTGGTCACTCTGTTTTGATTCTGACAACTTTCACAGTTTCCACATGAATTTTGGAGGGAATGACATCTTTTAAATTGTCACATCTGGCAAAAGGGACTTTGTAGATGGGATTAAGTGAAGGTCCTTGAGATGGGGGCTATCCTGCGTTATCCAGGTAGGTCCCATGTAATCACAATCATGAGAGGGAGGCAGGAGCTTCAGAGTGGGACAGAAGATGTCACCACAGAAGCAGGGATTAGAGGAGAGAAGATGCTGACTTTGAAGGCAGAGGAAGGGGCCACAAGCCAAGGAATGTGGCTTATTCTACAAGCAACAGGATGAGGCCCCTGGACTCCTCGCTAGTGAAATAGTGCAGTGACAGCAACCTGCAGTGACACTGGCCCAAGGTTGGCTTCCTCAAAGCCGGAAGAGGCAAGGACAGATTCCCCCACAGAGCCTCCAGAAGGAACCAGCCATGCCAACACCTTGACTATACGACAGTCAGATAACGTAGACTCTGACCTCAGAACTGTAAGAGAATAAAGGCTTGTGTTTTGGCCACTGAATTTGTGGTAATTTGCCATAGCAGCTGCAGGAAATGCAGACACATGGGGACTAATTACAGAGTTCCTTCCCCAGATACACTCAGGAGCATGTAACCACCCCAGCCTCCTAATGGAAGCACAGGTCCTGCAGAGAGGCCACACCTGTGCACCTGAGGAGCCAAGGCCACCCTCCTGCACAGGGCGCCACCCCTTGCACCTGCCCGCTCCAGCCTCTGCATGGCCCTTGGTCAGGGCTGGGTACACCAGCGAATGTTTCAAAGTAGAACATCCCTTAGTGTGCTGATTCTCAGCATTTTTCTTTTCTGGAAAGATGTGACAGAAGATGTTCATGTGTGACATGGGCCCATGGAGGTGTTTGGGATAGTCAACATACCCAGTAGGCCAAGAAGGTTGATACTGGGAACTGGAGCAGGAAAAAATACCATCTTTATCATCATTGGCCTTTAACCAAAATTTAACATTTTCCTGAATTATGAATCTAGACAACCAGCTGTGGCAGTGGCATCAGCAGTGTCCAGGACTCCACCTCCTACAGAAGTCATGGATGTCTCACATCACCATTGCTGCAGATATCACAGAATACCATTCTGCTCATCATTGCTTCAAAATTACCATAACTACTAGACTAGCTGCTCAATTACATTATTTAACACATTCACAAGCACATGCAGACAGACTTGGCGGCTCACACCTGTAATCCCAACACTTTGGGAGGCTGAGGCAGGCAAATCACCTGACATTGGGAGTTCAAGACCAGCCTGCCTAACATGGAGAAACGCTGTCTCTACTAAAAATACAAAATTAGCCAGGTGTGGTGGCACATGCCTGTAATCCCAGCTACTCAGGAGGCTGAGGCAGGAGAATCACTTGAACCCAGGAGGCAGAGGTGGTAGTGAGCTGAGATCGTGCCATTGCACTCCAGCCTGGGCAACAAGAGCAAAACTCCATCAAAAAAAAAAAAAAAAAAAGAAAGCAGCATATGCAGTACTGTGCCACCATTCAAAATTTTTTATGAGAGTATTTTAATTTCATTTTTAATCTTTGTAGGCATTAAAAGCATTATCTGAATCTTAAAAGTCCAAGATCTGATGGCTTCCTGGTGAATTCTACCAAACATGTAAAGAAGAACTCATACCAGCCCTTCTCAAACATTTCCAAAAAACTGAAGAGAAGGGAACACTTCTTATCCTATGAGGCCAGCATTACCCTGATACTAAAGCCAAACACAAGAAAAGAAAACTACAGGCCAATATTCCTTAGGAACACTGATGCAAAAAACCTCAACAAAGTACTGGCAAACAAACTTCAGCAGCATATTAAAGGGATTATACACTATGACCAAGGGCATTTATTTCTGGAATGCAAGGATGGCTCAGCATACCCAAAAAAAAAAAAAAAATCAATGTAATACACTATACTAACACAATGAAGGAAAAAACCACATGATTATCTCGACTGATGCAGAAAAAGCATTTGACAAAACACCATTTCATGATAAAAACCACTTAACAGGATTAGGAATAGAAGGGAACTGCCTCAACATAATAAAAGCCATTTATGCAAAGCCCACATCCGACACTATGCTCAGTGATGAAAGGCTGAAAGCTTTTCCTCTAAAATCAGGAATAAGGCAAAAATGTCCACTTTTGCCTTTTCTATTACGATTTAGCCAGGGCAATTAGACAAGAAAAATAAAAGACATCCAAATGGAAAAGGGAGAAGTAAAATTATCTCTGTTTACAGATTATATGATCCTTTATGAAGAAAATCCTAAAGGTTCCACGAAAGACTTGTTGGAACTAATGAATTCAGCAAAGCAGTAGAATACAAAGTCAACATGCAAAAATCAGTTGCATTTCTGTACGTTAATGAACGATCCGAAAAGGAAATTGTGAAAATTCCATATACAGTAGCATAAAAAGAATAAAACAAGAATTAAGGAGGTGAAAGACTAGTACAATGAAAGCTACAGAACATTGCTGAAAGGAATTAAAGAAGACACAGATAAATGGAAAGATATGGTTAAGATGTCAGTACTACCCAAAGCCATCTACAGATCTAATGTAATCCCTATAAAATCCCAATGACATTTTTTGCAGAAATAGAAAAACATCTTAAGATTCATATGGAATCTCAAGGGACCCTGACTAGCCAAAACAGTCTGAAAAAGAACAAAATTGAAGGACTTTCACTTCCTGATTTCAAACTTTCTACACAGCTACAGTAAGCAGTGTGGCACTGGCATAAAGACAGACATATGAACCAGTGGAATAGAATAGCAAGCCCAGAAACAAACCCTCCATACATGGCTAAATGGTTTTTAACAAGAGTGCCAAGACCATTCAGTGGGGAAAGCACAGTCTTTTCAGCAAATGGTGCTGGGAATACTAGATATTCACACACAGAAAAATAAAGTTTGGTGCTTACCCAGATAGAAAGATTCAAAATGAATCCAAGACCTAAATGTAAGATCCCAAACTATAAAACTCTAAAAAGAAATTAAAGGGCAAAGCCAGGCACAGTGGCTCACGCCTGTAATGCCAGCAGTTTGGGAGGCTGAGAAAGGAGGACCCCTTGAGCCCAGGAGTTCAAAACCAACCTGGGCAACAGAGAGAGACCCCATCTCTACAATAAATTTAAAAATTAGCCAGCTATGGTGGTGCACGCCTGTAGCCCCAGCTACTCAGGAGGCTGAGGTGGGAGGATCATGAGCCCAGGAATTTGAGGCTGCAGTGAGCCATGGTTGTGCCACTGCACTCCAGCCTAGGCGACAGAGCAAGACCCTGTAGAAAAGAAAAAAGATAAAATATAAACTAAAAGCTTCATAATACTGAATTTGGCAGTGATTTCTTGGATATGACATCAGAGGCCCAGGCAACAAAAGAAAAGAAAAATTGGACATCATGAAAATTAAAATATTTCTTGAATTAAAAGACACTATCAGCAGAGGCTGGGCATGGTAGCTCATGCCTGTAATCCTAGCACTTTTGGAGGCCAAGGCTGGTGGATCACTTGACCTCAGGAGTTGGATACCAACCTGGGCAACATGGTGAAACCTCATCTCTACAAAAAACACAAAAATTAGCCAGGCGTGGTGGCTCATTCCTGTAGTCCCAGCTGCTTGGGGATGGGGGCTGAGGCAAGAGGCTCATTTGATCCCAGGAGGCAGAGATTGCCATGAATGGAGATTGTGCCACTGCACTCCAGCCTGGGTGACAGACTGAGACTGTCTAAAAACAAACAAACAACAACAACAAAAAAAAACAGAGTAGAAAGGCAACCCACAAAAGGAGAAAATATTTGCAAATCATGTATCTGAAAAGGGATTAATATCCAGAAAACATGTGGAGAACTCCAAAAACTTAACAATAGAAAACCAAACAACATGGTTAAAAAATTAGCAACAGACTTGAATAGACACTTTTCCAAAAAAGATACACAGATGGCCAAGAAGCATATGAAGAGATGCTCAACATCACTAGTCTGTAGGGAAATGTGAACCAAAAACCACAAGAGACCACCTACCAGCCACTAGAATGGCTGCTACCAAAAAAAAAAACTAGAAAATAGCAAGTACCAGGGAGGATGTGGAGAAATGAGAAGCTCTGTGCACTGTTGCTGGGAATGTGAAATGGTGCAGCCACTGTGAAAAACAGCATGGTTGTTCCTCAGAAAATTAAACAGAATTACCATGGGACCCCGTAATTGAAAGCAGGGTCTCCAAGGGGTGTTTGTATGCCCTTATTCCACTTGGGTGGAAACAGCTGAAGTGTCTGTTACATACAGTGAGTTCCTCTTCGGAGGTTCTATTTTCCTCCTTGCCCCTAGTTACAGTTAACAACCTTCCCACCCGTCCCACATCTGTTTCCAATCTGTAACCTGTAACCCACATCTGTTTCTTATTTTGCTGCTGTAGACCCCACCCCTATTCCATCTGAAGTAGCCAATCGGGATCAGTTTAGAGTGTATGGTTTGACTTCAGCCAATGAAGACCAGACACAGTAGCAGGGACTGACTGCATCAGGGATAAAAACCCCTTTCCTCCTTTGTTCAACGTGTTCTCGCAGTGGCCAGAAAAGTGAGCAGCACCCTTCTGCAGAAGTAAATTTACCTTGCTGAGAAATCCTTTGAGTGCTTGTTTTCTTTGTGACTCCAACCTCTTTATTTCCAACAACTTGGGGGCTTGTCTGGGATTTCCTTTCGTTTCTCCTCTGGGGAAAGGTCCCCAATCATCTCTTGTGAGGAGATGCATCCCTCACAACTGCCTTGTTGTGGTGGCCTTGGGAAAGGGGATGACATGGCATGACAAATGGCCCTGGACACTCAGCAATGTGGGCAGAAAGGATCCTCACTTACCGTGGCAACCAGGTAACTGTGTGCACAGACCAAGGTAAGAAATGTTGCAGGGGCGACAAAGTATTTCCTTGGTGGTCGGGATATCTTGGAGGCTGAAAATGCATGAATGAGATGCACAATTGAGCCTCTAAAGAAAGGAAAGGCAAGAAACCTCCAGTAAGGCGGGGGAGGTTTGAACCTTTAGAGAAAAGAAAGGCAAGAAATCTCTAGGATAAGGGATTGAGCCTCAGGTCAAATCTCCAGGATGGGAAATGCCCCAAGTGAGATAGAAAATGAAAAGAATAAAGCTAATAACAATAATATTCTTCCTGATAGGCCCTTAGGTGTCATGTTAAAATATTGGGAAGATAATGAGAGGACTAAACACACACAAAAAAAGCAACAGATGATAAAATATTACTGTTTCATTTGGACTCAAGAACCAATCCTCAAACCCTCAGTTTTCTGGCCAAAGTTTGGGTCAAATGAGGATTGGGTTTGTTATCTTTTAACAGAATATGTTAATGATGAGTCCAGTCTCAGGAAGAAATAAATTACGCCCTGATTTGGTGGCAGGGGCCTGTCCTCCCTTACCCCCTAAAAACTAAAGAAAGTACGGCCGGGCGTGGTGGCTCAAGCCTGTAATCCCAGCACTTTGGGAGGCCGAGGCAGGTGGATCACGAGGTCAGGAGATCGAGACCATCCTGGTCAACATGGTGAAACCCGTCTCTACTAAAAATACAAAAAAAACATTAGCTGGGCATGGTGGAGTGTGCCTGTAATCCCAGCTACTGAGGAGGTTGAGGCAGGAGAATTGCCTGAACCCAGGAGGTGGAGGTTGCAGTGAGCCGAGATCACACCATTGCACTCCAGCCTGGGTAACAAGAGTGAAACTCCGTCTCAAAAAAAAAAAAAAAAAAAAAAAAACTAAAGAAAGTAAGTCCTCAGAGAAGAATAGGATCCTTACCCCCAAACAGTCCACCAGCATATGGGATCCCCTAGACCACCTCCCCCCATTTAATGTGCCTGATCCTCCTCCTCCTTATAACCCTGACTCTTAGGAATTACCATCCCAAGAGCCTGCTCCTAAGTACCCTTCCCTAAAAAGACTTAAATGTGAGGTAGAGCAATGTAATTAAAAAAGATATTCAGAACTTCCCTTTCCCCTTTACCTCTAAGGAATCAGCTCCAACCCTCTTCCCCTTAAGAGAGGTGCCCCTAGGACAGGGAGCCATTGGCTTAATGAACGCCCCTTAACCAGCTCAGAAGTTTGAAATTTGAAAAAAGAACTCAAGCCACTGTTAGATGACCCTTATGGAGTGGCAGATGAAATTGACCAATTTTTAGGACCCCAGTTATATACTTGGGTCAAGTTAATGTTCATCCTGGGTATCAGGAGAAGAAAGGAGCATGATCTATAGGGCTACTGTGGTAATTTGGGAACGTGAACATCCTCCCAGTCAAAACATTCCTGCCACGGACCAAAGATTCCCTGCCCAAGACCCCTGGTGGGACACAGCTCACAGAAAATATACAAGACCTTAGGGAAATGATAATAAAAGGAATTTGGGAATCAGTACCCCGAACCCAAAATCTTTCCCGAGCATTCAACATGCAACAAGGGAAAGATGAAGGACCTATGGAATTCTTAGACAGACTAAAAGGGCAAATGAGAAAATATGCAGGCCTAGATTTAGAAGATTCCCTTGGCCAGGGAATGCTAAAGCTTCATTTTGTCACTAATAGTTGGCCAGACATCTCAAAGAAATTACAAAAGACAGAGAATGGAAAAGACCATCCCATGAATGATCTCCTTAGAGAAGCTCAGAAAGTATACATAAGGAGGGATGAAGAAAAGCAAAAACAAAAAGCAAAAATTATGTTATTCACCTTCCAGCATGGTGCTCCAAAAGATAAGGCCCCTAGACAAAGTTTCCAGGGGGCCAGAACCTATAAAGGACCCAAGCCTTCACTTGCCAAGCCATATAAGGGACAAAGGGGGGCAAAGCCAAGGAACCCCAGAAAAGGAAGGGAGAAAAGACGGAATAAATGTTTCAAATGTGGAAAAGTAGGTCATTTTAAGAGGGAATGCCCTGAATGGGAAAAACAGAAAGAAGTCATCCCACTTACAGCCTTCGAAGAACTGGGAGGTCAGAGACTCTGTCTCTTTTACATCAAGTCCCACCAAAAGCCCTTGGTAAATTTAGAGGTGGGACCCAAATATGAGTTCGTAACCTTTTTAGTAGACTCAGGAGCAACCCGCTCCTCTGTTTCCCTCCACCTGGTATCACCTGCTACAGCTGTTCTTTACCCAATGACAAAATCGAAGTGGCCAATCAGAAGTAAAAAGATTTAAAGCAGACTTGGCAATTCCGACAGGATACCAAGATGCAAATGCCTGGATGGAATGGATTAAATATTCCGTCCACGCCCTAAACAAAAGTGATTATTATGCTTGTATGCACAGTAGGCCAGAGGCCCAGGTTGTCCCCTTTCCACTCAGATGGTCTTCCAGAAGATTAGGCATGAGTTGTACAATGCCTCTTTTCCAAGACCCCACATCGTGGGGTAATGAACTCTGCCGAGCCCTTTCTGTTATTCTCTGAAGTCTGACATCTGTGGGTCAGTCCCGGAGGGCCATACAGCCTCCATCTCCCAATGCCAATTTTACCTCATGTTTCTCATGACAGGGGGAAAACTTGACATTCTTTGGAGACCTAACAGGATGCAGTGAGCTTCAGCCCTTCCAAGAGCTTACCAACCAGTCATCCCCAAGCGAACGCATGGTGATATTGTAGTGGACCCTTACTGGACACTCTGCTGAGTAACTGTAGCAGCACTTGTGCCCTGATTCAATTGGCCATCTCTTATAGCTGAGCAATTAGGGACTACTAGCGAAATGGCCTGGGAGAATAGGATAGCATTAGACATGATATTAGCCGGAAAAGTGTGGAGTTCGTGTCATGATTGGAACCCAGTGTTGTACTTTCATCTGGAATAAACGACCCTTTTACAAGTCTCATGGAAAAGTGGTTTGGTAAATGGAAAGGGCTAATGATGTCAATATTTACTTCTCTTTCAATTGTTACAGGTGTACTTATTCTTGTAGGATGCTGCATCATACCCTGTATTCCTGGATTAGCGCAGACACATAGAAACAGCTCTCACCAAACCCTTTAATTCTCCCCCGCCTTATTACTTTTAGAAAACCAAGCAAAACAGCAGAGTCAAGACATGCTAAAAAAGTTTGAAGAGAACAAATTATGAAAATCAAGGGGGGAAATTGTTAGATACAGCAAGTTCCACTTCAAAGGTTCTATTTTCCTCCTTGCCCCTAGTTACAGTCACCAGCCTTCCCGCCAGTCCCATGTCTGTTCTCAGTCTGTAACCCAGATCTGTTCCTGTTTGCTGCTGTAGCCCCCACCCCTGCTCCAACTGAAGTGGCCAATCAGGATCAGCTTAGATTGTGCAGTCAAAATCCAGCCAAGGGGGACCAGACACAGTGGCAGGGACTGACTGCGTTAGGGATAAAGCCCCTTCCCTCCTTTGTTCAGTGTGCTCTTGCAACTGAACAGCACCCTCCTGAAGTAAATTTGCCTTGCTGAGAAATCCTTTCAGTGCTCGTTTTGTTTTCGACTCTGAGCTCTTATTTCCAACATGTCTGTGCAGAGATGATTGATAAGGAAAATGGGGCCTTGCCACACACGAGAGACTACTGCTCAGCCCTAAAAAGGAAGAAAACTCTGACCCGACCTACAATACAGATGAGCCTTGAGAACATTATGCAGAGTGCAATGAGCCAGTCACAAAAGGACACATCCTGTGGTTCCACTCATAGGCAGTCCTCAAAGTCAACAGGTTCATAGAGGCAGGAAGTAGAAAGCTGGGTGCCATGCTGGGAAGGGGATGGAAGTGTATTTCTTGGGGACAGAGTATCTGGGCAGACGGAGAGCTCCGTGGATGGAGGGAGATGATGCTCCCGCATTGCTGTGACTGTGCTTAGTGCCACTGACCTGTGCACCTGCAGTGGTCAATCTCTGCCCTCCACTGGGTACCTCCATGGCGCCAGGCCCCTCTCATCTTGGGATGCACAGCACAGCAGCCTCTTGAAGTTGCCAGGATCAGATCTGCTGGGGGTTGGAGCTTCAGCTCAGGCCAGGGCCCTGCACCTGCTCCCCACCACACCATGCACACCTCCCCACTTCTCTCCCCCACGTGCCCCTCCTTGCTCTGCTTACCCTGTCTGGGCCCTTCTTTCCCAGGTTCTGCCCGCCCTCTCCCCCAAGGAAAATAGAGCTGGTATCGTGGGCACACCTGCAGTCCCATCTCCTGGGGAGGTGGCAGGGACTGCTGGAACCCAGGAAATCCCAGCTCACCAGGCATCTTGAACCTACCAAAAAACACCCTCAGCAGAAGATGAGAAAGCAGGAAGGACGTCAGCAGAGCCCCTGTGGACTCTTCCACGGGAGGAAGGACTCTCATGCTGACTTGCAAGAGGTACCCCAGAAGTCCCCAGTCCAGGAGTGACATGGGAAGGGTAGCTCAGAGGCAGGTTTCTGGCCCCTCTGGCCTCTATCAGAGCCACTGCAAAACCCCACCTGTTAAAAACAGGAGCTGAGGCCATGACACACCCCTGTAATCCCAGCACTTTGGGAGGCCGAGGCAGGAGGATCACTTGAACCCAGGAACTCAAGACCGGCCTGGGCAACATAGCAAGATCCCATCTCTAAAAAAAAAAAAAATAAAATAAAAAAAAATATTAGCCGTGTGTGGTGGCATGTGCCTGTGGTCCCAGCTAACCTGGAGGCCGAGGTGGGAGGACTGCTTTGGCCACGGGAATGTTCTGCCAGGAGGGGGTAGTTTAGAGCCTGTGAGCCACAACAATGAGCACTGTGAGCAGGAACAATGAGGGGCCGGGGTTGGGGTGTGCTCCATGAGCACTGAAAGCTGAGCTATCCCAGGGACCTGGGAGGTGCCCCCGTGACTGCTGCATTTCTCTCTGGACACACACAATGTCTATGGACCCTAAGGATGGGTCCCCACTTCACTGGGAGCCTTGGAGGCTGGGGGCACCATCCCCAGTCCCTCAGGGCTGGCTCAGATCCTGGCACGCAGAGATCGCCAGCTGCTCCTGGGCACTTGCTGTGTGCCGACCCAGGACTGCGAGCTGCACCCAGGCCCTAGGATGTCCCTGCAAATGTGGAAACTGAGTCTCAGAGACTCAGGGACATTGGCTTCTGTGAATCTCAGGGCTGCTTCTCCTGAGGCCTGAACCAGGCTTGGCACTGTCTGCTGGGTGCAGGACCAGCCCTGGGAGGACTCCGCAGGGGTGCTCACAGACCGCCCATCCCACGGCGAACCCACTACTGGGGAGGAAACCTGTGGACGCCTGCACTCAAAAATGCTGCTCTCTACAACCATGCAAGGGAGTCGGACCATCTCCCATCAGACCTGGACACCCACCCGACACCACAGCTCCTAACACTCTGGCCAGGTCGCTCCAGGCTGGCATAGGTGGCGCTGAGCCAGGCGCACTTAAAGCAGGGCTTCCTGGCCTTACCCCGGTATCACTCCCCAGAAGGAAAAGCTCGTTTAATTTAAACTTAATTAAGTGAATGAAATGCAATTTCTCTCTTGGGAGAGAAATTAAGTACTAAGGAATGCGATTTTGCCAGGCAGGGGTGAGCTTTGAACTGCCATACCATTGCAATAGCTAAGATGTCTGTGCCACCCAGGACCTGGTGAATGCCCGAGTTTCAGCCTCACGCACATTCCGTCCCCAAGAGCAGCTGCACTGCCCTCCCACGGGAGAAGCTGTCTGCCCTGAACTACGTGGCTCTCCCTGACCCTCTCTTTGTCCAGCATCCTGCTCCGGACACAGGCTCCTACCTGCTCCTCATGACAGATACTGCAGGGCTGGCAGCAGGCGTGGACGTCTGGGTGGTGCCATGATGTTTTCAAGGAGAGACCTCCAGAGGCCGCATCCCGGTCATGCCCCATCCAAGGGGCTTGGGTCTCAAGTTTTTCTCCCTTGGAGTCTTGGTTTTTCAGTAACTTTCTAGGAAACAAAATTTAGTAGTTTGGTAGCATCAATTAGTTCATAGAGGGTGTAAAACAAAGGGTTTGGGTTCAACGCCTTACAAATCACGAAAGTTACAAGCTGGAAGCAGGGCGTGGTGGTTCACGCCTGTAATCCCAGCACTTTGGGAGGCCAAGGCAGGCGGATCACGAGATCAGGAGTTCAAGACCAGACAAGCCAACATGGCAAAACCCCGTCTCTACTAAAAAAATACAAAAATTATCTGGGCGTGGTGGCTCGTGCCTGTAATCCCAGCTACTTGGGAGGCTGAGGTAGAATTGCCTGAACCGGAACCCAGGAGGCGGTGGTTGCAGTGAGCCGAGATCACGCCACTGCACTCCAGCCTGGGATACAGACAGTGCGAGACCCCAACTCAAAAAAAAAAAAAAAGTTACAAGCTGGGAAGAAAGTTGGAAGCAAGTTTTAAAGTTTTTCATATTGAGGTGAAATTCACATAACATAAACTCAGCCACGTTAAGGTGGACAATTCAGTGGTACTTGATGTATTCTGACGCATCACAACCACCACCCGCCTCTGGTTCCAGAACAGTCATGCCCCCCGAAGGAAACGCCCTCCCCCCATCAGCACTCACTCCCCAATCCTCCCTCCCCCAGCCCCTGGCAACCACCAATCTGTGTGTCTCTGTGGACCAGCCTGTTGTGGACATTTCATAGACATGGAATCAGGCAACACGTGGACCTCCGTGCGTCCTGCTCAGCGTGATGCCTTCAAGGTTCACGCACATGGCTGCATCAGGACTCGCCTCCTTGCGTGCAGAACACCCAGGCCTCTGGGCGACCACACGCTGCCCGCCTGCTCCTCCACCAGTGGGCCATGTCGTCTCCACCTCTTGGCTGCTGTGAACCCGTGACTTTTCAAACTAACTTTCAGATTCACCCTTGTAGTTTCAAGGTGTGAAACACCAAGCCATGTTGTCTGCGGAGGTTGAAAAAACCTGCAGTCTCAGGAGTTGTGAGCTCAGTGACCGGGCGGCTGCAGGTCCCCCGTGCCGGGGGCCTCGACTGTGACGGTCTCCCAGGTGCACACTTGTGTCAGGAGCTCCAATCTGTGGACTTCAAACACACAGCTTGCTGCACGTCAGGTACAGCCCAGTAGAGTTGTGCTTTTTTTTTTTTTTTTTTTTTTTTTTTTGAGATAGAGTTTCACTCTTGTCCAGGCTGGGGTGCAATGGCACCATCTCAGCTCACCACAACCTCCGCCTCCCAGGTTCGAGCGATTCTCTTGCCAAAGCCTTCTGAGTAGCTAGGATTACAGGCATGTGCCCCTATGCCCAGCTAATTTTTATATTTTTATTGGAGATGGGGTTTCTCCATGTTGATCAAGCTGGCCTCGAACTCCTGACCTCAGGTGATCCACCCGCCTCAGCCTCCCAAAGTGCTGGGATTACAGGTGTGAGCCACCGTGCCCGATCAAGCTTTTCTTGAGGACAATGAGCCCTCCAGTCAGTCCTGGCACCCACACGGGGGACAGTGTTAAGCTGTATGCTCGCGGGGCATGCTGGGCTCCCTGTGAGCACAAAGGGCATCTGCGAATCCACAGAGGGAAACGGGGAGGCTGGAACCACACCCTTTGTGTTGAATAGAGCTGGTGACCTCAGGGACTGGGGTTCCACAGCCCTTCCTGGGACCACCAGTTCTCTGGGGGCTTAGGAGGTAAATGAGTGGCCCTCTCTGAAGGAGGAGGGCAGTGCTGAGACTATGTGCTCACACCCCCAGGTGCCTCTGCACAAAAGCATGGGGATCCTGGCACAGCCCCTTGCCTTTGCAGGAGAGCCCACCATGGAGTGAACATGCTGTCCCTCTTGAAGCAGCCAAGCTCCAGCCCCCGCCCCTCCCTCGGTCAGAAGCCCAGAAACCCAGTGCTGGCTATGGCCTTGGGCCTGTTGCCCAGCCCAGGCTGGTGCGCTGGTGCCTTGAAGAGGACTGGCTGGATCTGGGGGTGGGGGAGCTCTTGCCAACCAGAGACCACCAACCCCCCAGGTGATTCCTAGGCAAAAAAAAAAAAAAAAGTCCACATGGTGACTGGGAGCTCTACGGAGATGCGGCTGTGCGTAATGGGGTGAATGGTGGCCCTCTAAGTTCACGCCCCCCATTCATGCCTGCGGTTGAGACCTATTTGGAAAGGGGTCTTTCAGATGTGGTTAAGGATCTTGAGATGAGGTCGCCCTGGGTCATCCAGGTGGCCCTAAATCCAATGACAAGTGTTCTTAGAAATGCCCAGGGAACAGAGGAGAGGTTGTGGGAAGTCAGAGGCAGAGGCTGAGCAGCTGGAGCCGCCAGAATCTGGAGGAGGCAGGAGGGAGCACAGCCCCGTAACACCTGGACTTTAGACTTGCGTCCTCCAGAACTGGGAGACAGCCCACTTCCTTGCTGTGGGGCACCCAATCTGTGGTCCTCAGTTACGGCCATGGTGCCTGGAGCTTCCTTTACCCTGTGCTGGCCGCAGCCACTGTGTGGGTGCCACCAACTCCTGCCCGCTGAGCTCCCCACCCTGCCGGGACGGTGGGTGTCAGACTGAGCCTTTCACAGTTTTTTGGTTCTGTTTAGGTGCCAACCAGCAGCACCTCTTCTCTGCAGCACCTAAAATGTTCTGAGCACTGGTGCCAGGAAAAACCACAAATCTAAATTCCAGATCCTGGCCAGCACCATGCTCCCCCTATAGACACCACCAGCCACGCTGGCCATTTCACTTAAGTAAGAAGTCAGCTCCTCCAGTGCTCAGGAGTCTCATGCAGCCTGCACGACGGTACTGGGCAGGGCACGTGGAGCGCTTCCCTCCAAGAGGAAGTTCAACTGAACAGCACTGCTGGGCCTTGGAGGCAAAAAGAGGGCATTCGTATGTGTGCACTGTGTGTACCTGTGTATATACATGTGCAAGTGCATGTGTGCAAGTGTACATAGTACATGTGCATATACACGCACATGAGTGCATGCATGTAGGTGTGAGTGGATGTGTATGCTTGTGCATGTAAGTGTATGTGTGTGTGCATATGCAGGTGTGTGCATGTGTGTAGGTATGTAGGTGTGTGTGCATATGCAGGTGTGTACATGTGTGTGCATGCATGTGCACAAGTGTAGGTGTGTAAGCATGCATGTACGGTGTGTGCATATGTGTAGGTGTGTGCATGCAGCTATGTAGGTGCGTATGTATATGCAGGTGTGTACGTGTGTGCACGCATGTGCACGCGTGTAGGTGTGTGAGCATGCATGTATGCAGGTGTGTGCATGCGTGTAGGAATGCATGCATATGCATGGATGTAGGCGTGCATGCATGTAGGCCTGCACATGTACATGAATGTAGGTGTGTGGTGTGTGAGCATGCATGTAGGTGTGCATACATGTGCATGCGTGTGGGTGTGTGCGTGTGTGTAGGGGGACATACTTGCACGCTCTCAGGAGGTGGATGCTCTGACAAAGGACAGCGCCATCTTTCCCACGATGACCCAGTGCAAGCAGAGGCCGTGTGCTCATGAGGGCATCGCAAGAAGCCAAGAACTGGGGGCGGCGAGGTTTGGTTCTGCTCTGAGTAGAGTGGCCTGGGAATCTGAGAGCCATTTTCATGGGGGTTACACCGGGGCCCCCTTGTGCGTGCATCACAGGACGCAGGCCGGATGGCCAGTGTCAGCACTGATGGCTGGGGAGAAAGGCCAGGTGAGGAGAGCACAGTCATCCCTTCAGGTGGGTGGCACTAACCCCCTCTGCAGTGACTGCTTTCAGCAGGAGCACCCACGCCTGTAGCTCGGCTGTGCACATTTTTCAGGAAAATCCCCAGGGGTAAGTGGCATGCACTGAGGTGGCCCTGCTCTGTCCCTGTCCTCACCGCCCTCACAGGGCCCTGCTCAAACCCACCAGCCTGAACCCCTTCCTGCCCTTGGGGGCTGCAAACCAGCCGCAGCCCCTCCCTGCCACACACCACCTGCTCCCCAGACTCTGAGGGGTCAGGGACCCCAGCAGACAGCCCTGGGGCTGGCAGTGGCGTGACGGTAGCCGCATCGTGGCTGTGGCGGGGCCGCAGGGCCCGTGGGGTCAGAGTCCCTCCCCCAGTGAGATCCAGGAAAGCACAGGGTCTGACCACCTCTATCCTGGGACTGAGTCTGGAGGCTTCAGTGCTTGGCTGGCAAGAGCAGCCACCTGAATAAATCACGCGGTGATTAATTCAGCCTCAGAATGCAAGTGTGTGGATGTTTCCAGGAGCGTTAAGGTTCAGGTTTCGCGGTGGAGGAAAAAAGCAGCTCATTCTCAAAAAGCAGTAAGAGGCCAGACCCTGAGGCAGGATTGCTTGAGGCCAGAAGTTCAAGACCAACCTGGGCAACACAGCAGGGTCCCGTCTCTAGAGAAAATTCTGAAACTAGCTGAGCACAGTGGCACTCACCTGAAGTCCCAGCTACCTTGGAAGCTGAGGCGGGAGGATGGCTTGAGCCCAGGAGTTCTGGGCCACAACGAGCTGTGATGGCTGCACGGCACTCCAGCCCGGGTGACAGAGCAAGATCTCGTCTCTAAAGTAAGTACATAAAAGCTAAAGAAAGCGGTCGGGTGCGGTGGCTCAAGCCTGTAATCCCAGCACTTTGGGAGGTTGAGGCAGGTGGATCACAAGGTCAGGAGTTCGAGACCAGCCTGACCAACATGGTGAAACCCCATCTCTACTAAAATACAAAAAAATTAGCTGGGTATGGTGATATGCACCTGTAGTCCCAGCTGCTCAGGAGGCTGAGGCAGGAGAATTGCTTGAACCTGGGAGGCGGAGGTTGCAGTGAGCCGAGATTGTGCCATTGCACTCCAGCCTGGGTGACAGAGCAAGACTCCCATCTTGGGGGGAAAAAAAAGCAATGAGAGCCCTGCTGGCCCCTCCTTAGACCAGCCTCAGAGGGATTCAGTGGCCAGAGGGTGCCAGGAACTGTGGGACGTGCTGACCTGGCAGCTCCCATCCCTGGATTCACCGCGGCTGGGACCAGTCTCCACATTCCCCTGCATCCGTCCCAGGCTGAAAACTCTCCAACAAAGTCGCCTCCAGCCGCTGGATGGGAAGTGGTTTCTCAGCTGAGCCAGACCCTATCTCCTTCAGCAGGTACTGCAGTGACTCCAAGTGACCAGTGACACCAGGTATGGCAACTTCACACAACCTTTATCACGCCACACTCAAGGTCTGCAGGAAGGGAACCCAGGCGGGGCCCCATGGCAATGGTGGCCTCCACTTTGCCGTGGAGAGAACAGCCCGGTGACCCGACCGCAGTGGGGATCTTTAGTGTGTTTTCACTTCCACATGTGGCAGTGGATTCTGGCCGTCACCCTGAGTGCATCCATGTGGTCTCTCAGAGTGGCCTCTCCAAGTGGCCTGGGCTTTGGCAATGCAGTTGCCTCAAGGCAATGTGGCTTTCTGTGTGGTGGTGACTCAGGACAACAAAAGCGAGAGGCCCCGAGAGCCAGGCGGGCACCACAGGGCCTTGCCGGGCCCGCCGGGGACTCCCGCTCCCTCTGCTGACACCATTGGTGGCCAGTGAATCAGAGGCAGAGGTGCCAGAGACCTCGCCTGACGGGAGGAGATCTAAGAAGCTGTGGCCACAGGCTCCTCCAGGATGCTGGCACCAGGCCACATGGACAGCCCTTTCTCTCCCTGGCAGGCCGTGCTCCCCTGGAGGGACAGAAGCTCAGCCAGAGCCAGGCCCCACCTGCCATGACCTGCTCTGTGACCGCGGCGATGTGGCCTTGGGGACATGCCCTGCCTCTCCGGGTTCCAGTGCAGGATGTAGGGCTGGCCACCTGAGAAGCACCTGCAGGACATTCCAAAGCCTGGAACAGAGGCAGCATTGTGGTGCTTCTCTGAAAGCCTGCGAGGAAGCCAAGTTGTCCTGGTCTGTCCTGGAGCTGTCTGTAGCCTTGCTTCTGTCCTTGTCCCCAGGGGCCTCGCTCATCCTACTGCCTGTGCCAGCAGGGCCAGCCCTGTTCCAGGCCCCCTGGAGCTGTTCCATCCATACCGGGGGCCAAGAACTGCCCGGTCCACACCAGAGGCCTGGGTCACACGGGAGCCATGGGACAGCCGGAGGGGAAGCCGGCACACACCTGGCCTCCCCGTGATGTTCCCCTGGACAACACACGTATAAACACACATGCACACATACACACGCCTGTGCATAAACAGAGCACACCTGCATAACGCACATGCACACATGCACACAAGCACGTACACACGCACGCGCACACACATGCACGCACCCGTGCGCACACACGCACACCTGTGCATAAACACAGAGCACACATGCACACAACGCCATGCACACATCTTACAGACCACATACAGGCGATGCTGCATGCAGAGTGCACCACAGCCCCAGAGCCCACACCCCAAGCCCGCTTCCAGCTCACTTCAGCCACAGCGAGGAGGAAGGATCTTTCCAGTAACAGAGCCAGTGCTGTGGGCGGGAAGGCCCCAGGTCCTGGGGCCAAGGCCCTGCCTGACCACACCTCCTGCTGACCACACCCCACCTGACCACACCTCCTGCTGACCACACCCCAACCACACCTCCTGCTGACCACACCCCACCTGACCACACCTCCTGCTGACCACATCCGGCCTGACCACACCTGCTCTGTGGCACCTGTGTCCCCCCACCCGTCAGCCCAAGTAAAATCATTTCTCTAGACTCTGAGGCTGGGCCCTGGAAGTCAGGCGCACCCCGACCTGCCACAGCAGAGCCTGGGGTGGCAGAGCCAGGACGTGGGCCCCAGGCATTTAGCACCTCGCCAGGCTGCCTGTCTCCATCTCCACTCAGGGACAGCAGCGCAGATGCCAGCGCTTTCGTCAGGACTCTGCCAGCTTGCTGAGCCGCTGCGGCCACAGGCTCACAGTCCAGTGCCTGCTCCGCCACAGCCCTCGGCAGTGGCCCTGACCCCTGGCCATGGCCCTGGTGCCTGAGGCTCACATCGGGGCAGGGGTGTGCTCCTGGGGGTGGGTGGGGTCCATCCTCACCAGTCTGGGATCCCGGCTCCTGTCATTCAGGAACCCACAAGGGGCCAGCCAGGTCCCTGGAGTTCCCCTGGGGACGTGCCTGGGCTGTGCAGTCCACAGCCTCTGGGTGAAGCAGGGGCCAGGACGGGGCTCACAGCTCTCAGGAACCCAGGAGGCAGCACTGGGAGGGTGGCAGACGCCAGTGTCATCCCTGCCCATCCCACAGAAGAGCCAACTGCAGGGCAGGGGTGGGGCCGCACGGCCCATCAGGGCTTGGTAGCTGGGAGGAAGAGCACAGTCACCTGGGCGACGCTGGGCACGATGCAGGCCAGGACGGAGACCCCGCTGCTGCAGGAGAGCCAGCTCATGCTCCACTGATGCCAGGGCTGCCCACAGCCCGAGCGCTGCCTGGGAGGCATGGGAGGACCACACGTGGGGCCCCACACAGGCTGGGGCTCATTTTTAGCCCCTAAGGACAGGTTGTGGGTGAACGGAGCCCTCTCTTGGGAATGTGGAAAAGAGATGGGGGCAACTGCTGGCCAAAGAATGCCCTGGGCCCACTCTTAGTGGTGTGAGTGGTGACAGGAGGGGATGGGGCACTCAGCCATGTCCCCTGGCAACTGCCACCAGGGTGCTGAGCAGCCCACCTGTAGGCTCTGGCCCTGCCAGCCCTGGGCTTAGGCTGAACCCGGCAAAATGGTCCTGCCTGGCCTAGGAGAGCCCACGTGCCCTGCAGGGTATGAGGCTGGCAGGCCCTTGAGGACCCAGCCAGGAGACACCCCTGGCGGAGACTCGATCCCAGCAAATTGCCAGGGGGTGCAACCGGCAGGTTCCCCTGCAGGGGCCGGCTCTCGGGAGCCCCAAATACAGGTACCACCGCCCACCACCCTGCAGGGGCTCTCACAGACTCCCAGTGTGCCAGGCCAGCCAGCCTGCCTGGGAGTGGGGCAAGGCCGGATCCCACTCAAGTGTGACTGTGCAAGTGGAGATGGTGAGGCTGGAAAGCAGGACAAGCTCTGAGAGCCCTGGAAGAGCCACTCACCGGCTCAGACATCCGAGGACTGGGAGGCACCCCTGCCCCGGCCCTGCCCAGTCTGCAGCACCCAAAGGCCCTAGTCCCCCAGAGCCACAGGGCTGGGTTCTTTGCTGGAGTCAGTCCCCAGCCAGGCACCAGGTGTCCTCACCTGGAGGCAGCTGCGCCTCCCCAGCCTCTGCTGAGCACAGAAAGCTGCTTGCAGGTGCCACACCTGACCCCTGGCCCTAATCCCAGGAAAGAGGCCCTGGGTGGGCAGGGGCACCGCTGGGCACATACTGTCTCTGGGCAGTACGCTCTCAAGGTTAGGAGGCTCACTGCAGCTCTGCACGTGGGGTTCCTTCTCACCAGCCTGCGCTGGGCCCACAACCCTGACCGTGCCCTGCTCTGGCTAAGGCTGTGCCCAACACATGCATGTTCTGCCCACCCGACACCCCACACACGTCAGATCAACCTCCTGCCTTCCCGTGGGACCAAGCACGCCTCCAAGGGCAGCGCAGGGCACGGGAGTGAACCCCACGGCTGGGTTGAGGCTGACCTAGCCAGCCCCACCTGCTCCGTGGATGCACTGGGGCCCCAGATGGCGCTGTCCCCCCTCCCCTAGCAGGACTGTCCTCTGATGGCACTGGCCCCACATCCCCAGCAGGACTGTCCTCTGATGGCGCTGTCCCCACATCCCCAGGACTATCCTCTGATGGCGCTGTCCCCATTCCCCCAGCAGGACTGTCCTCTGA
>NW_022437066.1:2144480-2144652 GCF_009761245.1 Sapajus apella | reverse complement strand
TGTCCCTACTCCCCCAGCAGGACTGTCCTCTGATGGCGCTGTCCCCACGTCCCCAGAATTGTCCTCTAATGGCGCTGTCCCCACATCCCCAGAATTGTCCTCTGATGGCGCTGTCCCCACGTCCGCAGCAGGACTGTCCTCTGATGGCACTGTCCCCACGCCCCCAGCAGGA
>NW_022437066.1:2093120-2144470 GCF_009761245.1 Sapajus apella | reverse complement strand
TGTCCCCATGTCCCCAGGACCGTCCTCTGATGGCGCTGTCCTCACTCCCCCAGCAGGACTGTCCTCTGATGGCGCTGTCCCCACGCCCCCAGCAGGACTCCTCTGAGAGTCGTGCTCCTGTGGTCTGCAGCTCCTATGCTCCCTCCACATCCCGGCCCCACCTCCCACCTACCTGCTCCATCAAGCATTTTCCAAGTTCCTCCATGACCAGCCAGCCCTGGACCTGGGGACAGAGCAGGGCCCTGACCTTGAGAAGACCGCGGGCTGGTGGACCCCTCCAGCCTCTCCGACATCGGGTCCTTCCTGGGGAGCTCCCCCAGTCCCCACCAGCTGATGGTGAACCCCACCGCCCCCTTCAGACTCCTCATCTGGGTTCCCGCTGACATGCCATCTGGCTGTCGTGGCCCAAGTGGCTTGGCTACCTCTCTCTGTGCAGGGGTGAGGACCCCCCTGCTTGCCTAGATGGCAATGTCTCGAGCACATGCCATCAGGGAACGTCACCCCTCCGGTGGCGGATCCACTCTGCTGTGGAGCCTCAGCGTCATCCCACTCCACCAGGTAACACGTGTGTCATTGCTGAGCTCGGCCACCTGAGCAGGAGGGAACGCCGGCCAGGTGAGTGCTCTGACTCCCTCCACCTTCACTGGCGCACACGTGACCCACCTCAGCGACACACCTTGGTCTAGAGCCCTGCACGTAGCCACAGGGGCCTGCTCAGGGGTCCTGCTCCATAGGCCCTTGAATTCACAGAAGCTCAAAGTGACACAGACAGCCTTTACCTCAACAGAACCATGTGCACTGGCACAGCTGTGTAGAGCCAGTGTCCCTGGCCCAGTACCCACGCGCCGCAGAGCGGCGGCCCGGAGCCAGGCTGAGAAGCCACTTGGCCTCAGCGGCTGGAACACACCTGCGCTCGGAGCCAGGCTGGGGCACCACGGCACACTCGGACAGCGGCACTGCTGGTGGTGGAACTGAAGTCCACGTAAAGGAAGCATTTCGCCGGGCGCGGTGGCTCAAGCCTGTAATCCCAGCACTTTGGGAGGCCGAGGCGGGTGGATCACGAGGTCAAGAGATCGAGACCATCCTGGTCAACATGGTGAAACCCCATCTCTACTAAAAATACAAAAAATTAGCTGGGCATGGTGGCGCGTGCCTGTAATCCCAGCTACTCAGGAGGTTGAGGCAGGAGAATTGCCTGAACACAGGAGGCGGAGGTTGCGGTGAGCCGAGATTGCGCCATTGCACTCCAGCCTGGGTAACATGAGTGAAACTCCGTCTCAAAAAAAAAAAAAAAAAAAAAAAAGGAAGCATTTCTAGAGTTTGCGGCTCATTTCATCTCACCCTCTAAGACACAACCTTAGCCCTAAAATACATGTGCCTGACACAGGCTGTGTCCACAGGTGCAGTGCCTCGCCCATGTGTGCGCGGATAGCCTGGCCCCCGGGAAGCGGCAGGACCGTGACCAGGCCCAGTGTGCCCCCTGCAGCCGGCACAGGAGCAGAAACCACATTCACCAGGGCAGCTGTGACGTGCCTTCCGGAACCCACCTGCGCAGTCTGCAGCCCCTGGGAAGGCACTGACGGCCCTTGGCATTTACCCCCCACCCCGCTGTGGCCCTTCCCAGAACTCCACAACTGCATGCAACCAGGTCAAAATGTGGATCCATCTCGCCAGAGGACAGGGCTTGGTGAGAATGTGAATCCCCGACCCCAGAGCCTCTGACCCCAGGGCTGAAAGGCGGCTACAGAAAAACACAGGGCCAGTGGAGGAGGCGCGCTGGGGAAGCCGCGTGTGCAGGGACAAGGGATGGGAGCAGACTCATCATCTTCGGGGAAAGGCCGGCACACACTTCCCTCCTCACGGCTGCCACATCAGGCGGGTGTGGGTGCTCAGGCCACAGCAAGATGGGCCGGGCAGTCAGTGAACTCCTGGAAAGCGCGGCTCCGCAGCCCACAGTACCGGGAGCCGTCCCAAGAACGCACCTGTCTGGAGGCTCCTCGGAAGGAATTTCCCAACCTTGACAACCTCAATGAGGAGAGCATTCTCTTCTGACTCTCAAGTTTGCCGAAAGAGGACGGTGGGCGAGGGGGGCACTATGGTTGGCCAGACCCTGCTGGCGGGGGGCGGGCCGAGGACCCCGTGGCCTGGTGGCAGGGTAGGGGATAGGCATCCCTGGACCCAGGTCCTGGTGCAGGAGGCCCAGGCCTCGCAGGCCCGCAGCCCTGCCCACTCCTTCCGAGCAGCACCTGCATCGGGCATAGCCGTCCAGATGGGCTGACCACGGATGAGGGTCTCCAGGCGCTTCCTCACCTCTGCTGCACCCCTGATACCAAACACACCGAGAAAGCTGGGCCACCAGCGTTTGGTTGGAAACACCACTGGGTTTCCACAGTGGCTTCATTATGTTGAAACTAACACCCATCAAGCTGGGTTACATGTAAAGCTTCAAGGGAAAAGGCTTTTCACCGGGTACATTTCTACAGGTAACTGCCCAGCCTCGTAACCGGAAAATTCAGGGTATCCACCTCTCAACTGTGCCTCCTGACGATCCCCACGAAGCCACACACACCTGGCTGTGCACGCCCGCGAGGGCAAGGGGCACGCAGAGCAGGGTCTGTGGACGCGTCGGAGCCGCTGCCCTGCTCGTTCTTGTTTCTCCCGTCACCAGGACCCTCCGCAAGCCTAGCTCTGCCCCAAGGGGTAAGCTGGGCCCAAGCAGCTGGCGTGAGACGGCCTCATCCTGCCCAGCTTTCCCAGGGCCTGCCCAGCCCTCGGCAGCTGAGACCAAGAATGGGCCTGTTTGGGACTTGAAACAAGTTTTTTTTTTGAGCCAGAGTCTCTCTCTGTCACCCAGGCCGGAGTGCAGTGGCGCAATCTCGGCTCACTGCAACCTCCACCTCCCAGGTTCAAGCCATTCTCCTCCCTCAGCTTCCCGAGTAGCTGGGATTACAGGCACCTGCCACCACGCCCAGCTAATTTCTGTATTTTTAGTAGAGACGGGGTTTCACCACGTTGGCCAGGCTGATCGCAAACTCCTGACCTCAGGTGATCTGCCTACATCAGCTTCTCAAAGTGCTGGGATTACAGGCGTGAGCCACCGCCCCTGGCTGGTAAATGGGTTTTTAAAGCTAGGCATGTATACAGGTTGTATTTTCTCTAAATTTCATTGCAAGAGAGCAAAGGAAGGATTCAGAGGAGCTCTGTTATAAACAGAGGACTGAAATGCCTGGCCACACCCAGGCCCTGTGCCAGGCTCGGTGTGGCACGGCTGTACAGACTCACGGCACCAGCAACGCCCTGGGCGGGCGGCCTGGCAATAGAAGCCCAGCATGGCACTTCTAGCCAGGACAGGAGCTGCCCACACCAGACGCTCCAGAACGGCAGGCCCCAGCACCTGCGGCATCGTTGGGGCCATTCTCAATACCGCCAGCTCCACCTGAACCCAAGTGAGGCTGCCATAAAGCAGAGCTCCCACAGCAGGAGCCACTGTGGATGGGGGGCCGCGATCCACAGGGTGGGCGCTGGAAACAAGCAGGGAACCTGCACCGCAGGCGAATCCGAGGGAGGTCCACGAAGCCAGCTTCACCTCAGGTCCTAATCACGAGACAGGCAGCTGCGTCTGTCATCCGTTCAACAGACCCCCCAACCCCTTCTGGGGCGGTCGCAGCTTTGGGTCCCCAGACGGGCAAGGAAATCAACCTGTCAGGAGCAGAAGCCTGCAGGGAGACGCTGAGCACATGGGGGCCGTCCTGTCCCCGCCCTCAAGCCCAAGAGCAACAGGGAAGCAGGTCAGGCATGGAGGAAGGCCCTCGAGGCCACTGACTCCTGCCCCCTTTCCAGGCACGGCAAAGGCCAGGACCATAACCAGAATGAACACGGCTGTGCTGACAGGTACCAAGAGGCTTTTCTTTTTTTGAGATAGGGTCTTGCTCTGTCGCCCAGGCTGGAGTGCAGTGGCACGATCTCAACACACTGCAGCCTCGATCTCCCAGGCGCGAGCAATCCTCCCATCTCAGCCTTCTGAGCAGCTGAGACTACAGGCATGCACACCACATGGGGCTAATTTTTTGTATTTTTTGTAGAAAGGGGTCTCACTATGTTGCCCAGCCTGGTCTCAAACTCCTGAGCTCAAGCGATCCACCCACCTTGGTCTCCTGAACTTCTGGGATTACAGGTGTGCACCACCATACCTGGCCCCAGTAGGCTTTTCTTTTCTCAGGGATCTCCTGAGACAGGGTCTTGCTCTGTGGCCCAGGCTGGAGGGCAGCATCCGGATCATGGTTTACTGCAGCCGTGACCTCCTGGGCTCCAGTGACCCCTGCCTGAGCCTCCCGAGCCGCTGAGACTGCAGCTGCATGCCACCTTGCCCTGCTGAGTTTTGTATTTTCTTATAGCAACAAGGTCTCACTGCTGCCCAGGCTCGTCTCAAACCCCTGGGCTCAAGTGATCCTCCCGCTGATCCTTGGCCTCCCAAAGTGCTGGGACTCCAGGTGTGAGCCACCACACGCCCAGCCTCCCGAAACATCTTAACAGGAAAGACGCATGAGCTCATGTGAGGCCCGCCGCCAGGGCGACTCCTTTACCTGCACCCACACCTGCCCAGGGCTGGGATGTGCCGGGGTCAGCCCAGCCCCTCTGAGACATTCTCAGGGGGAACTTTCCTTCTCCCTAGAGGAGAAATGGAAACACAGAGCCTGAGTGTCCCGTCCAGGGCTGTGCCTTCCGCTGAAGTGTGCAGGAAGGCTGCAGGGCCCGGCCCACAGCTTCAGAAGGGCAGTTTCACACCCAGCAGCAGAAGAAATAGGTATGAGGCCCACAAACCACGTACTTTGAACCCACAGAATAAAAGATTTAGTTGCCATTTAAAACACGAAACACAGACTTGGGCAGCAACTCAGGCCTGTAACCCCAGCACCTTGGGAGGTCGAGACCAGCCTGGCCAACATGGCGAAACTCATCTCTACTAAACGTACAAAAATTGGCCAGGCACGGTGGCTCACACCTGTAATCCCGACACTTTGGGAGGCCGAGGCAGGTGGATCACCTGAGGTCAGGAGTTTGAGACCAGCCTGGCCAACGTGGCAAAACCCCGTCTCTACTAAAAATACAAAAATTAGCCGGGCGTGGTGGCAGCCACCTGTAATCCCAGCTACTGGGGAGGCTGAGGCAGGAGAATAGCTTGAACCCAGGGATGGAGGTTGCAGTGAGCCCAGACTGTACCACTTCACTCCAGCCTGGGTGACAGAGTGAGACTCCGTTTCAAAAACAAAAAAAATTAGCCAGGTGTTGTGGCGTGCACCTGTAATCCCAGCTACTCGGGAGGCTGAGGCTCAAAAATCACTTGAACCCAAGAGGTGGAGGCTTCGGTGAGCCGAGATGGAGTTACTACACTCTACTCTGGGCAACAGAGTGAGATTCTGTCTCAAAAAAAAAAAAAAAAAAAGAAAGAAACAGAGGCAAAATAATAGTAAAAGAGTGTAGCACAAACGCTGAGAATGCGTCCTGCTGCTTCAGGGATACCTGGATAACTGCTTTTCAGAGACAGGGTCTTGTTCTGTCACTCAGGCTAGAGAGCAGTGGTGCGATCACAGCTCACTGCAGCCTCAAGCTCCTGCGTTCAAGAGAGCCTCCCACCTCAGTGCGACTACACGACCATCTTAACATAGGCTTAGATGTGAAATTCGCTACTTTTAAAAATCATTTTTAACATTTCTGCCCAAATGGTTTTTTGTTTTTTTCCTGAGACAGAGTTTTGCTCGTTAGGCTCACTGCAACCTCCACCTCCTGGGTTCAGGCAATTCTCCTGCCTCAGCCTCCTGAGTAGCTGGGATTACAGGCACACGCCACCATGCCCAGCTGATTTTTTATATTTTTGGTAGAGACGGGGTTTCACCATGTTGACCAGGATGGTCTCGATCTCTTGACCTTGTGATCCACCCACCTCGGCCTCCCAAAGTGCTGCGATTACAGGCGTGAGCCACCCTGCCCGGCCTGCCCAAATGGTTTAAACTAAACTTAGTTTTAAATCTAAATCTCAAAAATAATGAAGACCTAGATGTGTGAAAATAAATATTTTCTGAAAACATTCTTAGCTACCGTGCACCCAGAGCTCAGCTAAGGTTCCCACACAGGTGGGAAGGGCAGGGCAGGGCAGGGCAGGGACGGGCAGGGGAGGGGCCGCTTCAGAAGAGGAGCCGAAAACGAGCAGCTCGGAACTGACTGCCCCCAACAAGAATCATGAGCAGAGTTCACAAAACACAAAACTCAGTTTCTCATTTTAAGACACAGGTCATGTTTTTAAAAAAGAAATGGAAAAAAAGAGGAAGAGGCCAGGGGCAGGCGGGAGCTGCCATGCTCAGCACCTGTGTCCCGGGAATTCGGGCTCAGCTCCAGTCCCTTAAACCCAATACAACATGAGGCTTTGCCAACCAAACGTGGCCACAAGACCGCCCACGTGCTGCGGTGGCCCCAGCGCCCGCCCCGGGTCGGAGCAGTGAGCATGGAGCCGCGGGATGCGGCCCCCAGGGAGGCATGGGCTTCTTCCACAGCACCAAGAAAAGACCAAAACAGGAAATAGGAAAAGGGACTTTATTTATTAAAGAAAAGTCATCTGTGAGTGACTAGTTAAATTAGCATGCCTGACATTAACACTCTGGGTTGAAACCTGCCTCCGTCAAATAACAAATAACACATGGACTCTCTAAGCAAACGTCTGGTGGCAGTTCAAGTAGCAACTCAAGAGCCCAGAGGAGCACGGGAGGAAGCCATCACTCCACTTCCTAGTGCCAAAAGTACTTTTTTGTAAACACCTGTCAGATGCTAAAAATACGGCCTTACAGACTACCGTCACCAGAGTTTATAAGCAATCAGATCAGAGTGCAGGAGCAGCCGCGGCGCCACCAACGGTCCAGGGCCGAGGAGCTGAAGTGAGTTTCCAGGTGACGTCCGCTCTGCCCTGGGCTGCGCTGGGGGCTGCTGTGGCCGGACAGCCGAGCGGAGCAGCGCCACCTACGTGCGATTTAGTGTCTGGAAGATTCTAGAGATCTGCAGCATGACAGGACCCGTTTCTGGATCGTTCATCCACTGGGTGCTGTTCAGCGGGTTCTCCAGCATGTCCTCAAACGCTGCAGGAGAAACAGAGCCAGGCTGAGTGCCCACGCCCCCAACTCAGCCCATAGGCCCCGGCGTGACTTTCCTCTTCTGCAGCTTCCTAGTGGAGAGGGAGTGTCTCCAGGGCAAAGGCCACACAGAGCTCCCCGCTGTGCACTCTCCGCCTGAAACCCACCCAGCTCGGTCAGATGCGCCGATCAAATCAGGAGATCCGATCACAATCGTGCACTCAATTCTGGCAGGCAGCCGCCAGGGCTCAAAAATCATCTCCCCCAGCAACTCAACTTCCAATCCCACCCCGAGGAGGTCAGCAGATGCAGAAAGGACACACAAAGGCACTGTCACAAAGTTAACAATAAATTGGAAAACCGTAATGCTCGGCCTTAGAAAAATGACTTCTTTAAAAAACCAGCACTTTAAAAATGCAGCAAAGCACTTCCTCCAAATGAAAATGTGGGTCTTCTGAACAGCTTTATACAACTGCTTCCCTGAGCAGCTGCCTTTTAGCAAACAGCTCTCCGCTCCCCACACTGTGAAGGCGCACACCGTCTGCTGGCAGCCGGCCCCTCTGCCTGATCGATGGCTCCACTCTGACCTGATGCCCATGGGAGCACTTACAGGCTCCAGGCAAAGTGCTCACTACAGGAATTCACAGCCATTCACGGCCCAGGAGCCAGCGGCTGAGCAGAGCTCAGAGTGAACCTGACTTGGCTCTTCATGACTGGACAACCCCCAGGCCCTAAAGCAATCCCTTGGTGTTCCGATTCAAAGTCCCTGAAAACCACTTCAAAATCTCAGAAAGAGACCAAGAAAGATGATGCCAACCCGGTGTCTCCAAGAACAAACTATAAGGTCCACAGCAGCTGTTCCTCACACAGGGCGGGGAACTTAATCTCCTCTCAACAAACAGCAAAATAAATTCTGGAAGGATCAAAGAGATGAACAAAAAGACGAAGAAAGGGAGTTAAATATGAAAAACCACACAGATGATTATTTATCTGAGGAAGGACTTTCCTTTTTGGATTTTTTTTGAGACAGTCTTGCTTCGTTGCCCAGGCTGGAGTGCAATGGAGTGATCATGGCTCACTGCAGCCTTGAACTCCCAGGCTCAAGTGATCCTCCCGCCTCAGTCTCCCAAGTAGCAGGCGTGCCACCATGCCTGGCTGATTTTTTTTCGTTTTCTTTTTGTTTTTTAGACAGAGTCTTGCTCTGTTGCCCAGGCTGGAATGTAGTGGCCCATCTAGGATCACTGTAACCTTTGCCTCCCAGGTTCAAGCGATTCTCCTGCCTCAGCCTCCTGAGTAGCTGGGACTACAGGCGCACACCACCACGCCTGGCTAATTTTTGTATTTTATTTTTAGTACAGATGGGATTTTACTATAGGCCAGGCTGGTCTCGAAAGCCTGACCTTGTGATCTGCCCACCTCAGTCTCCCGAAGTGCTGGGATTACAAGTGTGAGCCACAGCGCCTGACCTGCTTTTTTTTTTTTAGCAGAGAGAAGGTCCTGCTATGTGACTCAGGCTGGTCTTCAACTCCCGAGCTCAAGCAATCCTCTCGCCTCAGCCTCCCAAAGTGCTAAGATGACAGGCATGAGCCACCGTGCCTAACCTGAGGAAAGACTTTCTTCTGTATATCTTAACTTTTGTATGTCAGAGAATGCCACACAAAATTAGAGGGCAGAAACAGTTTACAAAAGTAGATGTCCCTAACATACAAGAAGCTATCAAGAAAGCTCTAAGATTAATATTGCAATTGAGAAACAGATGGGCCAGGTGCAATGGCTTACGTCTACAATCCCAGCATTCTGGAAGGCAGAGGTGGGAGGCTCGCTTGAAGCCAGAAGTTCAAGACCAACCTGAACAAAAAACACGAGATCCCATCTCAACAACAACAAAATTGGCTGGGCATGGGGGGTGTGTGCCTATAGTCACAACTACCCGGGAGGATGACGACTTGAGCCCAGGATGTCAGGGCTGCAATGAGCTGTGACTGCACCACTGCACTCCAGCCTGGGTGACAGAGCAACACCCTGTCACCAAAAAAGGAAAGAAAAAAAAAAACAGATGACAGGCAGAGGCAGTACATAAAAGAAGAAATGCAATCGATAACAGAAAATATCCAACATTGCCAATAACTAAAAGGAATACAAATTAAAACAGTGGGGGTCTTGTCTATGATATGGAGGTAGGCGAGTGTGTGTGCTGGGGGCAGATTCTGCATGGGCAGTGGGGCCATCACTGCACTCTAGCCTGGGTGACAGAGCAAGATCATGTTTCTGTTAGAAAAAGAAAAAAGGTTTTTGGACAGACCCCAAGGCAGCACACACTAATATCCTAAGGTATACATACAGTAGGAGAGCTAGGAGGAATATGCTTTCAGTGTGAAAGGAATCACTAAGAACAAAAATAAACTCACAAAAGACCATTCTCAGGTTTTAGAATTTGGGTAAAAAGAAGATCCCTACCTCACACCACACACATACTTCTGGGTAGCTTATGGACTGAAATGAGAGAAACTTCAACAGTTTTGGAAAAAAAATAAAGGAAAATGTATTTCTGACTTTGGGATAGGAGGGTTTTCTTTAAAGGTTCACATTCTACAAGAAAACACAGACACACTTAAGGACATTAAAACACAGAATTCTGCCCATCAGCATGAGTAAATACGTCGGAAACTCAACAACGGCATCTGCAGCACAACTAATGGGGAAAGGGTCAGGATCTAGGAGGTGAGGACCTTTCTGAATGAATAAGAAAACAATCCAAGAGAAAAGCAGGCCAAATGCTGAGCAGAAGCCCTCTCACGGCCGAGGTCCTACAGGTGGTCAATACACTTCTGAAAGAAGGCCAGCCTTTAATCAAGATCAGGGCATGGCTGTCACAGCACCAGAGACACCTCCAGCCTACTCAGGTAGCAAAGGTCCTCCCAACGTCCAGGGCCTTGGCTCCTGGGGACCAGCAGGAACCCTGCAATCCCAGCCCTAGGTATTCGGCTTAGAGAAACCCTCATCCCAGCTCCCTGGCAATGAGAACACTAAGAACAGCACCACATGCAGACACCCCAAGGACCATCAGTTCCCCGGTGCCTTCCATCAACGAATTACTCCACAACTCCCACAAAGAATGTAGTCAGTCAGTCACAGAGGCCTGTTTGAAACGTGATTCTGCTTACACAAAGGCAGCAACAAATGAGAGATTGTTTGAGGAGACACAAATACGAGAAAACTCTACAGGGAAGCAGAGAGGTAAGCCGTGGCAATAGCGATGGCCACACTGGAGGGAGGGGCACCCCAGACCCAGAGCTGAATGGCAGATACATGGCTATTAGTTTTATTCTTTAAAGTTATAGCATCATATATACTTTTGTATGTAGTATCTCACAACAAAAATAAACAATTACCAGTGAAGTCCCTGACAAAGAGTAAGACCAAAAGCCCAAACCACGCCTTGTCCTCACGTGAGTTCTTAAGCTGCTGGTGCAGTCTCTACCCTGCTGGCCCTTGGGAAGCCACTGGCACCGGTTTTCTGAAGCCTGTATGAGCGTCATCGCGCAGGAGACAGTCACATTGCAATCAGAACCTGACCTGCAGGCCCCACAGTAACACAGCAGAGCTACACCTGCAGGATGCCAAGGTGCATGGCAGGACATGCCACCAGGGCACAGCGACCCTCAGCGCAGGATCCTCCGCGTCACCTCCGCGGCACCTGCATGTCCTGCGAGGGAACGGCCAGCCTCCCCCACCGCGAGTGAGTGTGAAGAAGGTGCACATACCTAGCAATGTTTTCGGGTTGGTCAGGCCCAGCTGCACCACTGGGTTATCCAGGATGGCCTGAAAGAGAGGACTGTCGGGGTCGATGCCCTTGTCCAGCTCCTCCGGGGAGGGCTTCCGGTCCCCCAGCAGCCACTCGCACTGCAAAGCCAAGAGCACCAATGCCACCATTAGCCCTTCAGTGCGTCTGCAAGACACCACCAGCAGCAAGCACAAGGGCTGCTCCGGCACCCTGCCGTGAGTTCCTGTTGAGGCCCCAAGGCTGCTCTCACTGGAAGGGACCCTACCATGAAGACAAACCCAGCCCAGATTCACTGCTGTGCATGTCAGACCAGGCCAGAGAGAGTAAGAAGAGACAGTGCAGACATCACTGACGGCTGCCGCTTCCCCGGTTACCTGGGCCAGCATGGGCCAGCATAGTCCACCGAGGAGTGTCGGGAAGGTAATTAACAAACGTACCAAGCACCCAGCTTGCCTGTGGTCCTGTTACAGGCAGTCAGTAGTGCTGGAGACATTAGGATACAGGCTCCTCATCTCCGTTTTGGAGTTGTGAGCTGCCAGCTCCGCTGGTGAGTGGGGGGTGGTGTTGGTCACCACGGGGCCCTCCCCAGGCAGAGTTCCATCAGCCCAGCTGGCACCCAGGCACAGGACAAGAATCATTCTGAGTCAGTTTAATAATATAAACGGGCTGGGTGTGGTGGCTCATGCATGTAATCCCAGCACTTCAGAAGCCAAAGCAGGAGGACCAATTAAAGCCAGGAGGTCAAGACCAGCGTGAGCAGATAAATGTACAAATTACCTATCCATAGAGTATGTACACATAAGGCACCATTTTAGAAAGACAAAGCCTAGGCCGGGCGCAGTGGCACACACTTGTAATCCCAGCACTTTGGGAGGCAGGCAGATCATGAGGTCAAGAGTTCAGTACCAGCCTGACCAACATGGGGAAACATCGTGTCTACTAAAAATACAAAAAAAATTAGCTGGGCATGGTGGTGCATGACTGGAATCCCAGCTACCTGGAAGTCTGAGACAGGAGAACTGCCTGAGCCCAGGAGGCAGAGGTTGCAGTGAGCCGACATCACGCCACTGCACTCCAGCCTGGGCAACAAGAGAAAGACTCCATCTCAAAAAAAAAAAGACTAGAATTTTGTGTTTTTAAATTTTTGTATTCTTTGAGACAGCTACCCTATTATTTCACTTAAACAGCCACACACTTCACCGCACGTGGAAGCAAGCAAACACACGGCCTCCGCCATGCACAGGCAATCAGGAGTGACGCTCCCAGCACCCACCCCGCCCACCACTCACTCACCCAGCCAAACACTCACTCACCACAGCCCCAAACTCACTCACCACAGCCCCAAACTCACTCACCACAGCCCAGTACTCACTCACCACAGCCTGACACTCACTCACCACAGCCCAGCACTCACTTACCCAGCCCAGGACTCACTCGCCGAGCCCAGCACTCACTCACTCACTAAGCCCAGCACACATTCACGACAGTCTGACACTCGGACCAGCAATGACTCACCCAGCCCAGCACTCACTCACCACAGCCCAGCACCCAGCCCAGCACTCACTCACCATAGCCCAGCACTCACTCACCACAGCCCAGGACTCACTCATCCAGCCCAGCACTCACTCACCGAGCCCCGCACCCACCCAGCCCAAGACTCATTCATCGAGCCCAGCACTCACTCACCAAGCCCAGCACTCACCCAGCCCAGGATTCACTCAACCAGCCCAGGACTCTCACCCAGCCCAGCATTCACTCACCAGAGCCCAGCACTCACCCAGCCCAGCACTCACTCACCACAGCCCAGCACTAACCCAGCCCAGCACTCACTCAACACAGCTCAGCACTCACCACAGCCCAGCACTCACTCACTCAGCCCAGCACTCACTCACCCAGCCCAGCACTCACTCACCACAGCCCAGCACCCAGCCCAGCACTCACCACAGCCCAGCACCCAGCCCAGCACTCACCACAGCCCAGCACTGACTCACCGCAACCCAGCACTCACTCACCCAGCCAAGCAGTCACCACAGCCCAGTACGCACTCACCACAGCCCGACACTCACTCACCACAGCCAAGCAGTCACTCACCCAGCCCAGAACTCACTCACGGAGCCCAGCACTCATTCACCATAGCCTGACACTCGGAACAGCACTCACTCACCCAGCCCAGCACTCACTCACCACAGCCCGACACTCACTCACCACAGCCCGACACTCACTTACCACAGCCCACCACCCAGCCGAGCACTCACTCACCCAGCCCAGCACTCACTCACCACAGCTCAGCACTCACTCGCCACAGCCTAGCACCCAGCCCAGCACTGACTCACCACAGCCCAGCACTCACTCACCCAGCCAAGCAGTCACCACAGCCCAGTACGCACTCACCACAGCCCGACACTCACTCACCACAGCCAAGCACTCACTCACCCAGCCCAGGACTCACTCACCCAGCCCAGGACTCACTCACCCAGCCCAGCACTCACTCACCCAGCCCAGCACTCAGCCAGCCCAGGACCACTCACACAGCCTAGCACTCACTCACCCAGCCCAGAGCTGACTGACCACAGCCCAGCACTCACTCATCCAGCCCAACACTCACCACAGCCCAGCACTCACACCCACAGCCCACCACCCGGCCCAGCACTCACACACCACAGCCCAGCACTCACTCACCCAGCCAAGCAGTCACCAAAGCCCAGTACGCACTCACCACAACCCGACACTCACTTACCACAGCCCAGCAGTCACTCACCCAGCCCAACACTCACTGACCACAGCCCAGCACTCACTCACCACAGCTTGACATTCACTATCTCAGCCCAGCCCAGCACTCAACCAGCCCAGCACTCACTCACCCAGCCCAGGACTCACTCACCCAGCCCAGTACTCTCACCCAGCCCAGCACTCAGCCAGCCCAAGACTCACTCACAGAGCCTAGCACTCACTCACCAGTCCAGCACTGACTGACCACAGCCCAGCACTCACTCACCACAGCCCAGCACTCACTCACCACAGCCCACCACCCAGCCCAGCACTCACTCACCATGGCCCAGCACTCACTCACCACAGCCCATCAGTCATTCACCCAGCCCAGCATTCACTCGCCGAGCCCAGCACTCGCTCACCCAGCCAAGCAGTCACCATAGCCCAGTACGCACTCACCACAGCCCAACACTCACTCACCACAGCCCATCAGTCATTCACCCAGCCCAGCATTCACTCGCTGAGCCCAGCACTCACTCACCGAATCCAGCACTCACTCACAGCCGAACTCTCAGAACAGCACTCAATCACTCAGCCCAGCACTCACTCACCCAGCCCAGCACTCACTCAGCCCAGGACTCCCTCACCCAGCCCAGCACTCCCTCGCCACAGCCCAGCACTTACCACAGCCCAGCACTCACTCAGCCCAGTACTCACTCACCACAGCCCAGCACTCACTCACCCAGCCCAGCACTCACTCACCGCAGCCTACCACCCAGTCCAGCACTCACCCACCACAGCCCAGCACCCACTCACCCAGCCCAGCACTCACTCACCGCAGCCCACCACCAAGCCCAGCACTCACTCACCGCAGCCCACCATCAAGCCCAGCACTCACTCACCACAGCCCAGCACTCACTCACCACAGCCCGACACTCACTCACCCAGATACTCACTCACCACAGCCCAGCACTCACTCATTCAGCCCAGCACTCACCCAGCCCAGCACACACTCACCACAGCCCAGCACACACTCACCCAGCCCACGACTCACTCATCACAGCACAGCACTCACCACAGCACAGCACTCACTCACCCAACCCAGCACTCACTCACCACAGCCCAGCACTCACTCACCAAGCCCAGCACTCACTCACCCAGCACAGCACTCACTCACCCAGCACAGCACTCACTCAACACAGCACAGCACTCACCCAGCCCAGCACTCACTCACCCAGCCCAGCACTCACTCACCACAGCCCAGCACTCACTCACCACAGCCCAGCACTCACTCACCAAGCCCAGCACTCACTCACCCAGCACAGCACTCACTCACCCAGCACAGCACTCACTCAACACAGCACAGCACTCACCCAACACAGCACAGCACTCACCCAGCCCAGGACTCACTCACCCAGCCCAGCACTCACTTACCCAGCCCAGCACTCACTCACCCAGCCCAGCACTCACTCACTGCTGCCCGACACTCACCGCAGCGTTCTGCTGGTTGTTGTTCACTCTGAGGGCATCTATCACCTCCTTCTCGTCGAACCCCATCTCCATCAGGGAAATGACGGCCTAGAGGAGAGCATAGCCGTGAGCTCGCTGCAAGGCAGGAGGCCGAGCAACCAGCTCCCGCATGCAGGGAGGCCACCCTGCTCCACGGCACCCTAGTGGATGGGCTCCAAACAGCACCAGATGTTCCCCATCCAAGTTCTCCCTGCTCAGAGCTCTACTGAAATACATCTTGGTTTGAGGCATCCTAAAGCCCAGGAAGTGCGAGTCTGACCGTAGTCAGCAGAGCCAGGGGGTCAGTGCAGCCCCCGGGCTTGTCTTCAGGGAGCCGCAGGTTGTGGCGGGCATAAACGCATCGCTCATGTGGACACGAGGCAGTCAGGCCAACCTCGGACTCTTTCAGGTTTGTCCCGGTGACTATGTGGGTAAGACCATCTCAGCAGCCACTGCAGGCTGACCCCAGAGGGCCTTGTTAGCCAAGAGTAAGTGGGATTAACAAAGGCCACGTCAGAAAATGCAATTTCAATGCAAAGGAACGTGTCATTGTGATCTGTGAAAAAAAGGTTTTATTCAGATTTTTATCTTAGAAAATCTTAACACTAATTTTTTAACTTTTACTTTTGAACAAAACTTAAGCTACAACTAAACATAGGCTAACTCATTCTGGAGGAAGGACATATATTTTCTGGACAGCAATCACGTAACGAGATAATACACCCTTTACCCTGGAGATCTATAACACAATGTTTAAAGGGGTCCATTTTAAAAAAATAGAATAAAATGAAGGCTTCGTCAAAATTTCAAGGGCCACTCCTAATCCCTGAAAGGTCAGACCCCCGCTCTCTTGACGCCCCCGAGTCCTCTCTCTCTTTGGTGGTTTTCCGGCCACCATGAGCTGGTCTCAGAGTGCTGGCCCCACAGAGCTCCCAGCAGCCCCCGGGCTGACTTCATGCAGCACCGCACCCCATGGACCGTGCGTGTCCACAGCCAGTCTGAACTCACTGTCAGATGCTTCAAAGAGAACCGGGCAGAATGAGACTTCAGCTATGAGCAGAGCTCAGGAAGGATGCTGGCTGGAGATAAATTTGTGCGTGGTCAGTTCAAAAGTCCCAGCCAGGTGCGGTGGCTCATGCGTGCAATGTCAGCACCTTGGGAGGCTCAGGCAGGAGGATCACCTGAGGTCAGGAATTCGAGACCTGCCTGGCCAAAGTGGGGAAGCCCTATCTCTACTAAAAATACAAAAATTAGCTGGGCATGGTGGCGCACAGCTGTAATCCCAGCTACTCGGGAGACTGAGGCAGGAGAATTGCTGGAACCCGGCAGTTGGAGGTTGCAGTGAGCGGAGACAGCGCCACGGCACTGCAGCCTGGGTGACAGGCGAGACTCCGTCTCAAAAAACCAAAGTCTGCGTGTTCTATTCTTCTATTTACGGCCCGTCGCACTTGCCTTCCTGAGCCACTTCCTAAGTTCGGGAGCTCCAACAATGAATGAACTCTAGAAGAAGAACCCACCATACGATATTTTGATATCAAAGTCATACAAAATAGCCTGGCATCTACTGACTTCAAAAGCAGGAAGCCCTCGCCCTCGTTTCTACCTCAGCCTAGGAAACAATCCCCAGTACTCCCGAGGCAACAGGGCAGCCGCGCCCTGCCTCCCAGCGCACGGGGCAAAGACCTGGGCAGCTTTGGGAGGGGGCCTTGCACGCTGGGGCCCTGCCAGCTCTGCCCCTGGACAGCAGGTACGTACCCTGTCCACTGCTGGGGGAGGGGGCAGCGGGAAGGCTCCACCGCTGGGGGAGGGGGCAGCGGGAAGGCTGTCTGGCCTCAAGTCAGAGCTCTCCAACCCTTTCCCGGTCACTAAGCTAGTATCTCGATCCCTGCCAGACCACTGCCTGATCTCAGAACTTGGAAAGAAGCTGAAGGGTAGAAGGGCTGACATGCTGGCCCCTCAAGCCCGGACCACCTTGAATGACTGTCATCAAAGAAGATATTCTATGGAACGTTCTGACACAGAGAGACGACCAGAAGGAACGGCAATGGGGAGGATCTTGGAAAATGAGCACATTAAAATTGTTAAGAATGAGCATCTGTATTTAACAAAAAGGCTTAAGATGCCAAGAAAGAATATGGGGAACAACCTCTCAGAGCCTGTGCAGAACCACAACACAGGAGCGTGCCAAGTCCAACCTCAGAGCACGAAGGACCAGCTGGAGAGCGGCCGCTCCGCCCGGACAGGCTTCCAGGACCACATGTGAACTTGGCTCCCTGGGAGTCAAGGACAGCGAGACAAACTTCTTGCTACACCTAGAAACGCTAGATGGAAATAAAGCAAAAATGCTTTTAGGCAGGGCACACTGGCTCATGCCTGTAATTCCGGCACTTCGGACCACTTGAGGCCAGGAGTTCAGGACCAGCCTGGGCAACACAGGGAGATCCCTATCTGTACACAATTTTTAAAATTAACAAATTAGCCTGGTGTGGTGGTGCATACCTGCAAGAGCTACTCAGGAGACTCAGGTAGCTACAAGGATCATTTGAGCCGAAGAGATCATGGCTGCGGTGAGCCATGACTGTGCCACTGCTCTCCAGCCTGGGTGACAGAGTGAAACTCAGTCTCAAAAGAAAAACAAAGACGAAACGAAACTTTTAAATGTGTAACTAAACTCACAAGAAAGGGATATCCACAAGCGATAAAAACCAAGAAGGAACAGACAGAAAGCTAGCCCTGTGAGAGGGTGTGAGCAGGGCTGCCCTGGGAGGGTAGGGTCTCATGTCCACACACACAGAACGTGCACCTTGAGCCCGTGGGAGGTAGGGAGTGGGAACTGAGACCCTCACTCAAAACCAGGACCCTGAAAAGATGAGAAGATGGACTGGAAAAGCATTTGTCTCAACGAGATCTAACTGAACTGAAGGGCTTCTGCACAGAAAAAAACTACCCTCAGTGAGCCGACAGCCTGCGGAATGGGAGAACATTTCTGCAATCCAGTCACCTGACAAAGGGCTAACATCCAGAATCTACACGGAATAAACACATTTACAAGAAACAACCAACCCCAATAAGTGGGCAAAGGACATATCAGACACTTCTCAAAAGAAGACATCTGGCTGGGAACAGTGGCTCACGCCTATAATCCCAGCACTTTGGGAAGCGGAAGCAGGCAGATCACTTGAGGTCGGGAGTTTGAGAGCAGCCTGGCCAACATGGGGAAACCATGTCTCTACTAAATATACACAAATTAGCTGGGCATGGTGGTGTGTGCCTGTAGTCCCAAGCATTTGGGAGGCTGAGGCAGGAGAATCAACTGAACCTGGGAGGTGGAGGTTGCAGTGAGCCCGCGCCACTGCATTCCAGCCTGGGTGACAGAGCAAAATTCAACATCGCTGATCGTTAGAGAAATGCAAATCAAAACCACAATGAGATACCATCTCATGCCAGTCAGAATGGTGATTAAAAAGTCAAGAAGCAACAGATGTTGGCGAGGCTGTGGAGAAACAGGAACGTTTTTACACAGTTGGCGGGAATGCAAATTCGTTCAACCACTATGGAAGACAGTGTGGCATGTGGTGATTCCTCAGAGACATGGAAACAGAAATACCATTTCACCCTACAATTCCATTACTGAGTACACACCCACAGGAGGAGAAATCATTCTATTATAAAGATACATGCACACACATGTTCACTGCAGCACTAGTCACAACAGCAAAGACATGGAATCACCCCAAATACCCATGGGTAAGGAAAGAAACCAGACAGACAGGATCAAGAAAATGTGGGACACAGACACCATGGAATACTACGCAGCCGTAAAAAGGAACGAGAGCCATCCTCAGCAAACTAACGGAGGAACAGAAAAACAAACACCTCACATATTCAGGTGGAGCTGAAAAATGAGAACGCAGGGAGGGGAACAGCACACACTGAGGCCTGTCAGGGGTCAGGGAGGGAGGGCATCAGGATAAATAGCTAATGCAACCTGGTCTTGATACCTAGGTGATGGGTTGACAGGTACAGCAAACCACCATGGCACATGCTTACCTGTGTAACAAACCTGCACATCCTGCACGTGTATCCCGGAACTTAAATTAAATTACATTTTAAAAGAAAGAAAACCATTTGTCTCCACGGACCCTGTGCAGGGAAGACGTGAGCTGGGAAGCTAGGGGTTACACTGCAGGGCGTGGGGGGCGGGGCCCCACTCACAACCAGCAGAAGCAACTCGAATCACCCCAGGTCGATGTCTACAGCCTGGCCACATGGAACTCCATGGGAAACACAAGCCCCGAAGGTGGGGCCACAATGCATGTCACCCCCCCAGGAAACAATCGCAGCCACACGTGAGATGAGAGTACGCAGACGGAAGCGCCCGAGGGAGTGGATCTACCATCTAAGCCGGTGGGACAGAACCTCAAAGGAGGAAGTAAACTCGCATCAAAGAACAGGAGAGTGAAGGAAGAACAGGGAGACTCAGTGACATCAACCACAAGGTGCCAGCGAGGAAGTCCCACACGCACAGGCGCAGGGACCCTTCAGCCCTCTGCAGACGGCGCCACGGAAGCGGCTGGCCGGCTTGAGCCGCCCCTCACTCACGGGCAGCCCCACGGCGAATGAGCCTCTGGTCTCTGGGCAGGGCCTCCCCACAGAGAGGCTGCCGAACAGGTGCCGCTCACGGTCCACAGGAACTGTAAAAGGTGACAAATGTGGCGACGCAGAGGACACTGGGCCGGGGCCGCCTGGATTCAAGCGAGGGTAACGCACAGGCACGCTCAGGAACTCCGGCCAGACCCCAGGCTCGCCTCTTCCCAGGCCCGCCTGTAAACGCCTTCCCCAGCTTCTCTCTCTCCTGCGACAAGAGCCAGCTCAGCCCAAGGTCAGCCTCGCAGCCCCAGCCTCCTTTACATGGCTCGACCTCAAGGAAAGACACAGCGACTCTGCCTGGCGACAGGTCTAGTAACACATACCCGAGCATCGGCCCGAAACTCCCTTTTCCTCCGGATCTTCTTGAAGATTTCCGTGAGCTCATCTCTGGCCTCCTCGTCAGTGCTGCTGGCTCCTGCGGCGGCCTCGGAGCTGGCTGCTGCGGCCCCCTCGGCCCCTGAGGGGGCTTGGCCTGGAAGAGGCGTGTCTATGGTCGGGTCTTCTGCATGTTCGATGAGCCACTCCATGGCCTGAGGCACCGACATGCTGCAAGGCAAGACACTCTTTCCAACACCCCAGCCTAACGGACCTTCCCCTCCTGTCCACTCCCAGGAAGTAGAAAGGACCTTCTTCGCCTCCCCTCCCCTCCTCTCCTCTCCTGTCTTCTTTCCAACACCCCCAGCGTAACGGAGCAGGGCCTTTGCCTCCCGCATCCCCAGGAAGAGCCTCTGCTATGGAAGTGACTTCTCCAGCATCAGCTGCTGACCCTCGTAGTGAGAACCTGAATGAACACAGGTGCAGCTGAAGCTCGGGTCCTTGCCTGAAACTACCTTGAGACCCTGGGCAGAAACAGAAGCCCATTTCTAAGGAGAGGCAAGCGGACCCGGAGGTCTCTGCTGAGAGCTTAGGTATGGCTGTCCCGGGCTTATGGATGACTCATTTTAGATCTGAACACAGAGGCAGGGCAGGTGACTCACACGGGAACTCAGAGAAGACTGTTAGAGACTTCACTGGAGTTCTCATACAACGGCACAAAGAGAATTCACAGAACGACTGTTCTCTCACATGCACCCCAAAAATGCTTTGGAGGCACACATTTAAGGAACCTCTTCAAAACCCCATACATATTAGAAATGATTCCGCCAAACAGAGAGTTTAGGGTGGGAGGCCATCACCCGCAGGGGGAGCCCCACAAGCCCAGGCCCCACGTGTCTCCAGCAAGGGCAGGGGTGACTCCCACGCACTGGTTCAGCTGAAGGGCCTTGGTGGCTCTGGTCTCGGGAAAGCCCATCTCCGTGAGCTGCCGCAGGGCGGCCTCGTCCACACGCTCATCCTCATCCTCGTCCAGCATCGCTGAGGGGAGATGACAGGGTCATGAGGGCTGCAGCCTTGGGCTCAGGGACCTTATCTGAGCACAAACATTTTCAGCAATCATCGGAGACCTCCCAGTATCTGAGCTCCACCTGCCCGCCCACCCTCAGGCGTATGGACAGGAGTGGGGCAGCCCCCAGGCCCTCATCAGCACGGAGGCGCCACAGGGTGGGAACGCAGCACCTGCTGCCACCGGGGCTGGCTCATACCATTCGCCTTCTTAAACAATTCCACCGCATCCGGGTTCAGCGCTAACAGCTTCTGCGCCACGTCGATGAGAGACACCAGTATCTTCCGGAGTTCTGTCTGGAACTGTGGTGAAAAAAAGATCAATTCTCTAACTGCGCAGCAAACCTGCTTGGATGTATTGGACGCATGACTTGCTCCCGTCCTGGAACGCTGATTCTGAGGGCAGAGACGACATGCCTTCCTGCAGGACAGCAGGATCAGCTGAGGACAACGCGGGGGATCAGCAGGGCCAACAGCCTCCCTGCAGGTGGGAATGAAGCCAGCAGAAAGGGACAGGAATGCCTGGTCATGGTCACTCAGCGCTGGCCTGATGCTCAGCCTGGTCCAGTGAGGAAACCACCGGTCCAGCTGGCGCAGGTGCGTGGCAAGCTGAAGCCCCTTCTCGGCTTCACTGAAGAACACAGACTGATCTGAGGCTCCACAGCCACGAGTTCTGCCAGCCCCTGGCAGAGGCGTGGCTGCCACTCAGTGTCTGCAGTGGCCCGTCACTCTCCACCCCCCCGCAGGAGGAGTGCTGGGACGGACTAGGGATGGACGACAGATGCCCTCTAGGACAGCTCCTGGCTACGGGGCCTAGAGGTCGGAGGTCAGCCATCTCTTCTCTCACACAAGCGTGAGCCTCGGTGCGGACACCACACTAGAGAAATACCTCTGAGCTGGACACACACAAGATGGGGGAAACACACGTTGGCCATTGGGGAAAAGCCACCATGCCGTGGTCAGCATGAACTCTCTGGAAGAGACCCCGGGAAGTTCACTCCTAAAATGAACCAGCGCTCAGGGCAGTGCCCTTAGGTCGGACTGGCATCAGATGGAGTTGGAAGCCAGCAGTCCTCCCACCCTGGCACAGCTCGCGCCTGCCCTGCCTACTGGGGCGCCCACGTGAGCACGGCAAACACTTTTCTTTTTTAACTTAGGATGTTCTGATCCAAAGTAACTCACAGGTTCAGATTTCTAAGAGTTTTGCCAAACTCAGGGCCAGACTGAGGTTTTCCCAGGGGCATCTATCTTTTTGGTCCTGCCTTCAGACGGCTTTCCAACTTCTTACTTAGAAATCATTTTCGATTTACAGAAAACATGCAAAGTAGTACAGTCCTGTAGAACCCTCACTGGCTTCCCCAAAGACTTCTAGGGGATCAGCTCTTGCTACCGCACCCCGTGGGGACCCCATGCCGCTCTGGGCCGACACTCACATCTCTCATGTTGGTCTGGACCACGGCTCGGTCCATGTTGTGGGAGGGCAGGTTGGCAGTGGCCCGGAGGATGGCATCTTTATCTGGAGCTTTCTGGTCTTGTTTTTTCTACACAGAAAAGTAACCAGAAAGTCAGAGATAAATGTGAAAGCAGAAAGGGCAAGAGGATGAAAACTGAGTCAGCAGAGCTCTGCCCAGGAAAGACTCCGTCTCCTTTAGGAGCCAGAGATGTAAACGCCTTGATGAGCTGGGGGAGCCCGGAGAGTTCTGGGCAAGGCCCCGGGACAGCAGACGAGCTGTGATGCTGACGACACAACTGCTCTGCCGTAAAGGAGAGTGAAGTGGTGGGTGAGGGGCAGAGCGGGAGCAAGGGCCACAGAACAACCGTCACACGGGGCTGCAGCGAGGGGGGCGACTCCAGAGGAACCACCTGGCCTGCAACTGAGCCCTGAGGCCAAAGCCGCAAACTCATCTCTGCTCCTTCTGGAAGCTCCTCATGTGCAGTAACGCCGATAGAAACGCGCAAGAACAAAAACGATGGGAGAGGAAGAGAGCCAGAAGAGTGACAGCACGTTCTCACAAGATGGCCAAGGATGGAGGGACCAGCAGGGTGCAAAGGCTCAGGTCAAGAGCAGAGCATGGACGCAAGACCGTTCCAGCCTCCTAGACCTGCATCGGTGGCAAGGGACAGGGAGCGAGCCTCAGGAGCTGGTGCTCCATCCCCTGCCGCCCTGCCCTACACTCCCCTGCCACCCAGCCCTGCCAGCAACTCCCAGAGAGCTGGGCTTGAGACCCCGAGCCAAGAGCCCTAGGCTCATGTGAGGGAAAGTGGCACCCCCAGCATAATCAACAGCAGCCGGGGCGTGGGACAGGGACAGGGAGGCCCAGCAGCAGGGGTGAGGGACAGGGACACCAGCAGAAGGGGTGAGGGGCAGGGACAGGGAGGCCCAGCAGCAGGGGTGCAGGGCAGACACAGTCATGAGGTGGGAGAGGGCAAAATGGCAGGGTCTGCACCCACAGGGCAGCGCCCAGTCCCAGAGCGCTGCAAACAAGATCCAGATCCTCTGGAAGGTGGCATTCAGCCATGGACAGCCAGCCAGACGTTTAAGGAAAGCTTCCAGCATGAAAGACAAAAACCCAAATAAGAACAGGAACAGGCTGGGCACAGTGGCACACGCCTGTAATCCCAGCACTTTGGGAGGCCAAGGTGGGTGAATCACTTGAGGTCAAGAGTTCCAGATCAGCCTGGCCAACATGGTGAAACCCCATCTCTAAAAATACAAAATAAGCCAGGTATGGCAATGTACACCTGTAATCCCTTAAAAGGGATGGGTCTCTTTCTGGAAAGAGAGATTCAGCAGTTAAGAAACCCTGTTGCTGGCTCTGAAGGAGGAGTGTGGGAAGGAATGCAGGCTGCACCCAGGTCCTGAGAGGAGCCCCCGCAATGGCCGCCAGCTACCTGGGAGCCTGAGGCAGGAGAATCGCTTGAACCTGGGAGGCGGAGGTTGTAGTGAGCTGAGATCACGCCACTGCCTGCACTAGAGCCTGGGTGAGTGACAGAGCGGCCCGCAGCCCTGCTGCTGGGTTTCCCTGTCCCTGCCCCCATGCCCCTGCTGCTGTCGATGGTGCTGGGGGTGCCACTCTCAAACAAACAAAAATCAGGAACAGAAAGGAGCACGAAGGGAGGAGCCAGCAGGGAAGAGGACAGCGTCCATGAGCTAGGACACACGGCCCGCAGGCAACGACGAACACACCTGAGCACTAGAAGACGTGATCCGAGGAGAAGCTGCCGAGGAATTTAAATGTTACAGCCAGGTCAAAAAGGCTACAGAATGCTTGGAAGATACAGTCAAGGAATCCCTCAGAAAACAGGCCCACCAGCCAACCCGTAAGAGTTACAGAAAGAGAAAAGAAAACAAGGAGATGAAAAAACCAATTCAGAACTTTTCCAGAACTAAATTTGCCAGAACTCAGACATCTGAATCTCCAGTCAACGTGCCAGGCATAGCAAAGAGAAAAAGACCTGCAGCAGGACACCATGGAATATTCCAGAACACTAAAGCACGCCAGATGGCAGAAGGTTGCAGAAGGAGCAGAGGAAGGGAGGCAGCTGGCATAGGGAGGAGCGGCTCAGAGAGCCTGGAGTACTGCACATGCCTGGCACCGCCTCCACAGCTCCTGCGCTGGAATGCACGGCCTCCAGCGGGTTCTCCTCCCGGGCACTAGAGGGAGTCAGGTTCCATCACACCAAGGGACAGGTCGAGAACAAGACACCTGGTTCTGTGGCAGGCCTGGCACTCACCTGCGCATGACCAGAGCGTGAGCAGGACACGGTCCACTATGGGGTCAGGTTACGTCATGGAGCACAGCCGACTTTGGGGAAAGAGCATGACGCTTAGCGGGCCTCACCTAATCAGGCAGGCCCTTAAAAGGGATGGGTCTCTTTCTGGAAAGAAATTCAACACTTAAGAAATCCTGTTGCTGGCTCTGAAGGAGGAGGTGGCCATGTGGGAAGGAATGCGGGCTGCACCCAGGCCCCCAGAAGAAAATGGGTTGGAACTGGACTCCGCCGACCGCCGGAAGACCTCGGAAGCAGACTCTTTCCCAGAGCCTCGGAAAGGAACGCAGCCCTTCAACACCCTGATTTCAGCTCAAGACCCTGAGCACAGAAACCAGCTGAGCTCACCCCGCAGGCTTCCGCCCTACAGAACTGCCAGCTACAAAACAAGCGCTGGTTTTGTTTCGTTGTTGTAGTTTGAGATGGAGTCTCACTCTGTATCCCAGGCTGGAGTGCAGCGGCGCGGTCTCGCCTCACTGCAACCTCTGCCTCCCGGGTCCCGGTTCGAGCAATTCTCCTACCTCACACTCACAAGTAGCTGGGATTACAGGCACGAGCCACCATGCCCAGCAATTTTTGTATTTTTTTAGTGGAGAAGGGGTTTCACCATGTTGGCCAGTCTGGTCTTCAACTCCTGACCACGTGATCTGCCCGCCTGAGCCTCCCAAAGTGCTGGGATTACAAGTGTGAGCCACCGCGCCCAGCTGACAAGGGCTGTTTTAAGCAGATACGTTTCTGGCGATTTGTTAGATGGCAACAGAAACCTCACATAGACTTAGCAAATTCTAACCTAGGAGAGAGGCGGGAAAGCCAGGCTGCCTGAAAGGCAGTGACTCAGACAGATCATGGGCCAGAGGAACCTGGAGGGACAGTGCCCCAAGAAAGGGAGTGCCCCGGCGACCTCACATCTGTGACGTTTCCAGAAGCTTTATCAGCTCTGTAGAAGAGCATGAAAAAATCAGCAATAAGCCTATGAGAAACTCAACAGGCAAACGGAAAGATGAGGCAAGTATGAATTCCAGGACGAACAAAGCTGTGTGAGCAGGACGGATAACCTCAACATGTTTTGCTCACAGCTGAAAGCTACACTTCAGTTGCAATAGTAACGAAAACCCTGAAATCTTCACCAAAAATTCCCATCCAACCTTCAAGGGATGAGGGAGGGAGGCACTGCATCCTCTCCATTAAGACAGCAATAGACTAAAGTTGATTCAAGGAATGACAACATACACTATTTACGAATCAGGAAGAGATTGGTTTTGTTGTTGTTTTGATACGGAGTCTCGCTCTGTCGCCAGGCTGGAGTGCAGTGGGGCGATCTTGGCTCACTGCAACCTCTGCCTCCCAGGTTCACATGATTCCCCACGTCAGCCTCCCAAGTAGCTGCGACTACAAGGCATGCACCACAATGCCCAGCTAATTTTTTGTAGTTTAGTAGAGACAGGGTTTCGCCATGTTGGCCAGGATGGTCTTGATCTCCTGACCTCATGATCTGCCTGCCTCAGCCTCCCAAAGTGCTGGGATTACAGGTGTGAGCTACGGTGTCCAGCTGAGAATTGTTAAAGATAACAAGAGTTATGATTGGTTGGGCCAGACATGCTGGCTCATGCCTGAAATCCCAACACTTTGGGATGCCAAGGTGAGCAGATCGTCTGAGCCCAGGAGTTCAAGACCAGCCTGGGCAACATGGCAAGACCCCACGTCTACAAAAAATACAAAAATTAGTCGGGCGTGGTGGTGCGCACTTACAGTGTCAGCTACTCTACTCCTGGGGCTGAGGCAGGAGGATGGCTTAAGCCCAGGAGACAGAGGCTGCAGTGAGGTGAGATCACACAGCTGCACTCCAGCCTGCTGTGCACCGCCAGGCTTTGCCAACATGCCCAGCTAATTTTTTATATTTTATATTTTTTGTAGAGACAGGGTTTCATCATGCTTCCCCAGCTGGTCTCAAATTCCTGGGCTCAATGTGATCCTCCCACCTGAGCCTCCCCAAGTGCTGGGACTACAGGCGTGGGCCACCTTTTTATTAAAAGACTTGTAGTATTATTTGACCTTTTAAAGACATGTTATTTTGACTTAAAAATTAATTCATAAATACAAAAATGAGCTGGGTGTGGTGGCACACACCTGTGGTCCCAGCTACTTGGGAGGCTGAGGCAGGACTGCTTGGACCCAGGAGGTCAAGGCTGCAATGAGTCGTGACTGCACCACTGCACTGTAGCCTGGGCAACAGAGTGAGATCCTGTCGCTAAAACAAAAACAAAATTAAAAATTAATTCAAAAAATATGAATTAACATCTTACAATGTTTCAGTTTGCAAATATTTGAAAAGAAAAGGTAAGCTCCTCAAGTTAGCTCCAAGCTACCCATTCAGGAGGCTGCGGGGCAACGGCTGGATGGTCAGACCCGCCATTTATGACTTACGAGTCTGTAGTCTGAATACCGACCGTCAAACTGTAATCTGAGAATTGTGAATACTGCCTGAGGCAGTTCCCAGAAACAGGCCTGACTCAGGACAGCAGGCGGAGGCATGCCCAGATCTGTCCATGCAGATGGGTGGAGCGGCAGCCTGTGTGCCACTCACACGTGCCAGGTGTGGCTGGAGATAAGACGGGGACCCAAGCCCGGGGCGCTCTTCCTGGGGACCCACAGTCCCAGATGAAACCCAAAAACAGCTATGCACTACCAGGCCTGGGCCCTGCCCAGAAGAGTTCGGCCCACCCTTTCACTGGGGTGAACACTCTCCTTAACCTCTCAAAGCACAAATAAGAAACTCTACCCACAGGATGAGTCATGAAAAGACAGAAGAGGAATGCTGCTGCCCTTCTGAACGGCAGGCTCCACGCTCGGCATGTGCTCAGTGCCTGCCGGTGGGCAGAAGATGCCACTTACAGGACACGTCTTCCTCTGCTCAGGGAGCTTTCCAAAGCATGGGCTTCTGGGCAGCCAGCAAGCAACACGCTTCACGGTTTCCTAAGGCACGCGCGATACGTGGAAGGCACAGACTGTGAATCGGTAACGTGGGAGTTAACGTAAACTCCAAGGACATCCAGTTGTTTTGCAAGAAACAGACAAGACAGGCAAAACTCAGCATCTCTTAGTGTCGTGAGTACAGGTTGAGTATCCCCCATCTGAAGTGCTGGGGACCAGAACTATTTCAGATTTCGGGTTTTTTCAGATTTGGGAATATTTGCATTCCAAATAATAAACCCAAAAGCACACACAAGCATTTCCATTTTGGAGCTCGATGCGTTTCCGCATTTGGAGTTTCGGATGGGGATGCTGGGCCTGCGTGGTGCAAGCGGAGCTTGTGAGAGCGCCCCCTCGCCCGCCGCTCTCTGCACGCGCAGCCCTTATTCTGTATGGTGGCTGGTTACCAACTTCCCTAGTTCTTCTGTCAGGACTGACTCGGCTGCTTCAGGAGGGACAGGAGCACACGCAGGTGAAGGCGGACAGCAGCAAGGGAAAGAACTGTCACACAGGACATGCCCCCACTCTCCTCTCTGTCTCAGAAAACTCAGGCAGGTTTTCTGTGCTGGTCCCACGAGCAGGGACAAGGGCTGACATGGATTAAACAGGCTCTGCCAGGAGCGAGAACTCCTATATATCCACATCCACTGTAAATGGCGAATGTGTGGGCTGGGGAACAACGAGCACAGAGAACTTCCTCATAATTCTTAAATGTAGACTTCTACCAATCAAGGTCCCCTTTTGCAAACTTTGAAATTTACCTTTTCTTCTGCTGTGACATCAGCCATCTTGGGAAGTGGTGCTGGAGCACGCTTTTTTATCAATAACAGGACATCTAGAAAAAATAACATGCATATCCATCACACTGTTGCTGGCTCTGAAGGAGGAGAAGGCTGGATGTGGGAAGGAATGCAGGCTGCACCCAGGTCCTGAGAGGAGCCCCCCTGATGGCTGACAGCTACCTGGGAGGCTAAGACAGGAGAATCACTTGAACCTGGGTGGCAGAGGTTGCAGTGAGCTGGGATTGCGCCACTGCACTCCAGCCTGGGAAACAGAGCAAGGCTTTGTCTTAAAAAAAAAAAAAAAAGAGGAGGAGGAGCAGGAGTTCGGCTGGGTGCAGAGGCTCACTCCTGTAACCCCAGCACTCCCAGAAGATGAGGTAGGCGGATCACTTGAGCCCAGGAGTTCAAGGCCAGCCTGGACAACATGGCAAGACACCGTCTCTATGAAAGTGCACAAAATAGTTGCACATGGTGGCACATGCCTGTCGTCCCAGCTACTTGGGAGGCTGAGGTGGGAGGAACTGCTTGAGCCCAGGAGGTCAAGGCAGCAGTGAGCCCAACTATGCTTCTGCACTCCAGCCTGGACAACAGTGAGACCCTGTCTCAAAAGAGCAGGGGTTCCTCTGGCCCCCCCAAACCAAGCATCTACACCAGCCTTCCCTCACTTTTTCATGGTGTCTGCATGGCCCTGACTGAGGTACAAGCTCCCAGGCCTGGCAAGAACCCCCAGGTGACCCGTGGCCCGGACGCCGTGCACAGCATGGCCCTAATAATGGCACAAAGAATTGGCCACAATCCTGCAAAGGGCTCTCATTTTAACCGCCTCAGTTCTGAAAAAGTCCGTGAGGCTGGAGAGTTTGTCTTAACCCTCATGAGTCAAAACCTGAGATGTCGTTCATCCTCAGCCCACGGTGGGGCCATACCGGCTCACCCTCAGCCCCCGGTGGCGGCCGTCCCGGCTCACCCTCAGCCCATGGCGGGGCCATCCCGTGCTGGCTTTGAGCTTGATGGTCATCTCAGTGGATATCTGTTAGCAATACTTTCAGGATTTTCAAAATAGCTTACTTCAAGAAATTACATAATTAAAGGCATTATTTGAATGACACAGACAAAACTGAGGTTTGCTCTTCGAGTGTCTCCAGACACAAAACCGTAAGCAAGTAAACGGAGTTGCATCTAACGCCGCACTAAGATGCCTGCAACCATCACCACGACAGCCACGTCCAATTCAAGAGTAACACCTGCAGAGCCCCCTGGAGTCTCGTCTCTGGTTTGCTTTGAAACAGAACCAAAAACGAAATTCACATTTGGCTTCTCAAACGTCTGCTGCTTGTTCAATTTCAATTTCTGCTGCTTTTCACAAACATTCGATAACAGAACTCTAATAAAGGAAGAACAGGGTGCTTCCAGTAGCTCTTGTTCTGTGCGCCTGTCCGGCTCGGCATACTGACCCCACGGGTGCAGAGCCCCTCCCCGCTCTGGTGCCCACACCAGGGCATGGTGCCCGACGCCACACCCAGCCACCCACGCAGCCCTTACCTCGGTCCTGGATGTTCTCCTCCAGGATGGTCCTGTCATCACTCAGCACCCTCTCTGAGGCAGCGTGGATTAATTTATGATGGGTTACACTTTTGGGATCTTCTAAGCTCCCATGCGCACACTGGGGGAAAATAGATATTTCAAGATAGAAAATAAGTAAATCGTAATTCTAATAACATAGGGCCTGGCATCCCAAGCCATACCAGGAATTTACTGGGTGTTGTTATGAGCTAAGAAATTACAGCATGGATGAAATTCAAGAATTCCCGATAACGGCAGATGCCAAATGAAGTATCATAGCGCCAGATCCCCTGGGCCAGTGGGCTGACCCCCAGTCCATGGAGTACTCCTGAAGCAAGCTCACAGCTCGACACACCACACCCTACTGACAATTCGTGGCCACCAAAACCGCTTCTTTCTTCCACAGACACACGAAGGGGGCCAGAAAGGCAGCGCGGAAAGAAGGCTGGTTCACAGAGAGCACGAAATCGGGGTAAGGAGCACTTCGCATGGCTGCTCTCAGCGTGACTCCAGCTCGCTAAGCAACAGCCATGCCGTGGCCTGGGCAGCTGGAGGGGACCGATGGGCACGCAGTCACCAGGGCCCTGGAAACGCTGCAATGCCCGGGCAGGGAAGGGGAGGCAACATACGAGCAGCAGGGAGGAGACCCCCCTCACACACACCACGGCCACCTCTGACCAGCACTCATGGGTGACCTGGGAAGCCATCTTGACAGCCACTGACTGCAAACTCCAGGAGGCAGCTGGAGCGGATGGCCATGATCCCTCCCAGCCTGCCATTACGCAGACCTCACAGCCAGCTGCTGGCAGGGGTGGACCCTGCTCCTCCCCTCAGCCACATGGCACTGGATTGCAGGCGTTCTGCTTTCCTTTGGACATCGGTTATGCGTGTCTGCTCACCATTTTGTGAAGATTAGGCAAGCACTGATGGTCCCATGTAATGAAGACTGAGGTCAGCACGTGTGCCTGCGTGTTCGTGCCCAAGTCCAGAGCTCCACAACTCCACCCTATTGTCTGCCTCAGCACCACACGGCCCGACACGGCACGGCACGGCACACCACACCACGCCACACCACGCCACACCACACCACACCAGACAACAGTGCTGCCTTCGCCACCACACCACACCAGACAACAGTGCTGCCTTCGCAACTACGGCGCCTCCCCAGCAGCTGGAATCCTGGAGTGGGAGGAGTGGGGCTGCGCTTTTATGTTTCAGAAAATACCCAGTTTCCACAGCCTGGCCTGAAAACCCTTCAGTACTCAGAGCCTGGGCAGAGGGAAAGCTATTGTCTTGCTCTTACAGATCCCTGAGGTTAGATGGTAGAATTCCCTGAAGACCAGGAAAGGATGAAACCCTCACTGGGCACTTTCTAAACCTGGCAGCGGGCTCAGCCCATGGGTCAGGAGCGTGGCCCAGCCTGCAGAGGGGCCGGGGCAACATCCCAGGACAAGCTGTCCTCGGACGTGTCAGGTGGCCGGGCAGAGGCCCTGCTGGCAGCTCGCTTTCCACCTCCCTCTGCTGCCACAGGGGCTCAGAAACACCCAGCACACACAACACAACTGCTGGCTGGAAAAAAAAAATCTAAGCACGCACGTCACCTCTCAGCACAGGCGTTTAGAAGTAACTGAATTTTCTGTTACTCTCAACACAAAAAACAGTCCTTCAGAGGCTGTCATCCCTTCACACAAAGCTGGCAAGGCCAAGGGGACATGAGGGCGAGCAGCTACTGGCAAGACACGCTCCTGCCATTTATGACAGGGCAGACAGTCCCTCAACTGCCTCTGAATTTGACAATGGTTCTGCTCCCTGAAATACTGGGGGTGCATGCTAGACCATTTGTCAAGTTCAGAATGCAGACTACAGAATGCAATTTTCCAAACTCATTCTCATACTGATTCCTGAAAAAACGATACATTACGTGTCCCCAGCACCAGAACGACTAAGTCACTCTGTTTCTTTGTTCTCGGCAGAAGCTGGGGTATGGCGGCAAAAGAACCCCAACGCAGGCCACTGGGGTAGGAGGCCTCCACACCCCACCCCACTATGTCCAGCGCCTCCCCAACACAGGCCACTGGGGTAGGAGGCCCCCACCACCCACCCCCCACCCCCCACTGCATCACGCTCCGTCCCGGAAGAACGGTGCCTTCATTTCTGCTTATACCTAATGCAATCTGTCATTTGAAGACCCATTTTCACGTGATCTAGGAAACTGAAAATTTAACAGCCATACTAGCAAGTACTGTATTCTATTTTGGCAATTTCATGAATTTTTTTTTTTTTTTTTGAGACAGGATCTTACAGTCACCCAGGCTGGAGTGCAGTGGTGCAACCTCCGCTCATTGCAACCTCCCCTTCCCAAGTTCAAGTGATTCTCGTGCCTCGGCCTCCCAAGTAGCTGGGATCACAGGAGCCCGCCAGCACTCCTGGCTAATTTTTGCATTTTTAGTAGAGATGGGTGTTTTGCCATCTTGGCCAGGCCGGAATTTCACGAAATGTTTACAACACACACCAAAAACTCTACTGCACCACAGGTATAATTTTCTTACTCATTAGCCACCTGTCGTATAGGATGGGTTATCCTGCCCCCCTTCTCCATGCCAGGGCAATGGGAGCCAGAGTCCACCACGGTGATCCCAATTTGCACACAACAGAACAGGGAAAGGCGACAGCAAGAGTTGTGATCATAAACCCTCCTCTCAGCAGGCACAGCCAGGAGCACAGGGGCGGGAGCCGACGCCATTCCCCTCCAGGCAGAGAGGAGAGAGAGGGGACACAATCCCGCGGGCATCGGCAGGCACTGAGGAGGAACGCAGCTGAGACAGACACCAGGCCTCCCTGCCTGCAGCAGGATGACATCCAGGGACTGGCTTCCAGAGAGACATTCAAAGACACAAGTTGAGGACCCTCTTTTCTGACTAACGCATTCCGGCCAGCCTGCAGGACATGCTGGGGTGTGGTGGTGGGGAGCCTTTCTGACGCTCACCTCTGGAGTCCTGTCGTTTACATTGGCTCTTGTGGTGTGAAAATCCTCCACCCCTGTGGAGACCGCAGAGTGGACTACAATCTCAATTTAAAGCAGGATCATAACAAAAAACCCCAAATGGAACATCTCAACACCAAATGCAGTGACAAATACCAGGGACAAAACAGTGAGCATCATCACGGAACTGGCTGCCTCACTGGCCCCCGTGCCCCTGAAATTCACAAGTACCTGTGGATCAAACAGTTGTCATTTCCCATTTCCTTTCATAAAAGAATGTCACGATGGCCATGTACATTGTACCCTGAGTTAGACAAATGCCGCACCAACGCAGGCGACATCCCACGTCCACGCAGTGTGGGTCTGCAGGGTATTTTCGTCTATTCCACTAACCCCCAGTTTGTTCTGGGGCTACTCTGAGTCTGGTCCTGGACTTGTGGATATCAGCCAAGCCCCCGAGGGGCTTCTGGACTGGCTCAGGGAGGACAAAGCACCTCGGAGAAGATTTTCAAAAACACATGCGCTAGACAAGCAACAAGGCCTGGTCCAGCAGCCTAGATGCCCACGGAGGTCCTGGTGCTTGAGCTTAGTGCTGTCCCAAAGGAAAACCACACAGACTGGGCCCGAAGAAAAACAAGAAACCAGCCAAAACATACCTGCCCTTGAACGTGGGAGGCTCAGCCGCTCCTTGGTGTGAACCCTGAGACCAACACCTCACAGTTGCTCACAGCCACCGTTCCAGAAGGGGGCTTGCCAAGCCTGCCTCCAACAGTTGCAGAACCCCACAGAACCACACTCACTCACCAAAGCAACGCGAAAGTCCTCCATGTCAGCGGTTGCCATGGTAAGAAGTGAAGCTTATCCTGAGAGACCACACTTAGCTAACGTCTAACGCAGCCAATCTGTCAGCCCATAGATATGTAACTTATCGCACGGAGCCGCCACTAGAAACCTGCCCCCTCCTTCAACCTAAATTCTGCCAACCCTCAGATCATGTCAAGTAGAGACAGGAGGTCAGTCTGACACACGGACAGGCTTCTTAGCTGACCTTAGTCCTTTAGAGACCAGAGAACTAGTTCCCAAAATCAGCAACCTAAGGAACTAAATACACAGGGTAATTCCGGTGAATAAACTCTAAGAAGTGTCTCAGCGAGGAGACCCTCTTCCTGGACCTTCCCTCTTGACCAATGTTACCTCTGCAGAAAAGCAGGGGGGCAGAGCCTTGTCCCGCAGCGGCACTATTTCAGTGACTCCAGCTAAGAGGCACAGTGGCCACAGCCAAGGCCGGCTGCGCCAGCCAAGAAAAGCTTCCAAGCCGCCGGCTCTGCGGGAAAGGGGAAGAGGAGGAGAAGGGAGCTCTTAATGCAGGGGCCTGCGATAATTCTCAGCTCTCAGAGGGGCTGCTGAAAAAAACTCACCCCAACAGCAAAAAGGCACAACGGCTGGAAAATCCTGAAGCCCTGCTCCCGTCGGCGGCTTCACTCTCCAGGCCTCAGTTTCCCAATCCGCCCCTACCTCCGTGCAGAGCTACAGAGTTTACCGAGAGGCTGGCGTGCAGAGGGCTCGGCCGGGCGGCTGGTCCCGGGCGAGCGCTTAGTGACCGGTGCCCGCCGGCCGGCCCGGCCCGGGGACGAGCGTCCAGAGGCGTGGGATCCGGAAGCGGGAGAGTCGGGCAAACGGGCAGGAGGCGCTGCCGCCACCCCCGGGGAAGGGGGCCTGGGAGCTGCGGACCCGGCGGCGGACCCCGGGTCGGGGACTGCGGTGGGGTCCGCAGTCTGAGCGGTCCGGGGCGAGTGCTGGCGGCGGGGGAGGGTCCCGGCCCGGCGCGGCCTTACGTGCTTCAGGCAGCGCTCCTTGAGCTTCTCCACCGACGTGTCCTCGGTGGCCTCCTCCTGCCACTCGGCGCCGTCGGCCGCGCAGATGTGCAGCCGCAGCACCTTGCCCGCGAAGATCTTCTCCTCCTGCACGAACATCGCGCCGCCGCCGCCGCCGCAGGGGCCTGCGGCCGCCACCCGAGCCCCTGAAGGTCACCGGGCGGGCGGGCGGGGCGGGGGCGGGGCCAGGCCGCCCGCGCGCTCCTTCGCTGGGCCGCCGCCGCCCCGCCCCGGCTCCCGTCGGCCGGGCCGCCGTCACTCGCCTCGGTCCCACCGGTCGCCTCGCTCCCGCCGCCGCAGCCGCCGGGGGCGCGCTGTCGCCGCCGCACCGGATGTGCGTCACGGGCGCGCGCCTGGCGCATGCCGGGAGTTGTGGTTCTCTGGCAAGCGCCTCGCTCCCTCCGTTGGGGGCGCGCTGTGGCTATCGCAAAGGAAGTGCGTCACGGGGCGCGCCCGGCCCATGCCGGGAGTTGTAGTTCTCTGGCTGCTTGGTTTCTCCCGCACCTGCAGGCGCTTCCCACCTGGGGCACTAACCACGTGGGACCGCATGGACTCTAAAGGTAAAATACACCCTAGATCCCAAAGAAGTAAAGGTAAAAAAGAATGTAAGACATCCCGATAATGTTTTCATATTGATTACATGTCGAAATAATTTTCGGATCTATTAAGTAAAAATGTCATTAAAATTAATTTTACCTGTTTCTTTTAACCTATTTAAGACGGAAAGTTTTAAATTGCCTACATGGCTGCTGTGATGTTTCTTTTGGACTCCACTGCTGTAGAACGGGGGCTTCCAAAGAACTTGGCTTTAACAAGCCCAGGTCTGTCTGATACACACGCAGGTCCGCGAAGCCTAGGTTTTCGAAGCACCCAGAGGGGAGGGAAGCCGCTCTGTAGTGCAGGTGGTGCCAGGAGGGCCCATTTTCTGTGGAGTGTAACAAAGAGTCTTTGCTTGGCGAAACTTAGGCAGAACCTTCCAGACCATCTGCGCACTTCCTTGTAAAATCCAGTTTTAGCAAAGACCCTTGATAATTGAGTTTAGCAAGAACCTTGATGTCTGATCAGGTTTGTCGTCCTCCATCTCCCGGGTGCTCTGTGATCACTCCAGCCTCTCAGCAAGAACCCTGTCAGGTCGGTTTCGCCAGCACCACCCTCATCCCTGATGTTTTCTCCTATTAATTTCCCATTCACTGACCCCTCCCTGCTCCGTGGCTATACGTTTCCACTTGCCCTTGCGGTATTCGGAGTTGAACCTGATCCCTGTCCCCACTGCAACCCCCCATGGCAGTGATCTCAGTACCTATCTCAACAGTCTTCAGTAGCATATCTTTCTTACCATGTTCCTAAATATGAATTTTTCAGTTCAGGTTAGACGTTGAGCATTGACTGATCTGTACTCATTCACCCCATTCATTTATAAAACCTTTACTTCGCAGAGATGAATAAGGCATGGTTCCCCTTCTCAGAGGTCAGCAATCTAACTGCGGAGGCATCTCTGACTCTCGACTGCAAGCTTCTATTCTCTCCGCACCATTTTGCACACATGTCCTCATTTTTCTCCTGTGATAATTCCAGCCTTGTCCAGATTCCATGTGTCCAGCTCAGCACTTACTAATTGCCTGCCATGAATGGGAGCCTCTGCTACTCAGTGAAAATATGGTAGTGATTAAGATCAGAGACCAGGATACAGTCCTAGAATGGGGCATTTTTAACACAGGAAGCAGAGACCCTGGTGGAGGTGGTGGTAGTATCATGGAAGCTGGGGGAGGGGGAGGGGGAGGAACACCAAGGTGGGGAGAGGAGAGTAGGGGAAGCCAGAGGGCTTGGGGAGCCAGGTCGGAGCATTCGAACTTTGCTGTGAGCGCCACAGAAGGGGTGACCAGGTGGCAGAATGAATGGTGGTGACTGTGGAGGGGACAGGGAAGAGGGCAGGGTGTCCTTCCAGGGGAGCGATGGGGAACAAGGGGAAGAGGACAAGGGGCTTCCAATGGCCTGTGGGAGGGGAGGCCAGCAGAATTGGAGGGTGTGGATACAGAGTGAAATCAAGGATGACTCGAAGACTTCCAGCGTGGGTGGCAGAGGGCAGGGCAACGCTGCCCTTTGAAGTAGGAGGCAGGAGGGAGGAGCCACTGGCCAGGAAGGTGTTGAGCAGCTTTGGACTCAGGGATGGATGTGGCGGGGCATTCATGCGGAGGTGGCATTCATGCGGAGGTGGCATGCTGGACCTACAGGACTGAAGTTCAGGAGAGAGGCCTGGGCTGGAGACAAAGACGGGGCAGTCGGCCTGGCCCACACAGCAAGATCCCCTACAAAAAGTAAAAAATAAATTAGCTGGGTGTGATAGTACATACCTGTGGTCCCAGCTACTCAGAAGGCCAAGGTGGGAGGATCACTTAAGCCCACGAGGTCCAGGCTGCAGTGAGCCGTGATGGCGCCACTGCCCTCCTGCCTGGGCAGCAGAACAAGGCCCTGTCTCAAAACAAGCAAACAAACACAAAAAGACTAGCCAGTCATGAGCACATCAGTGGCAGCTGGAACTAAGGGGCTGCCCAACCCCCTTCACATGTGGAGGAGCCCATGAAGAAAACAGAAAAATATGGTACTAGGATAGTTCCAAAGTGTGGCTGTCAAACCCAAGCAGGGAAAGGTATCGAGGAGAAATGGGGCACATGAGAGAAGACCCAGAACTATCGTGTCAGCTCAGTGAGCGTCTCCAGGGACCGGAAAGGGGCTGGGGCTCAAGCCTGCCTGGCTGCGGATCTGGTTTTCTGCCTGGCTGCGGATCTGGTTTTCTGCCTGGCTGCGGATCTGGTGCCTGCCTGGCTGAGGATCTGGTGCCTGCCTGGCTGAGGATCTGTTATCTGCAGGCAGCAGTGATGCTGCGTAACAAAACCACCCTGAAACTCAGCGGTTAAAACAAACAACAACTCTCTGTCACTTCTCACAAGTCCACAGCCGGCTGGGTGGTGCTGCTGACCAGGCAGGCTGGGCCGATCCTAGCTGTGCTCATGGGGTGCCTGCCCCAGCTCCCCCGTCTCCCCTCCCCCCTCCCCTCTCCCCCCTTACCCTCCTCCTGGGTTTGAGTGAGTTTCATGCCTCAGCCTCCTGGGTACCTGTGATTACAGGCACCACCCCCACACCCAGCTAGTTTTTGTATTTTTAATAGAGACGGGATTTCCCCATGTTGGCAAGGTTGGTCTCAAACTCCTGACCTCAAGTGATCTACCCGCCTTGGCCTCCCAAAGTGCTGGGATTTCAGGCATGAGCCACCATCCCTGGCTGCAGTGGCTTTCTGAGCCTTCGTTTCTCTTTCAATGAGGGTTACGCTTTGATGTAGACGTGGAGACAACACCCAGGGGGCCCTCTGAAAGAAGACCTGTTGCCCCCAGCTCTCAGCCTCAGCCTCAGAGGCCACCTTTGAGGTCGCAGCCCTCCCTGCACGGCAGAGCTGAGTGGGGTGGAAAGCCCCACCAGTAGGGAGCCCTCCCCGAGCTCCCGCCCCCCCGGCTGGCCGAGGCCCGCATCAGGCTTCGGCCTCTCCCTCTGCCCAACGCTGCCTCCCTGGCCCGGCCCAGCAGGTGTAGTCCCCAAGGCACAGCAGGCACCCCAAACTCCATACCAGCCTCTGCTTCCAGGGCACCTATCAGGCAGGCCTCCCTCAGTGCATTGCTCCATTGTGTATTTATTTAGTGCCTACTGTGTGCTGGGTGCCGCTTTAGGCCCAGGATGCAGCAGGAAGAAGGTAGATGAGGTTCCCTTGTGGTGGAGAGTGAGCCCCAAGCTCCCAGGGTGGGGGAGGGGCCACGTCGGGGTCCCAGGTGGGTTCCAGGAGGCTTGTAGTTGCAGCAGCAGACTCCAGCTCTGACAGGTTCAGGCAGAAAAGGAATTCATGGAGGGCTTTCTGGAGCGCTCTCAGAACCTTCTGTGGCCAGGAGGACCAGGCTGGGCCCCAAAGCCATGCTGCAGAGGGTTCTCCAAGAGAGCCCACCACCATGGCCACGCCAGGCACCCTACCCCAGCCCCAACCACAGCTCCAGGGGTAGGCTGGGCAGTGGCGGTGTCAGCCCTTGGGACTCCCTGCAGGTCTCAGGAAGGGGCAGGCCAGGTGCGTCCTCCTGGAGCTGCCTCCTAGCCCCCCTGCCTCGTTTGGTCTGGGCATAGCTGCCCAAGGCCCTGCAGGGAACCAGCGAGGGTCCAGGTCACACATTTCCTGCGTGTGCAGGGGCAGAGCCAGCCCTGGCTTGAGGTCTGGAGTGAGGCCGCCCAACCCAGCCTGGCTCCTGCCATGATGCTGAGGGTTCCCTGGAGGAGACCCAGCTACCCTGGGTGGTGGCAGCTAAGGACACGGCCATCCTGCCCATGGTCTCCCCGACCCCTGCCTCAACTTAGCTAGCTGGGCAGACATGGCCAGATCCCCAACCCCAGTATGGTGTCAGCACCTGGATGGGCAGGCCAAGCAGCGTCCCCTGGCAAAGGGGGCTCCAAGTGTGACTGAGGTGGGGTGTGCTGCTCTCATCCTCTGCACCCCAGGTGGCCTGGACCCAACCCGAAACTCAAGCGGCAGCCTGGCCGTGGTGCCTCATGCCAGCCACTAGAGGGTGCACGTGAGCTGTCAGCCTGCCTGGAGGGGTGAGGTGATGGAGGGGGTGTGCCGGCGTGTTCTGGTGTGTGCATGTGGGCGCCTGTGTGTGGGTGTGTTGTGTGCATGTGCATGTGTGTACTGTGCATATGTGCCATGTGTGTATATGCGTGCATGTGTCTGTGTGTGCATGCATGTGTGTGTACCATGTATGCCATGTATGCATATGTGTGCGTGTTCACGTGTGTGGGTATGTGCGTGTCGCTGTGCATGTATGTATGGGTGCATATGTGCCCGTGCGTGTGAGTGATTCAGAACCTCGGGGCCTAGTATTGCCACTTCTGATCCACAAACCCTGCAGGGTCCCATGCCAGAGCCTGTGCTGGGAGCAGGAGGTGGCCTGCAGGGGTAGGGGGTACACGGAGCTCTGAGGACCCAGATGGCTCAGGCCAGCGCCCCCAGAGAAGGGGCACTGGAAATGGGCTGTAAAGGACGACCAAGAGTTCTGCAGGCAGCAGGAGGGAGGAGGTTGGAGGGCGGCACTGAGGCATTCGGCGTTCCAGGCCCCTATGAGGGTGCTGGGGAACCCAGCCTGAAAAGCACAGCTCTGGTTCAACCCTCAGCAGTGGGAAACACTCAGCCACAGAAAGAGGAGTGGATGAGCATCGAGTCACTTGTCCTGCTCACTGCAAAAGCCAACACCAGGCCCTGCATTGCCAGTCCCTGGGGCCTCCCAGTGCTCTCGGGATGTGGTCCCCCACCCTGCCCACAAGGCCTCCCTCTGTTGTTCTCCAGCAGCCCCGAAAAGGGGCAGCCGCTGGAGGAGGGTCCTGGGGCTGCCGGAACAAGACCCTGCAAACCAGGGCTCTTAAAACAAGAGAGACGCGTCCTCCCTGGCCTGGAGGCCAGAAGTCCTAAGCCAGGGCGCTGGCTGGCCTGGCTCCTTTTGAGGCTCTGGAGCGGGGGTCTGTCCCAGCTTCCCTGGCACTCCCCGGCCTGTGGTCACGTCACTCCGATCCCTGCCTCTGTCCCACGTGTTCTCATCTCTGTGTCATCTTCTCTTCTGATACAGACACCAGCCATTGAATTCAGGGTCCATTCTAATTCCAGGATGATCTCATCTTGAGATTCTTAACTAATGATATTTGCAAAGACCCTGTTTCCCGATAAAGCCACATTCAGAGGCTGCAGGTGGACAGGAGTTTTGGGGCCCCCTACTCAACTCACTGCACTAACGGAGAGGTTATGGGCATTCGCGAGACCCAACAGCTCTGCCCTGTCCTTGCCCAGGGCAGGCCCAACCCATCTTCACCAGATAAGTCTCCTATGAGCTCTGGCCTCGTCCTCAGCCAAGGTCTTAGACCTCGTGACCTCAGAGGGGAGTCAGTTCCAAGTGTGCTGGCAGGCAGAATGGGATAGGATTGGGGGGCAGGAAGGTGGCTGCACCCCCCCTCCAGGAGCCAAGGTGTCGGGAGCCTGTGAGATGTGAGTGATCCCAAGGTTAATTAATTATTACATTAAAAATGCGCCGGGTAAGGGGCCCACAAACAGGAAAGTATTAATCACCCATTTCCTCAGACTGCCAAGTGCATTTCCCTAAATTCCTTGGCTGCTGACTTAACTGAATGATAATCTCCCTGCTGCTGCCATTTCCCATGAAGTCACAGCTCATGAATATTCCAGCGATGCAATTTGCTTTTTAAAAGGACAGCCTTATTATTTCATTTTTTAAGTTTGCTGTCATGAATAGTAATTTTTCAGCCCCTAAATAATAAAATGCTGGTGACCATTCTGGCCAGCCGGGAGCTGGGAACTCACTGACACAACAGGGCTGGTCCCCACCATGTGGGAGAGCAGGGAAGCCAGGTCACCCTGCCACCAGTTCCCAACTACAGGCAGCCCACAGAAACAGCAGTTAACGGGTGGCCCTCTCCTTGGCACTTACAAGTTTATAAGCTGGTCTCCCTCCAGTTCCTATGTCTTTGCAGCCACTCTGTGCATTGGGCCACAGTAGTCTCGCCGTAGGTGAACTGATGTTGGGGAACGTAGCCATGGAGTCAGACAGACGCCAAGCTCAAATCCTGACGCTGCTGTCTGCTGGCTGTGTGATCTTGGGCAAATCACTTAACGTCTCTGGGCCTTGATGTCCTCATCTATACAATGGAATTGCAAATCAGGATTGGACCCCAGGCTCACCCAGTGCCAGGGCTGGTGTTTCTTCGCCTCTCTGCCGCCTCGGATCCAGAGGGACCCAGGACCAGGCCCCACTGGCCTGAGGTTTAGATCTTCTATTTTGATGGGGCAGAAATGATGGCACCGAAGGCTGGATTGAGGAACGGAACCACCGCGGCCTCGCTGGAGCAGCTCCCCAGGTGGCTTCTATTACTTAATGTGATTACAGGTGCTTCAGGGCCCGGAATACTGCAGCAGCTCACTGCCTACGTGTTTCAGTGGAAAATCCGATTTCTCAACTCCTTTCTGTAACTGCTCATGTGAGGAGGGGCTCCTCTTGATGCTCCCTTTCTGGAGATGGGTGGTGGCAAGCGGTAAGGGCCCTCCTCACACCGTCCCTCCTCTGGGACTTGGCACCAATGCCGTTGCTGGCCTCCCTGCACCCCAGCTGTTGCCAGAGGGAGCTTTCCTCCAGAAACCTCAAAGGCTCCCACCATGTCGGCCCCTCGGGTTGGGATCACCTCCCAAGCTGGCCCCCAAGAAGACTGTCTCCGGCTGCCCTGGACTGCCACACCCTTTGCCCCCACGAAGCTTCCCCCGGCATCTACAGCCCGGCCCCTCCAGCCTGGCCCTCTCCCCTTGCCCCATTACTCAGTGGGAAGCCCCTTCAGGCTTCAGTTAGGATCCCCGTGTTGTGGTCCCCCACGTGCAGGTCCTCTGGGATCAGGGCATTGAGCCCTCCAGTTCCCCTTGTTTCCCTCCGCCCCTTCTTGCCCTTAACAGAAGTCCGGGTCTTACCAGTTCCCACACTGCACTGGCCTGGAGGCAGGTAACAGCTCTGCCTGCGCTTGTGCCGGATTGCTATTGAGTGAATGAATGAACTCCTGCCGGAGGGCCAGCAACGCAGGTTTCCCTGAAGATAATATGTGTTTACGGAGTGTGAGCTGTGAATTATGTTTTCATTTGCACAACCTCTGTCACAAGCCACTTTTCAGAACAATGGTAAGAAATGTGACTTTGACCAGTGGGGATCCACACGGCCACTCCCAGCAACCACGGTGTTGTCACGCGGGGCCGCAGGGCTGGGGCAAACCTCCAGTGTGCAGTTGGCTGACAGCACAGTGTGTGTAAAGCTCAGCAACCCTTGGGTGAACGCTGTTGACTCCGGACCGGGGTTTTACTGTGATCGGATGTCTTTACCAACTGGGATCGTGTCACAGAGTCTGAGCGGGCCTACTTTCCGGAAGGCTGCCTGCTCTGGGCTGAAATGGCATTCACGGAACTTGCAGCAGTTTGTCACAGGGGCCTGCTGGGTGGACGATGCTGGGGGACAGGGCTGTCCCACACAAGTAATGTTAGGCGTCCTGGTTCCCAGGTACTAAACACCAGTACCATGACTCCTGGCCTCCCTGCGACAGGAACAACAACAGACTCCCCTGTGGGAAGGCGGTGACATCACCGATCTGAGAATTTGGTGCCAGGAGGTCACAGGCCAGAGGCTCTCAAGAAAAGAAACCAGAACTTCCCTCCTCCCTGTGCCAGCCTCGCCTGGGCCTTCCCTGCTCTGGATGGGTTGGGAAACCCTGGGCCCCAGCAAGCCCGTGTGGGGTGGGGTTAAGAGGCCCAGAGGGGGCAGGAGCTTTCTCAAGGCCGTGGGGGTGGGCAGTGCAGAGCAGCGTGGGACCCCAACCTCCGAAGCCCCTTCTGGGGTGCTGTTGCCTGCTGGGGCCTTTAGCTACATCCCTCCCTCTCTTCTGGGCTGGGACATCCCGCAGGTGCACAGCCTCAGGGAGGAATATCCGCCTGGCCAGGGAAGTGCTACAAGCACCAGGCCGGAGGGGCAGGGTCCTGGGGAGTCTCCCCAAGCACCCTCCATGCTTCAGCCAGAGGAAAAGAGCAGGCCGAGAGCCCACAAAGGCTCCTGGGACCTCCTGCTCCTGCACCCAGGTCCAGAGGCTCCTCCCAGGCCATCCAGGTGTGGCCATGTCTCTCTCCAAGGTGCTGAATCGCCCCTGCCTAGCCACCCTCCTGGCTGGCGTCCTTTCAGCCACAGGCCGCTGTGAATTCCTATCTCACCAACACTCCACAGACACCAAGGCCCCCTCACCAACACTCCTTGCCATCCTCATCTTTTTATTTTAAAAAATTCTAGGGAAAATATGCATAACATAAAAGTTACCATTTTTAAGTGTGCCGTTCATTTATTTACCTACTTCTTTTCTTTTTTTTTTTTTTTGAGACGAGTCTCACTCTGTTACCCAGGCTGGAGTGCAGTGGCGCGATCCCAGCTCACTGCAACCTCCACCTCCCAGGTTCAAGCAATTCTGCTGCCTCAGCCTCCCGAGTAGCTGGGATTACAGGCACCACCTGCCTGGCTAGTTTTTTGTATTTTAAGTAGAGACAGGGTTTCACCATGTTGGTCAGGCTGGGCTCAAACTCCTGACCTCAGGTGATCCACCCATCTTGGCCTCCCAGTGTCCTGAGATTACAGGGGTGAGCCACTGTGCCCAGCCTATTTACCTGCTTATTTTTGAGACAAGGTCTCGCTCTGTTGCCCAGACTGGAGGGCAGCAACACAATCATAACTGACTGCAGCCTTGACCTCCCAAGTTCATGCAGTCCTCCTGCCTCATCCTCCTGAGTAGCTGGGACCATCAGACCTAGCTAATTTTTTTTTCTTTAGTGGAGACAAGGTCTTGCTATGTTGCCCAGGCTGGTCTGAAACTCCTGGCCTCAAGCGATCCTCCTGCATTGGCCTCCAGCGATCCTCCTGCATTGGCCTCCCAAAGTGCTGGGATTACAGGGTGAGCCACCAAGTCCAGCCTTACGGGTGCAGTTCTGTGGCATTACACACACTCCCACTGTTGTTCATCCATCTCCATGTTGGAAACAGATGGTCAGTGCTGCAAAGAAAAACCAGCACTGAGACAAAGGAGCTTTCAGCAAAGCAACTTTTACTTCCTGGACTGCAGGAAGGGTACCCTCGCCAGCCATCGTGCCACGAGAGTACAATGAACAAAGGAAAACACACAAATTTATTCCTTATGCATGTGGGGTCGTCCTTACTGCTGTGTCTGATCTCTGTTGGCTGGAGCCAGACCTCATAATCTAAATTAAAACCCGGTTGGCCAATAACTTAAAACTTTTCTAAACAGGTAAAAGCAATGGAGAGCTGGGACATGCCTGTGAGCACGTCCAGCACAGATATCTTGGTTAAAGCACAAGGGCACAGAATGTACTACGTGCCTGTAAGCATGGTGTGTCTCACAGCTACAGGATAGGGCTTCACAAGTTATTAGCACACTTACTCTTTAACAAGAAAGGAAACTTTAAAAAGGAACTTTTCTACTTTCCACACTTACATACTTGGAAGCATAGTGTTTGTTCTTTTGCAACTGGTTCATGTCACTTAGCACAATGTCCTCAAGATTCATCCACATTGTAGCCTGTGTCAGAATCTCCTTCCTCTCTGAGACTAATAATTCCATCGTATGAATGGCCCGTACTTCTCTACCCACCGCTTTATTGACGGACACCTGGGTTGCTTCCACCTCTTGCCTATTGTGGCTGCTGCTGTAAATATGAGTGTGCAAATATTTCTGCATGTCACTGTTTCATTTCTTTTAGGTGCAGACCCTGCAGTGGAATTGCCGGACCATACCATAACTCTAACTTTAATTTGTTTTTTTGAGATAGGGTCTCGCTGTCACCCAGGCTGGAGTGCGGCACAATCACAGCTCACTGCAGCCTGGACTTCCCGGGCTCAAGTCTTTAATTTACTGAAGAACTACTATCACTCTTTTCCACACTTTCCCACTGAATGCACTGTTTACATCCAGCTCACGCTCCCACCAGCAGAGCACAAGGGTTCCCGTCTCTCCACATCCCCACCAAGGCTTGTTGCTTTCTGGTTTGGGTGGTGCACCGTCTTAACTGATGCGTTATTGCCTTCTTTTCTGACTGCGTTTTGCTTTGCTTCGCTTTGTTTTTTGTTTGTTTGTTTGTTTTTGAGACAGAGTGTTGCTCTGTTGCCAGGCGCCAGGCTGGAGTGCAGTGGCACGATCTTGGCTCACTGCAACCTCCGCTTCCCGGGTTCAAGCAATTCTCCTGCCTCAGCCTCCCAAGCAGCTGGGACTACAGGCGCACACCACCACATGCAGCTAATTTTTGTATTTTTTAGTAGAGACTTGGTTTCACCATGTTGGGCAGGATGGTCTCGATCTCCTGACCTCGTGATCTGCCCTCCTCGGCCTCCCAAAGTGCTGGGATTACAGGCGTGAGCCACCTCGCCCAGCCCGCTTTGTGTTTTTGCAGTGGGAGCTGCTAGAGGCAGGCAGGATGGTGGTGGAGAACATAGCTTTGGAGCCAAGCAGAGCTGGACCCAAGCCTGGCCTCACTGCTCAGCCACTCGTGACCTGAGACCGTTCTCAGAGGGAAGGAGGGAATGCGCGTGGGGTGTGGAGCAGAAGAAAACACGGGGCAGCTGTTTTCATTGCCACCGTGCCAGGCAGGACTTTAACGCGGAGGGCTGTGCACGCAGGTGACTGTCCCACCTGGCTCACTCAGGGGAGGCGGCGGCTGCAGAGGCTCCTCTTTTCCTCGCCCGCCCGTCAGCTAAGCCACAGGAGGCCCACCGTCTGCGGTGATGATCTAATGCCTCCAGTTCTGTGATAATGGCCTCTGAAGATGCACAAAATAGCTGATGTTTGGGCGCCCCCGATGCAGGAAGCATTCGGCACTGTTTCTGGGAACACGAGACATTTAAGTGACTTCCTTGCTGAATATTTCATGATTTACATTAATGGCTTTCTGGTGTTTTTCATAACAAAACTGTCCACATGATGATGGGTTAAAATGTGGTTATTCCACCCACTCTCGCTGTAAAGCACCATCCCCCCACACCAGTCCCTGCAGTCCCCCTGCTGGCCCCGTCTCCCCAGGGGCCCACCTCCTCCTAAATGAGGCTCCCTCGTCTGGAACAGGTGTCACCTGTGCATGCAGCAGGCACCAGCATGCAGTGGGGGCTCCAACATGGGGATGGAGGCATTTGTGACAGCTCCGTGACACCATGGAGGGCCAAGGCCAGGGACCTGCCACACCAGCCAGCTGCAAAGTGGCCTGGGGTCTGGGGCTGGAGGGACCCTCCCAAGCCCTGGTCCAGACGTCCCAGCTTTTGAAGCCTATGACTTGCACATCTCATGCCTTGACGGGTGTTTGTTTGTTTGTTGAGACAGAGTCCTGCTATGTGGCCCAGGCTGGAGTGCAATGGCACGATCGCTGCTCACTGCAACCTCTGCCTTCCAGGCTAAAGCAATTCTCCTGCCTTGGCCTCCCAAGTATCTGGGACTACAGGCACACACCACCACACCTAGCTAATTTTTGTATTTTTAGCAGAGATGGGTTTCACCACGTTGGCCAGGCTGGTCTCAAACTCCTGACCTCAGGTGATCTGACTAGCCTCCCAAAGTGCTGGGCAGTGTGAGCCACCGTGCCCAGTCTAATATTTGCATTTTTAGTAGAGACTGGATTTCACTTTGTTGGCCAGGCTGGTCTGGAACTCCTGACCTTTCACAATCCACCTACCTCGGCCTCCCAAAGTGCTAGGATTATAGGTATGAGCCACCAGCCCAGCCGACCTTGACGGTTTTGAGAATTGCCGCCCAGATGTTTGTCAGGTGTCCCTCAGCTGGGCTCTGTCTTCGGTGTTCCTCACGGTTGGACTGGTTGATGAGTTTGGCAGGCAGAGCATGGAGGTGACACACCTCCCAGCACACCACGTGGGGAGACGCCGCCAGCAAGGCCTGCGCGCCGACCACGTGGGGAGACGCCCCCAGCAAGGCTGAGCACCGACCACGTGGGGAGACGCCTCCAGCAAGGCCTGCGCGCCGACCACGAGGGGAGACGCCACCGGCGCGGCCTGCGCGCCGACCACGTGGGGAGACGCCGCCAGCGCGGCCTGCGCGCCGACCACGTGGGGAGACGCCGCCAGCAAGGCCTGCGCGCCGACCACGTGGGGAGACGCCCCCAGCAAGGCTGAGCACCGACCACGTGGGGAGACGCCTCCAGCAAGGCCTGCGCGCCGACCACGTGGGGAGACGCCCCCAGCAAGGCCTGCGCGCCGACCACGAGGGGAGACGCCCCCAGCAAGGCCTGCGCGCCGACCACGAGGGGAGACGCCGCCAGCAAGGCCTGCGCGCCGACCACGAGGGGAGACGCCTCCAGCAAGGCCTGCGCGCCGACCACGTGGGGAGACGCCGCCAGCAAGGCTGAGCACCGACCACGTGGGGAGATGCTGCCGGGGCGGCGTGCGCACCGATGTTGACTTCGGTCACCTGGCCGCGGAGTGTTTGCTGCTATTTGCTCTGTCGTGACCCCGCCACACACACTGTCTTCTCTGGAAGATGCCACTGAGCACAGCCCACACTTAAGAGGTGGAGACGTAGGGCCACCTTGGGGGCATTAGCTACCTAAACTATTTGGAATTCTGCAGGAGAGATGCATCTGTTATCTCCCACTACTTGATGATTTAATCTGTAACTCATAGCAGAACGGACTCACGTGTCCCCGTGTCACACTGTGGGCTGTGACCTAGAACTAAGTGATTAATTCTGTCGCTCAAGTTGTCCCAGCCATGGCACCAGGAGCTCTTTCAGGTTGGCGCCTGGGTCGCCTTATCCCCATCTGATTTTCCCCCCAAGAAATTTTAAAAACATATTTCTGACATTTTTAATTGTGGTAAAGAACACATAATATGAAATTTACCATATTTTCTTTCTTTCTCTCTCTCTCTTTTTTTTTTTTTTTTTTTTTTTGGTGGAGTTTCACTCAGTCACCCAGGCTGGAGTGCAGTGATCTCAGCTCACTGCAACGCCTGCCTCCCAGTTCAAGCGATTCTCCTGCCTCAGTCTCCCGAGTAGCTGGGACTGGAGGTGCCCACCACCACACCCAGCTAATTTTGTATTTTTAGTAGAGACAGGGTTTCACCATGTTGGCCAGGCTGGTCTCGAACTCCTGACCTCAGGTGATCTGCCCGCCTCGGCCTCCCAAAGTGCTAGGATTATAGGCTTAAGCCACCGCTCCCAGCTAATTTCTTTTTAGAGACGAAGTTTCACTGTCACCCAGTCTGGAGTGCAGTGGTTTTATCATAGCTCACGGAAGCCTTGAACTCCTGGGAGGCCGAGATTCTCCCACTTCAGCCTCCCAAAGCATTGGGATTCCAGGTGTGAACCACTGCACCCCACCCATCTACAGCGTTTTCAGGCACACACTTCAGTGGCCATCTCCAGAACCATCCTCACCATCCATCTCCAGAACGTCCCACCTTGCAAAATGAAAACGCTTTTCCCATTCAACACTCACTTCCTGCTCCCGCTTTCCCGGCATTCCCCTGGCACCCTGCATCCTACTTTCTGTCACGATGGACTCAATGTCCCTAGGGACCTCAAATGCAGTATGGGTCCTTTTGCTGGGCTTATTTCCCTTAGCACACTGTCTTCTAGGTTCATCCATGGACCTTGGAGTATCCAGGCTGGAGCATGTGCCAGAATTTCCTACCTTTTTAAGGCTGAATGCCCCCATGAATTCTTAAAAAGTGTGAACATAAGAAATTTCTATTCCATACAAAATTAGCCAGGTGTGGTGGCACATGCCTGTAATCCCAGCTACTTGGGAGACTGAGGCAGGAGAATAGCTTGAACCCAGGAGACGGAGGTTGCGGTGAGCCGAGATCCAGCCATTGCACTTCACCCTGGGCAACGAGAGCGAAACTCCATCTCAAAAAAAAAAAGAAAGAAAAGAAAAGAAATATCGATTCTGTCTCTGTTCAGGATTCCTGGCACAGGCTCCTAAAACCCTTGGAATCCCTGAGCTTGCCTTTGGGATGCTGATGAGATGGCTGGTGACTGGGAGCCCCTAGACAGCTTCAGAGTGGGGATGGTGCCCCAAAAGGCCAACCGCTGATTAAAAGGTTGGAATCTTCAACCCCACCCCCTGACTCTGGGGAGGGGAAGGGGCTGGAGGTTGAGTCAGTCCCGGATTGTTGGTTTCATCGGTCAGGCCTATGTAATGGAATCTCTATAAAGGCCCCTAAACGATGGGGTCCAGGGAGCTTCTGGACTGATGAGCACATCCAGGTGTGAAGAGTGTGTGCCCAGAGAGGACCTGGAGGCCCTGCCCACCCCACACCTCACCCTGGCATCTCTTCCCACTGGCTGTTCTGGAGCTGATCCTTGGCAATAAACTGATAGCAGTAAGTAAACTTTTCCTGAGTGTTGTGAGTCATTCTAGCAAAAGAGGAGGAGCTTGTGGAAACTCTCGATTTATAGCCGGCGGGTCAGAAGCAGGGGTGGCCCCGAGGAGGAGCTGGCAGCTTTGGTGAGGGCAGCCTTGTGGGACTGAGCCTGCCTCCCGGGTCTGCGCTGACTCTGGACAGTCGGTGTCGGCATTGAACTGAGTTGTTGAACACCAGGTTGGTGTCCACAGAGAGCTGGAGAATCGCTCGGCATGGAAAATCCACACATTTGGTGTCAGGGTGTGGCAGAGTACAAACACCCCTGGAGTCCTTTTGTTGACCACCCCAGAGCCTGCTGGTTCCTGGGAAGTCACCACTCGAGAGGCAGAGGGCAGCAGATGGTGGCAGACGCAGGCCCAGGGGCTTCCTACCCAACCCCCGCTCCCCTGGGCAGCCAGCCGGGCCGAGAGTGAGGCCCTCCTCAGCTGGAGCGTTTCTCCACACACAGCTGTGTCACTGAGAGCTGGGAGGACCTGGGCTTTGGGATGAGAAGGGGTCGCAGAGAGGTCTCAAACCTTCTCCCTGGTGCAGGGTGGGGGTGGTGGGCAAAGGTGGGGCATGGTGATGGGGAAACTGCTCAGCCGGGGCCCAGGTCACCAGCTCTGGGGCCTCCATCCCAGCCTCAGGGCCTCTCACTCTGCAGGGGTGGTCTTCTGGCCCCATGGTGCCTTAGAGCCTCGGAATATTCCAGAACTCAAGTTGTAAAATCACAAAAACCAGAACTATCCAGATCCTCTTAGAAAAGCCGGCACGTGCAATGCAGGCGGGGCTTGAAGAACACAAAATTCATCCCTTTGTGGAATGCACGGCCTTTCCGGAGGGGCCTCCCTGTGCCGCTGGCTCTTCCTGAGAGCAGCCCTGGACACCCCCACCCCCCTCAGCAGCCCTGGACACCCTGAACCCCTCAGCAGCCCTGGACACCCCATCCCCCCTCAGCAGCCCTGGACACCCTGAACCCCTCAGCAGCCCTGGACACCCCATCCCCCTCAGCAGCCCTGGACACCCTGAACCCCTCAGCAGCCCTGGACACCCCATCCCCCCTCAGCAGCCCTGGACACCCCGAACCTCTCAGCACCCTGGACACCCCATCCCCCCTCAGCAGCCCTGGACACCCCCACCCCCCTCAGCAGCCCTGGACACCCCACCCCCCTCAGCAGCCCTGGACACCCCCACCCCCCTCAGCAGCCCTGGACACCCCATCCCCCCTCAGCAGCCCTGG
>NW_022437066.1:2090735-2093020 GCF_009761245.1 Sapajus apella | reverse complement strand
ACCCCGCACCCTCAGCAGCCCTGGACACCCTGCACCCTCAGCAGCCCTGGACACCCCGCACCCTCAGCAGCCCTGGACACCCTGCACCCTCAGCAGCCCGGGGACATGCCCATCCCCCTCAGCAGCCCTGGACACCTGTTAGGGCCCCAGCTTCTCTACCTCCCCAGGGCTCTCCTCTCAGACCGCAGTGACCCCAGGTAAGGGCCTGGAGGCAAGTCCAGGTGCTGGGCCCCCCAGGTGTCTGTGGCACTCTCTGTGCTTCTCTAGGTATCAGTCCCTCTGCAAGGACAAGGGACAGGAGCCCTCGGAGGCCGAGCTCTGGGCCAGGAGTCAGCTCCCCATCCGACTCACTGGGCTCCAGGGGCAAACTTCAGTCTCCACCTGGACTGCATCTCCTGTCTGCGAATCAGGACTAGCCCTTTGAAGCTTCCGGCTCCAGCCTGGCACCAGCTGGCAGCCGTCAAGACAGACAACTCCAAGCCTGAGGGCAGAGGCCCGGGTGGCTCTGGGTCAGGGTGACCAGGAGTTCAGACAGTAGAGGTGGCTGGGGCAGGGTGTGGCAGCCGGGGCCCTGCCACACATCACGGAATTCTACCAGGGGACACCAGGGCGCCCAGACACCAGAACCACCCCAGAGCCCTTAGAAAGGAGGGAAACTGAGTCCCCAGACACGGGGGCAGAGTCTTGCTGCCAGGAACCAGCAACAGCAGCATGGCCAGGGAGGCAGCCAGCCAGTCCCAGGAAACAGGACCGGGTGGGGGCAGCAGCCCGGTAGAAAGCATAGGCCCCTCCCCGGGCCCTCACCCTGCTGCCCCAGGGGACTCAGCTGCAGGGAAAAGAGAGGGGGTGGCCTTCCTTCCTCAGCCAGACCCTGCCAGAGCTTTCCCTGACTTCCCCTGGGCCCCGTCCCCTCCTCTCTCCCACCAGAAGGCTGGTCTGGCACCAGTACACCCCTTCATTGTTGGAAACAGGAGTGTGGACCATGAGCCACGAGGACGCTGGGTTTCAATCCGACTTCAGAGTCCGGGCACACAGTGTCCAGCCCCGTCCCCAGCTGTGGCATGAGCCTCCTGCTAGGGCGTCTGGGAGAACCTAGACCCTGGGGGCTGGCAGGGACTCAGCTGCAGGCAGTGGTGGCCTGTCCCAACCTGGGGCCATGTGGACTGCAGTCCTGGGTCTGCAGACCACCGCAGGCAGGCAGGGGTAGACACACCTGCCCTTCCTCCAGGGACACCCAGGGAGGCCCGGTGCCTGGGAAACACCCAATGCTGAGCCCGCATGGCTGGAGCTTCCAAGCAGGTCATGCAGGACCCCGGCCCTACTGCCTCTTCCTCCGCCCCAAAGTCTGGCTAGGGACGGGGGTCATCCCCATCTCCATCTTCAAGGCTGGCCACTGCGCTAAGGGCCCGCAGGCATGGCCCAGGAGGGTGGACATTTCCTTTGATTTTTTTTTTTTTTTAAGACACAGTCTTTGCAATACCACTGCTTTGATCATGGAAATGAAAAAAAAAAAGAGAGAGACAGAGTCCTGTTCTGTCGCCCAGGCTGGAGCGCAGTGGCACGATCTTGGCTCACTGTAACCTCCACTTCCTGGGTTCAAGCAATTCTCCCTCCTCAGCCTCCAGAGTAGCTGGGATTACAGGTGCCCGCCACCACGCCCAGCTAATTTTTTTTTATTATTTTTAGTAGAGATGGGGTTTCACCCTAGCCAGGCCGGTCTCGAACTCCTGGCCTCAAGTGATCCGCCTGCCCAGTCTCCCAAAGTGCTGGGATTACAGGGCTGAGCCACCTCGCCTGGCCAGGGTGGGCATTTCCATCCGAGTTTGTGGGTGAGGACAGTCCTACTCACGCAGCTCCCATGTCATGGAGGCAGGACATGAGCCTGGGTTCCGCAACCCCTCCTGCACCCTTAGATAGCATATGGGGCTGGGAAGGGGGGGCCCAGGGCTGCAGCGAGGAGTCGACTGCAGACTCGGGGAGGGTGCTGGGGGGGGGTCCCTAGAGCTGTGGGTGGCCTCGATCCCACAGTGGCTGCAGCACCTGCCCACCTGGCTGTGCCAGCCCCTGGGCCCCCACCTCTGGCTGGCAGCATGAGCTCCAGGTGGTCATCACTGCCACTACTAAGAGATGGGGAAACCAAGGCACAGAGAAGGCTGATGACTGGCCATGCTGGGTGCTTCCTGGAAATTAATCGGCTCCCTGCTCCCACCCCTACCCCTGCCCCTGCCCCTGCCCCTACCCCTGCCCCTGCCCCTGCCCCTGCCCCTGCCCCTGCCCCTGCCCCT
>NW_022437066.1:2061976-2090725 GCF_009761245.1 Sapajus apella | reverse complement strand
CCCTGCCCCTGCCCCTGCCCCTGCCCCTGCCCCCACCCCTGCCCCTGCCCCCGTCCCTCCCGCAAGACCAGAACTTTCAGGAGGTGCAGGGTCTGAGAGGCGCCCCCTCAGTCAGCTGACTTCGATGTGCAGGGCCCCCCAGCAAGGTTTTGGGGCTCAGGTTGGGGTGGTCCCCGGGCCTCGTGCCTCACTCCCACTCCACCTCTGGCCTCTCCCCTCCCCCAGTGGCCAGGCTGGCATCAGCAGCCTGGGCACCACGGCTGGGCCTGGACACACGAGCTGCATTCAGATCTGGTCCCTGCCGAGGAGGCAGCGGGAACACAGCGTTCTCTTGGTGCCTGGCCAGACTGCCTGGCCCCTGCCCTCCTCCGCTCGGGCACTTTCAGCAGTGGCAGCGGAGTCTCAGGCCCTGCCCACTCCCAGACACACACTGTCCGCAGCCCAGAGTTCGAGGGCCACCTGCCAGCCTACGGGACAGTAACACAAGTGAGGGAGGTGATGGGGGAGCCCCACTGCCCTGGGTGAGGGGACAAGGACCCCACAGGGGCTGGGCCTGGACACCACTGACCCCAGGCTGGAAAATCAGGACGGGACCCTCCCCTAGCCCGCTCGAAAGTTGTCATGGGACACATGGCCGTACCCGGGGTGCTGGGAAGTGTCCCGATGGTGCTCTTCTCAGCGCAGGTCCCCAGGAGCTGCAGGCACCACGCTCCCTTGAGAACTCCCCAAGCCCGTTCCTTCCCCAACCTTAGCTCACGAGGCTCCTCCGAGAAACATGGGCCTTCCACGGCGCAACCCTGCCACGAAGCCTCACCACTTCTCGCCTCTAGCATCATCTGGCCAAGACGGACCTAGGTCATCCTTCTAGAAGTGAGGTCATGGCCACATGGCCTCCAGCCAGGAGGACAATGCCCCTTCCCGGAGGCTAGCAAGGTGGACATTGAGACCCCACTCTTTGGAGGAGAGAGGGTGTTGGACGAGGGGCAGAGCTTGTCCAGGGTCACCAGACCTAGGACAGCCGAGTCAGGATCTGACCCAGGTCTCCAGGCCTGGGCCTGACTATAAGTTCAGCTGTCCCACCTCTGTGAGGATTCGGGGAGCAGGAGGACAGGGCTGCTCCCTAGGCTGTCCCCTCCTGAAGTGAGGGGACAGTGGGGCCTTGTCGGGGGGGGGTCTGGCGGGCGGTGAGAGTCAGTGGCAGCTTGGCCTGGGCTGGCCAGGAAGGGGTAGGCCAGGTATTGGAGGTTAACGGGACCCACAGATAATGGGGCAGCTTCTCCAGGGCCTCATTAGGTCTCAGACCAAGTTTCTACATCATTCCTGCTATTGACAAATGATCAACCACCCGTGGATGTCCTAGGGCCACCAGCACAGATGGCTGCCAGCCAGGAGGAGCAGTCCTAGGCCCACACTATGGTGCTGTCATTTCAGACCCGGAGCAGCCGGGGGAGGGAAGGGGAAGACATTTGGGGGGCACAGTTGCCTGCTGTCTCTTGCTGAGGTGGTGTGTGGCAGGGGCAGGAACGAATATTCCAGCAAGAAGTGTAACCCCAGCCTGCCCCTCTCACCTACCTGTCCCAACCTCAGCAAGGACAGCAGGTGTGTTCTGCCACCCTGTACCCACCTCCGTCCCAGCTGACCCTCCCCCTGTTGTAGGCTGGCCCCATGGCACACCTGGTGGCCTCTTGCTGCTCTGTGGCCTCTGAGACCCCAGGCACATGCTGGGTCCTGCCCAGCCCTCTCCTCTCCTTCACTCCAGGGGACCCTCCCTACCCAGCAGCCGAGGGGGCCGTGTTTCCCAGCTGTCACCCACGAGTGGCACCCACGTAGTAATTCCTAATTAAATAGAACACAAAACAGGGGCTCGTCTAGCCATTAGCCAAACCGATTGGATTTTGAAGAACAAATATCCCGTTCGCATCACTTCTGCCGAATCCACATGGCCGCGAAGCAGAGCCATACGGGAGCTCAGTGATGAATATGGAAACGTTCTTTTCTGGTATTGCTCACTCATCAACGAAGCCGCTTTATGGAGCACGAGCAGAGGGAAAATGACTGCGCCCGGCCTGATTTATCTGCTCAGACGCTTTGTAGTGCTTCAGATTAACAAAAATATTTAATAAAGAATCAAGATGGTTTATCTGTAATGCAAAGAGAATCACATTGCCTACATTTTTATTACTGAAAAATTGGAAGCAGGAAGAAATAATGATATAAGCTACTGTCGAAATGACAAAAATACCCATTCCGGTTCTGTGCTTCGCGCTGCAAGCCCGCGCCGCCCTATAAACATAATCTATTCATGTGCCTCGTTCAGCTGATTCCAGAGCCGACTCTGCACTGTGGAGTTTAATATCACCCTGTTCTCAACTGCGCAGGGAAGTGATTAAATAAGAAATAAATTCGGCTGTCATTGCATTTAAAATCAAATCAAGGATCATTTGTTACTCCAAATGAAGCAGTTCTCCTTCCCGGCCCGTAAGTAGGCTGCTGTTCGCTGAACCGTTTAGGAACGTATAGAGAGTAAACTGGTAGCATAATGGCTTGTACTCTGATATGCTCTTTATGGGGCTGCCGCTCCGAGCTGCCAGGAGAGCCCATAAGCAGCACATGCCTTTTTAAATTTAAAGTTATAGGTACGAGACTTCGAAGTCCATCTGAGTCTCATTGGAGGGGGCCCACGTGAGATGTGGGGGCCCCTGCCCGGGACCCCTCCCCCTGCACCCCTGCTCAGCTACAGGCAGCCCCCTTGTCCTCGGAGGAGGACAGGAGAGGGGAAACAGACAAGTCAGGTCCTCGGTGATGCACCCCTAACCCCAACCCGACCCTAAAGGGCAGGAGGGGCCGGGAAGCCGCTAGGAGGCAGCACCTGCAGGAGGAGGCTCTGCTGGGCTCCAGGGTGGGTGCGGAGCGCTGGGTGACGGGATGGCACAGTGGCCCACATCCTGTGCATCCTCCTGTCACTAGCGCCTCCAGGCTCAAGCACCCACCTCCCCCATGCCTGGCAGAGAGGGGCTGGAGGGGACAAGGGAGCGGAGCAGCTAGACCGGCCCCTCGCACAGCTGCCCACAATGGCCCTCCAGGTGATGCCTCAAGCCGTCCGCCACAGCTTCCACCATGATCCCACGCTCTTCCAGAGAAGGCAGGGCACTGGGAGGTGAGTTTTAGGAGACTTTCCAACAAAAAATAGCTTAATAGGCTTTAGCATTTATTTGTTATTTTTGAGACGGAGTCTTGCTCTGTAGCCCAGGCTAGAGGGCAGTGGCACGATCTCGGCTCACTCACAACCTTTACCTCCTGGGTCCAAGCGATTCTCCTGCCTCAGCCTCCCGAGGAGCTGGGATTTCAGGTGCTCACCACCACATCCAACTAATTTTTGTATTTTTAGTAGAGATGGGGTTTCACCATGTTGGCCAGGCTGGTCTCGAACTCCTGACCTCGTGATCCGTCCGCCTCGGCCTCCCAAAGTGCTGGGATTACAGGTGTGAGCCACCACGCCCAGCCGATTTTAGCATTTAAAGGCGTGAAGTTTCAGGAAACACTGTAATCCGTAACCCACACCTCCAGCCATGGATGCCAGACAAGAACAGGTGAGACCCGAGTGTGTGGCACCTGCCACGGGCTGACCTGCATCCTCCAAAAAACACGCGTTCAAGTCCCAACCCCCAAAACCTCTGCAGGGGACCTTATTTGGGAATGAAGTCATTGCGGAGGCAATTGGTTCAGTTGAGGCCATCCTGCAGTGGGGGGCCCTCATCCAATGTGCCCCCACAAACCGTCCTTACAGGAAGGGGAGTTAGAGACACAGGCACTCGGGGTGAGTGCGGGAGACCTGTAGTCCCAGACCCTAGGACCCAAGGGTGGGCAGCATCAGGAGGGCCTCCCTCGGGCCCTCAGAGGGAGCCTGGCTGGTCCTGATTTTGGGCATCTGGCCTCTAGAATGAGTGGACAAGTGTCTGTCTCGTTAAGCCCTGCAGGCTGTGGCTTTCTTGCTGCAGCCACAGGACAGGGACATGGGCATAACAGGACAGCTCCCCGCTACCCTCAAGCTAGCCCAGCCCAGCCCCTGATACACCTTTGTCAAAACCCAACCTGGCCACCACCAGCCGTGGGTATGACTGTCCCCATTTTCAGGGGAGAAAGCAGAGGCCCAAGCAGTTAGGTGAGCGGCCCAAGGCCCACAGACAGGACTTGAGCACAGAGACCCCACAGGGCCTGGCCCAGGCAGCACCCGCCTCTTCAGGCAGGATGCCCGTGCCCCTTAATAGGCCTGGCCTCATGGGGCCCCAGGAGCATTCCTGTTGAAGGAGGGAATGAATGAATGAATGAATGAATGTTCTGTCTTTTCCCACCCTGCAGCTCCAGCCCCACCTCCTCCAGGAAGCCCCCCAGGCCTGCCCTAACATGCATGGTATTAGACTGGTCTCACCTGTGTCAGGCAGCTGGGGAGGGAGTTGGGAGAGCTTGGCCAAGTCTGGGGAGCCTGCTCTGGCACTTGAGGTCCATGAGGTGGCTGCCCTAGATGGGGTGCCCTGGGCTGGTCCCTGTGGCATTTGTGTGGGGGCTCCCCTCAGTGCCCCCAGGGGGAGCCCAGTGCTACATCTCAGAATGGAGGCCAGCCCGTCTGTGGGTGTCTGTGCCCCAGGTGGCACCTCCTGCTGTTGGCTCTGACAGACCTGGAGCAGTGGGAGTCCCCATCAACCTCCAGCCCTCCAGGACCCATGCCGGGTCTGTCATTAGCTTCCAGCCCTCAGCGCTGGTTCCCAGGCAGCCAGGGAATCCCCAGAGCTCCCCGGTCACCAACGCAGGCTTCACGGAGGCCCAGGCCTCATCTCTGACTTCTGACCCCTGACCCCAGTCTGCATGAAGCCCTGCATTTGACTGGATTTTCGCTGGCCTCTGTCAAGCTGTTGGCCATGCAGTCACGGGAGGGTCCGAGCAGGCCACCCTTGAGACAACCTGGCCGGGGCCTCTGGTGGTCCCACCCTCCACTGCCATCCCCAGTGGAGATGGGCCGCCCCCCTCCCCTGGCTGGAGCCCCTCTGTCCAGGCCCAGCAAGCTGGGATCCGCCCGTCCAGCATCCACCACTGCCTCTGCCCAGTACATCACCGTTAATGTCACCGACGTGCTAACGGCCCACTGTGTGATAATGCGTAATAGAAACTCAAAAATTAATTGTCTCACCTTCAAAAGCGTCTTTAACTGCTCCTGAGAGGAAATATGGATAATAACCATAATTTTAACGTCAATTCTTATTAGAAGTTCACGTTTGACCAATTTTTTTTTTTTTTTTTGGAGACAGAGTTTCTCTCTTGATGCCCAGGCTGGAGTGCCATCTCAGCCCACGGCAACCTCCGTCTCCCAAATTCAAGCGATTCTCCTGCCTCAGCCTCCCAAGTAGCTGGGATTACAGGGGCCCGCCACCATGCCAGGTTAATTTTTTGTATTTTTAATAGAGACCATGTTGGCCAGACTGATCACCAACTCCTGACCTCAGATGATCCATCTGCCTGAGCCTCCCAAAGTGCTGGGATTACAGGCGTGAGCCACCTCACCCGGCCCCTTCTGGCATTTTTTAAATCAGGGCTAAAGTACAGGGGATAGTATCCAGGACCTGAGCATCCGCTAGATTTTTCCCAGATGATGAGCACACCCTCCCTGCGTGGGGAGTCTCCCTGGGCTAGAAGCGCGTGGCCAGCTTTGGAATTCCCAGAGTCCCTCAGAGCCTCAGGGGCTGCTCCCCAGAGACCCAGCTCACAAACCAGGTGTCCGGGAGGTGTCTCTGGGGGACTGCTTCCCGGGAACAGGCAGGGGCCCAGACAGTCAGGAGGCGATGCAGAGGCCGGCGAGGTGTTCCTGTCCCCATAGTGCATGGTCTGGTGGGGCTCGCTTGGGTGGGGGCTCCTGGAGAAAGGCTGGCAGGCTGCTGGTTCTACCCCCGTTCAGCAGAACCTCACGCCTAAGAGGTGGGGGAAGGCAGGGGATCATCACCCGCTCCTGATAGAGAAGCTGAGGCATAAGCGGGACCCCTAAGAGGAGGTGCCTGGAGACACCTTTAGTCTTCATGTATCCCCGTGTGCATGCGTGCGTGTGTGTGTGTGTGTGTGCGTGCGTGTGTGTGTGTGCAGGCGTGTTGGGGTACAAGGGTGAACATGGCACCTGGGAGCCTTCCGAATCTGCTCACAGTCTCAGCCCAAGGCAGCTGGGCCAGGCTTGCTGGAAAACAAGCCCCTGGGTTGGGCCAAGCAGCTGCCCCTCTTGGAGCTCTGCCTGGCAGCCCCCAAGGCAGTGGGAGAACCCCAGAGCCACCTCCACGTCCACGGTGCGTGGTAAGAAAGTGGAGGCTGAGGGTCCCCAGCACTAGGCGTGGGAGACGGGCCCCTTCCTCCAGGCCCCTGGGGGAGGTGGGCGCATCGGGTTCCCTGGGCAGCTCTGTCCCGGCGGCTCGAAGGCTCCTCCCTTCAGCAGGTTGATTCTCAGTGCCCAGAGAACAACAAATCACTCTCTGACAATAATGGGGATGAACAGACACTTAATTATGAGGCCACGAGACAGCACGATTATTAATTTTAAATTGTGGAGCCCAGTCCTGAAGGCTGAGCCTGGAGGGCTATCCCAGGGGCTCAGGGGAGCCAGAGGAGCTGGGGCTCGGAGACTCAGCTGTGCACTGGACGTGGAGGGCACAGGGCTCTGAGCCTGGGGGACTCTTCGGTGGCCCGGACCTCCCCCTCCCCCAGCAGAGGCTTAGGGAGACGGGTCTGCAGAACCTGGCGTGGTCCTGGCTACAGGCCACGTCCGGCGGGCTGATGGGGGTGTGCGTGGGGCCAGGGCTGTGGACCCCCCGAGGCTGCTCTGCCAGGGCTCTAGGGCTGACGGGGGTGTGTCTGTGCCACTCGTCACAGCCACTGGGGCGAGTTCTGCCAGACTGGGCCCACGTGGGGTGGCCTAACCCTTCCCAAAGCAGTGGGGGGGCGGGAGCTTTACTCAGTGCCTGGCTGGGACCCAAGCCCACGACCACTCTCCTAGCCAGAGTAGGTGCTGCTGATCACTGTCTGCTGGGCAGGGCACCCCAGAGGAACTGCAGGGACCCCTAGAAGGGACCCCAAAGGCAGAGCAGGTGCCAGGTCCCTGAAGATCCACAATCCAGACACGCAGGCATCAGCTTCTGTACGGAGGCTCAAGGTGGAAAGTCCGGGCGCCGGTGCAGGGCGGACCTTGAAAGGTGACAGGGCGGCCTGTCTGCAAGGCTCAGTGACACTTGTGCTCCTTTCTAGGGCTCCTCAACTCTTCCCGAATTTCCCATCTCCCAAAGTCCTTTCATCTCTAGCTACAAGGGTTCTGGATTTCCTCAGGGTCCATGGAGACTCAGGGGCTGCACAGGCAGCTGTGGGGGGTAGCGTGGGGGACATAGCCCCGGACAGAATGGGGACACAACAGGGCCTGGAGCCCTGGGGGAGGCTGCAAGGCTGAACGCAGCCCAGGGACAGACTCCGGCTGGCTCCTGTGGGAGGCCAGCGAGCAGCCCGGTGCCAGGCCAGGCAGCTTGTGCGACCGACTGCGCGGCAAGCTGTCAGTGCTGGTGGCACTTGGCAGGCGGCGGCGGGAAGGGGATGTTTGCAGACTGCCGCCGACAGCTTCCCGGCTGAAGCCTCCCCAGTTAGAACACGCAGAAGTGAGCAGTGCCTGCGGGCGGGTCCCGGAGGGGCGAGAGGCGGCAGAGGGGCTGCCGGGGCTGCCGGGCCCTACTGGGTCCTCCCCCTAGGCCTGCCCACCCGCTCTAGGCCTGGCCTGAGCCCTGGGTCCAAGCCAGCACCCCACACCCTCAGGCTCCTGGACTCCGGACTCTGGGGCAGTGGTGATGGGCACCAGGGGAGAATTCGGGGACCTCTGTGGGAGGGGGCCTCAGACCCCTCTGATGAGAAGCCCTTGTCTGTTATCCCAGGTGGGCTGCAGGGCGGGGGTGGGCCGAAGAACACCCCCTACCCGTTTAGGGTAAATTCCTTCCCCAGGAGCTGTGGGAGCACCTGCAGGCAAAGACGGGGCAGGTACCGTGGCGCTGGTGCCACTTGTCACTGTGACTATTTTTTAATTCAGGAAACCCACAAAGCATGCACAGAGCTGTTCTGTGGTGTCGACGGCACCGCCGGTCACCTCGGAGGGTGGCACGGGGAGCAGAGAGCCAGCACCAGAGCCACCCTCTCAGTCTCTGGCCCCTGCAGGTGCAGCAGCTCGCCAGCCTGCCCGCCCCACAGCCTCCCCTCTCCACGCTCCTCTTTAGCCCCTCCCCTCCTGCCCCGCCCTCCCCTCCCTTCCTTCTCTCCTCTCTTCTCCCCTGCCTTGAGGTCAGTCATCACCACCCTGTCCTGTTTGATCTCCCCAACAACCCAGAGATGCCGCATACAGGCCCCTGTCCTCCTCCCTCGTCCTGTCAGTTTCGGGGTGCACCCGTACGGGGCACCCTCTCTGCTGTGCGCCTCTAGCTGGAGGCGGGGGGCCCCAGTCGCTTCCCCAGGCTCCCGTGGCAGGGCACAGACCTCAGCCCTGGGATCCGCCTGGGGTGGAGGCAGGCCACTGCCAACTCCCAGGGTTTGGGCCAGCCTCTTTGGTGGCCTGTGCCTGTGAGTCTGGTAGGGTCTGGACACGCAGGTCCCTCTGTTCTGGGGGTTCTGGGCCTCCTTCTGCTGTGTTCCCCGTGACTCCACGGGCTGCCACCATTCCCTGAGAAAAGCAGGCAGAGGTGTCGTCTGCCGCTGCCACTGGAAGACAAGTTTTCAGGCCAGCACTGCCCTCTCCCTTTAGGAACCAGGAAATGGAGGCTCTGAGAGCCTGTGACATCCAGCTCTTGGGCCGTGATGGGCAGCTTGATGCCCAACCCAGGGGGACGGCAGGGCACACACGGTCCTGAGCCCCTGTGTGCAAAGCAAGTGGAAGACACCCATCTCAAAACATGAGTCCAGGCCACCGAGGCTCACCCCTGTAATTCCAGCACTTTGGGGGGCTGAGGTGGGCGGATTGCTTGAGCTCAGGAGTTCGAGACCAGGCCAGGCAACATAGTGAGACCCCCCACCTCTACCAAATAAATTATTTAAAATTAGCTGGGTGTGGTAGAGTACATCTGCGGTCCCAGCTACTTGGGAGGCTAAGGTGGGAGAATCGCTTGGGTCCCCCACCTTAAGGTGGAGGTTGCAGCGAGCTGGGAGATGGAGCCACTGCACCAGCCCGGGTGGCAGAGTAAGACCGTGTCGGGGCTGTGAACCAGGACGTCTTTGGAGTTGGGAGTGCATTGTCACAGAATAAGAGTCACCGGCAACACCCTGTCTGAAGACGCTCCCTCCTGGGGCAGCCAGGACAAAAGGGAAGGTGTTCTCAGCAGAGGGACCGGGGTGGCCAAGGCCGAAAGGCAGAGACCAGGCGGAGGACCAGGCAGGATGGGGGGGTTCTGGAGGGGAGCAGAGCTGGGGGGGGACCCCATGGGGTAAGGGAAGCTCACCAGAAAAGCACAGAACACCCACCTAAGTTTTGATTTCAAATAAACAATTTTTAAAATAGAAATATATCCAAAAATTGGATGGAACATATACAGGAATTGATCTCTGGTTAATATGAAATGTGAATTTCATTGGGTGTTAAATATTTGTATGTGTTCCCCCTAGCTTCCCCAGCCAGGGGCTAAGGGACAGACCCTCGGAGCTTAACTGGTCACAGGGGAGACCCCCCACCACGGCTCACCCCTGCCCTGGGGGTCCTGATGTTCTCACGGAGGGCAGCACCTCCCTCTGGGCTCTCTTGGCTCCTTCATCCCAAGGTCCTGTCTTGGAGGTGACAAAGAGGTTCAGAGGAAAGCGCTGAGCCTGGCCCCAGGCCAGTGCCCCCTTCCTGGAGGAAGGCAGGGCTTTACCTTGGTGGAGGGGTCTCTGGCCTCTGCAGGTGGAAGGTGGCCCCTGGCGAGACGCTCAGCAGGCCCCAGACACATCCACCACCCTGGCCTCTGGCCCAGGCTAGGGTGTCCTTGCCTTGCTGGGCACCTACAGGGCCTTGGGCCAGGCACAGAGAGGCCGTGCGGCTCCCGGGGCAGCCCAGCCCTCGGCCAGGCCTCCAGCCCGCACTGAGGCCTCTCCACTCCCAGGATCGGGTGATAAATGTCTGCCAAGCAGTGATTACGAACAACGCAGCTGCCGGTTACAGGAACTGTGGCCGGGAGGGCGGGCGTGGCTCTGCTGGCAGTCGCGAGGGCTCAGGCTTCCTCCGGTCTGGAGACTTGGCGGCCCCCGCTTCTTTTTCTGGAGGAACAAAAAGACCAGATTTATCACGGCCATAAGAGATGGTTCGAGCACTTAGCAGCTTCCAGCCCCTGGTCTGAGGGGAAGTTGGGGTGGTGGGGGCTGAGATGGGCTGGGCTCTGGGAAGTGGAGCCGGCCTGCAGGGAATGGGGGCTGGCCAGCTCCGGGAATCCCCCTTTCCCGAGCTGCCCCACCCACCAGGAGCACCAGGAGGCTGCTGCTGGGAGAGGGGCTGTGGCTCGGAAGCACCCCGCCCCCTTCCCCACTGCCCTCGCCTGGCGCCTGGCCAGGGTTTTCTCTTGGGAGAGATGGAAGAAGCCCCAGCCTGGACCTGCCGGGAGAGGCTGAGGATTTAGGCCTCAGGCTTGTCCCTGAAGCCCGGGGTGTCCAGTGGCAGCAGGCTCCGCTCCCAGGCCCAGGCTCCGCCTTACAGATGGATGTGACCTCACAGCACCGGGTCCCTCTCCCTGCAGACTCAGGGAAAGCAGCATCACACACAGGGGACGGTTGGGCGGGTAGGGGAGAGACAATGGGGGCTGGGGAGGGATAATGGGGAGAAATGCCAGATACAGTATGCACCTCAAGTAAAATAAATAAATTTTAAAAAACCAATATTTAAGTAATTAATACAGCATTAAAGACTCATAATAAAAAAAAGGGTAGGCTGGGCCACATGGCTTCTCCCCTCTGAGCTTTGCTTTCCTTTCCTGCAAAATAGACAAAACAGGCAGCTTCCGGTGGATTCTGGGGCATCTGCCAGGCCGCAAGGACAGCTCCAGGCCGTGGGGGCTCACCCCTCAGGAGCCCCGGTGATGCTCCCCCCATCGCTGGCCTCCTGGGCCCCAAGGAAGGAGCGGAGGAGCAGGCTCTGGAGCAGGAGGGTGTGGGCCTCAGGGGCTTTGCTGGAGAAGCTGCCACCTTCCCACCCACGTCGTCCATGGATATCCCACGATCGGTGCTATAGGTGATCAGACTCCAATATTCAAAAATAATTGGCGGGCCTGATTTCCATATAATAACTGTCTTATTAAATCTAAATTTAATGTGTATTTGGAATCCTTAATTTAAAGTGTTACTGCGCCCACCATCTGCTCCGCTCTCTAAACACAAAAGCAGCCAGCACATAACTCAGGGCGGCAGCGGAGAAGCGCAGTCCCGGGAGCAGCGCGTGCCACGCCTGCGGCTGCAGGTCAGGCTGGCCTGGCTGGCTCTCTGTGGGCAGCAGCCCCCAAACACTGCAGAGCCAGGAGGGAGACGTGTCTTCTCCTGACCCAGCACCCAAGGCTGCAGGAGCTCCGTGGCGGCCTGGCCCTCCTCCCCTCCTGGTGGGGCTGCAGCAGGCCGGGGCTCAGAGCATCCCACCTGGGTTCAGGCCATGCCTCCGCCCGCCCACCCTTCCCTCCTGAGTCCTGGACACCCTGCAGAGCCTGCTCCTCGGCCTCTCCAGTGCAAAGACTTCCCTGCCACCCTGACCACTGCCCTCTGCTTCCTCCCTGATCTGACATGAGCCAGGGCTGATCGGTGACCCCCCGGAGTTCCTTCCCTGTGAACTCGCTGGTTCCTATGGCTGCCTCGGCAGGGGCCCCCACCCTGCACCCTGGACTCTGAGCTACCAGCCCTGGGTGCTTAGACAAATGCTGTGAGCCAAAATGCTTCCCCAAGCATCAGTGCGGCCTGGGACAGCTCCCTTGCCTTCTCTGTAAAGGGGGCACGGGGCTGCAAGGGCCCAGGAGGGATCAGCCCATCATCTTTGTCTGATAGCTTGAAAGGGCAGGGTTCTGCGGGCTCTGTGGCCCTCTCCTCCCTGCCTGCTGGCTGGCTGCCACCCCCACCATCTGTGGCCCCTCCTGGCCGAGACCACCCCTGGCCTGGGAGGGAGGGCAGGCGGCCCTGCCTGGGCCCAGAGTACCCAGGGACAGCCCCTCCTCTACCAGGGAGCCCTCGGCCTTGGGCCAGCCCCTGCCACCCCAGCTCCTCCCTGTGACCAATAACGTCCCGTGGGCTGGACTCTCAGTCCAGGCTAACCCCTCACCATGCCATCCTCTGCAGGATGAATTCGGAGCCCTGGGAGGTGGTACCCCCGAGCCTCTTCACCATGGAGGCGAACAGAGCTGGGGTAGAGCCATGGCTCATCCCTGTGCTGGGGCCACCGCCCACCTGCCCATGTGCAAGTCCAGGCACGCCAGATCCCACTCAAAGCCAGCCCTGCTGAGGGCACCCGGCCCAGCTGAGCCTCCCAGCACCAGGTACCAACACAGGATGGGGTGGGGGAGGGGCACAGCTGCAGCGGCCTGATTCACTTTCCACCTCAGCCCCCCCATTCTCTAGCCGTGAGGTGTGTTTTCAGCTTTTTAAAAATTGTGGTAAAATACACAAAATACACTTTACCATTTTAACCATTGCAAACTGTATAATCCAGTGACATTCAGTACATTCATAATATTACTGTGTAACGCACACCACTATCTAGTTCCAGAATCTGCTCCCCAAAAGGAAAGCCTGACCCCATTCGGCAGCCACCCCCACCCCTCCCTGCTGCCTTCTGCCTGCTCCTGGCAAGCCCGTCCCACTGTCCGTTTTCCAGCCACCCCCACAGCTCCCTGGCCGCGGCCCCCAGGTCCTGGCCACCCCGTCCCGTGTCTGTCTCTGCCGAGTTGCCTGCTCGGGGCCTCTCATATCAGCGGAGTCAGCACTGTGGTCTGCAAGGTCTCCCCTCACTTAGCTGCATGTTTCCAAGGGTCGTCCCCTCTGTGGCTGTCAACATGCGAGCACACGCTGCAATTACACGCCAGTCTTCGCTGTCTCTGGGCTGTCTCAGGTGCACAGCCCGGAGGGAGCGGCTGGGTCATGTGGTGGTTCTCTGTTTAACTTTTTTTTTTTTTGACAGAGTCTCCCTCTGTCACCCGTGCTGGAGTGCAATGGTGCAATCTCGGCCCACTGCAACCTCCGCCTCCCTATTCAAGCAATTCTCCTGCCTCAGCCTCCTGAGTAGCTGGAATTACAAGTGCAAGCCACCACGCCCAGCTGGTTTTTGTATTTTTAGTAGAGACAGGGTTTTACCATGTTGGTCAGGCTGGTCTTGAACTCCGGACCTCGTGATCTGCCCGCCTCGGCCTCCCAAAGTGCTGGGCTTACAGGCGTGAGTCACTGCGCCTGGCCCTGTGTTTAACTTCTCAAGACCTGTTTCCACTGGGTCTGAGCGCGCCATTTGCCATCCTCACTGACCATGAGCTTTTGAGTCTCTGGAAGACACATGTTCCGGTCTGCAAAATGGGAGTCACAGCCTCTGTCTGCAGCATGAGAGGAGGCACAGGGAGGGATGGGGTCCGCTTCGCCAAGGGCACGCTGCGGCTCTGTCACCGTGGTGACCCACAAGCCTGGCCTTTGGAGGAAGCACCAAGCCTGCTCTGCCACCTGCATGCGCTGGCACCCAGTGAGCTGTGGAACTGAGCAGGGCCAAGGGGACTCTGATGGACGGCTGAGGACACTTGCAGCCCCAGGGCCCTGCTGAGCTGTTGCAAGCCCACGCTGCGCCGTCACGCCTGTCCTGACTTTGTAGCAGCAGCTGGTCTGGCCTGATGCTCCAGATGGACACTTCATTCTTGGCTCGGCCCATGAAAATCATGAAAATTGGAGGTCCTGTGTGGGGCATCTGCAATGTATCAGCCACTGAGTTCGGTTCACACGGTAGCTTCTCAATAAATACTGAACGGATGAGTGGTTTCTAGTTTCTGTGACATAGCTGTAAGATGGCAATTGTTACCCTATTTTACAAAATCTTAGAGAAGTTAACTGACTCTGAAAGTTCCCCGGACAAGAGATGGAGCTGGGACCTGGTCTCAGGCCCACCTGGCTCCCGACTGCGAGGCCGCCATGCACATGTGTGCAGGTTGCTCACTGCACAAGGGCACTCAGCTGAAGGGGAGGAAGGGGCGAATCTCTAGTCCCCATCCTTCCTTCATCCCTGCCGTCACGTCAGGCGCTGCCTCTGCCCAGGCGCCCCTTGTGAGGGCCACAGAAGTTCCGGGGCCCACGCCGTGCTGCGGCCCACCCTCCATCCACACAGCAGCACCTTGGGCGCCGTTGGCCTCTGCTGCAAGACAAGGGTAGGGGACGGGGAGAGGCCTGCGTCCCTGACCAGAGCCCATGAGGGAAAAGGCGGCACAGAACGGTGCCAGCCTCCATGTGGGGCAAAGGCTGTGGGCTCCCGCCCTCCATGTTCTGGGTCTCCGTGCAGGAGGAACAGAAGGGAAGCTTCTGTGATCAGTCCTCCCTGGCCAATCGGGGAGCTGGTCATTGCCTCACAGAGAAGGACACGGAGGCCCAGGGTGGCTGGGATGTACGCCCAGGCCCACTGCCCTGCACAATCCTCTCCGCTCAACCCGCCCATCTTGGGTAATTCTGGTGTTTGGATCTAGCTCTTTCTCAGTTTTTGGCAGAGTCCCCCAGTGAAATCCTTCCGGGGGCCGAGCGTGTGTTGGCAGCGGAGCCTCCGCCAGGCCTGAGCAGAGCCCACCTGGCCAGGTGTTCCCTGGGGTGTTCTACTGCTGTGTGCTTTGTAAAAATGGCCACTTTGAGCCCCCATACCTTGCTGGTGGGCACCAGTGTCATCCCATTTTATAGAGGTGAACACTGAGGCCGAGGGGAGCTACACGCCAAGGCCAAATGAGAAGCAAGCACCCCAGGGACCGCACGCCTCCCAGCCCAAGGCCTGGCCCAGCACCGCCCTGGGCACGGCTGTGCAGCCCCTCGGCCCCTTCTGGCTCCTCTCTGCAGCATTTCCCCGGAAAGCCGTACGTATTTTTGCGGAGCTGGTTCTCTGCCCGGATCGCAGCCGTGGTCCTAGCGGTAACTGACTGCTCTCTAATCAAATTGATTTCCATTCCAATGAGCCCCGCCATCCGCTCCATTCCAGGAATGCTGCTTTAGCAGACGGAGCTCGGTATGAATGCGCCATCAAACTGCACAATACGCAGCGCACCGCCGGCCTCTCTGCCGCCCAGTGACAGCTAAATGGCCTGAGTGCTCAGGCCTCGTCACTCACTGGTGCATTCCCGCTCGGGAGGGGCACACGCTCCAGGCTCATCTGCATCTGACAGGAGGGCTTGGTATGTATTCAGAGGGGCAGAGTGATAGGACTTCCTTCCCATCGAGTCCCACCGGAGCCTCGCCCGTCCCCGGCCATTGCCTTCGTTCCTGCAGTCCCTGCTGCTCCCCTCGGCTGTGGCCCAGCATGCAGCTGGCTGGCCACTTCCTCTTGCACGCTCCAGCCTGGGGCTGAAGGCCACTGGAGTTTCCACATGGCCGACCCAAGAGTCTGCTCCGTCTTTGCTGTTTCTGGGTCTGCTTGGACCACTGCCTCAGGGGCACAGGAAGGGGCGGGGGAGGGTGGTCCTGAGGCTGTGATCGCTTTGGGCCCCGTGGTTCCTAGAGCTTGTGTGGAGGGACAGACCAGAAGCCCCTCAGGGCTGGCAGGGACGTTCACATTCTGCCTACTTCAGGTGGGTGAAGAGAGGGGTGGCCTGCCCAAGGCCCCAGGACCCCTGCCATTCAGCTCTCTGCCTGGCACCGCCACCTGCACCCTCAGGTGGTGCTCCCAGAAGCTGCAGCAACTTGGGGGTGCCTGTACAGCTGGGGGACCCCCCGGGACTATCCAGGCATTCGTGGGTGACCACACCTGTGGGTGGGGTGATGGGGGTCTCCGAGTGACTCCTCCTCTGTCCCATCAGAGGGAGTCCTGAGTTTTAACGCCAATGCAGTATCCCCTCAAAGCTTCCCTGCTGACCATAGTGGCTCCCAAGCCAGGGACTCCAACAAGAGGCGACCCCCATTCCTCCTCCCCTGGGTGCAAGGAGCTGGAGCTGGGCGGGGTAGGCACACAGAGAACCAGGAGGAGCAGGAGGAGGCTCCACGGGTTCCCCTGGCACTGTCAGGAACCAAGGCCGCCAGCCCTGCGGCTCCAGGGAGGCACAGGCGCCAGCCCCTCTGTGCTCGGGCCTGGGGACCTCTTTCTGTCACAGGCACTGTTACGGTAGAGGAGGGATGCTGCCGTCAGCTTCCTGCCCCCTGGCCAGCGCCTGGGCTAAGTTGGCATGCTGTGGCCGTGGCAGGCGCAGGATGGCCGTGGGCGTGGGAGTGCAACGGCTGACTGGGATTTGCTACCACGCAGGTCAGAGGAAGCTTTTTTTTAACCCTCATCCATCTGGCAAAAAGGGAAACCATTTGAAAGCCCAGGTGTTCGTAAGGGGGCAGCATGCGGTGCTGGTAAGGGGGCGTTGGTAGGGGGGTGTTGGTAAGGGGGCGGCAGGCGGGCACATCTCCCTCGAGGACCATGGATGCCTCTCGGGTGGGCGGTGAGGATGCCCCCACCCCTGTGCTCCCACGAGCCCAGCAAAGGGAAGCTGAGGAAAGACGCCCGGAGCACCCCGATCTGGATGTGGCCAGTGTGCCAATGCCACGTGAGGCCGTGCGCACCTGGGTCCCTGCATTCTCTGTGCGCGAGTCTGCTGTCCCAGCAGAAAGCCAGGTCTCTCCACCGGAGAGTGTGGGCCGTCTGCACCTGGGTCCCTGCATTCTCTGCGCACACAGTCTGTGCTGTAAGAGGAAAAAGCTAAGTCTTTCCACCAGTGTGTGGGCTGTCCTTTTTGGGCAGGAGGGATGCCCTTACGACCTCACTCCGTGTGGCCAGGATGTTGAATGCAGAGTCTAGGGCCAAGCCAGACCCCCAGAGCCAGATCTGTGAGCTAACAAGATGCCCAGGGGGTTGAGGCACAATAAATGTGAGCAGCCCTGCCCCACCTGGAGGCCCCTGCCCCCAGCTTAGCATGCCCATTCTGCCCAGTCTGGACATCCCTGCGTCCTGGGTCTCAAGGGTGAGTGGGAATGGCGCTTGGCAGAGACCTAGTTCCTTTGCTGGTTCAGCCTGGCTGTTTGCCTACTGAGGGGTCCGTGCACTGAACCCAAACTCCCCCACCCCCGCCATGGCCCCTCCATGAGGCCTGTGTCCACCGCAGTCTGTCCAGCCAGCCTACCCCTCACAGGCCACCTGGGGGGATGGACACAGGGCAGGGCTGGATGCCTCCTTGTCCCTCTGTAACAGCAGAATCAGACTGGGCAGTGGGTAAGGGCAGGGCTGGATGCCCCTTCCCCTCTGCCTTCTGTAACAGCAGGGTCAGATCACGCAGTGGATGAGTTCAGGGCTGGATGCCCCACAGCCCTTCTGCCCTCTGTAACAGCAGAATCAGGCCGGGTGGTGGGTGAAGGCAGGGCTACTCTCTCACTGGCAGCCAGGGAGCCTCCATCTCCTCTTCAGAGTGGGGTCTGTCCATCCCATGGGTGCCAGAAGGCACGAGTGACCCAAAGTGGCTCAGGAGGAGGGTGATCACAGGGCCCCAACCCAGCCCCTGGGCCTCCCCACAGGCGCCCTTCCCTTCCCAGACTCTGGGCTCAGCTCCCTCCCCGGCCCCTCCCCCACCCAGGGCTCCTGACACTTTTGTGCAGAACCACAAATGGCGGGAACAAAGCCATTGGTCCTGCTGACTCAGCGCCCTCCGTCCAAACTGACAAAGGGGCGCTGGGAGGGGGAGGCCATGGATTCAGAACCGAAGAGGCCGATGCAAAGCTTCTGATGCCTCAGCCGGTTTCTGTCAGGGCCGCAAGGGCAAGGCGGCCAGCCCAAAGGGTGGGGCACGGGGGAAGGGGGACAGGGGACGGCATCAGCAGCCGGTGCCCGGCTCCCCCTCCTCTTTGGAAAACCAGGGCTGACTCAGCACCTCCCAGAGTGGTGGGATTCCTGCGGTGAGCTGGGTCACTCTCCATGACCCTCCCTGCCCTCACTGGGCTGCCCAGGCCTCAGCAGTCCTGGCGGCTGGGGGAGCCTGGGACCACCTGGGTGGGGTATTTGGGATTGCAGGTATGCATCCAAGCTGTCTGTCCTCACCGACCTCCACACCAGCCAGGCAGGTACCTGGACACTTGAGTCCACTGAGTGCAGGTGGACGAACAGACCAGGTGTGGAGGGCACGTGCCATTTGTCTAGGACGACGGCCTGGCAGACTGGGGCTAAGCAGCTAGCAACAGCGGAGGGCGGGCCTGAGAGCTGGGAGCTCTGCTCCTTCTCCAGGCAAGCTGGGTCCGACGTACTTACCCTGGAGGCCTGGGGCTGGGCTTGGCAGGTGGGATGGGAACCAGAACGCTCCGTGCTCCCAGGACCCCACCGGGGAACAGACCCCTTGGGCAATCCTGGTGGGGACAGTGTGGTGATGTGGCTCCTGTAGAAGGCAATGGCGCAGGGTGACCCCAAACCCGCAGTCCCATTGCCACAGGGACCCTGCCATCCAGGGGACCCATTTGGAAACCACATCCATCCATTTAAGATGCCAGAGGCTGCCCCATGCTGGTGCCAGGGGATCCTCTTCTAGGAACGTGGCCATGAAGCCCTGCCCAATAAATCCACCATTTCCCTCAGGAAAAGCAGGTGCCATGAGCCCCCGCGGAAGGGGAATGGAGGCCATGGAGGGGTGCCCGTAAGGTGATCAGGGATGGCCCCCTGGATGAGACCCTCACAGGATGACAGGAAGTGGAGGCGTCTGGACCATGGGGGCGTCCAGAGGAAGGTGTTTCCAGACATCGGAGGTGCCCATCAAGGGCCCGGCAGGACCGCAGGTCTAGGGGATACAGATTACAAAGCACTCAGCCTGTCCTTGGGCATACGGCACAGAAGCAAAGGGGAGTGGGGCTGGCCACACACCCTGAACCCCAAGACATCAGCCGCAGAGCTGAGAGAAGGGCACCTTCCTTTTGGGTGGCAGGTGAGGCAGATGAAGGGGCTGCCCCACTTCTCAGACAAAACCACCAAGGGCCTGAAAAGGAGAACCCCCTATCCTGGCCAGGTCACCTGGGGGTCTGGACAGGGCCCCCTTTAACAGGCACAGTAATGCCCACAGGACATCCTGCCTACCCTGCCTCCTTCCTCGTAAAACACTGGGGAGAACAAGAGATGGGTCATGGGGCCTTGAACCCCACAGCCAGATCCTTACCCTTTTGTGTGGACAGCTGGCCTGGGGATGTCGCCATCAGGGGCGGGGGTCCTGAGGTTGTCCCCTGGGGGACTGCTGACCACCCTGCCTGCCTTCCACAGCCCAACCTTGGCTTCTGTGTCTCCCCCAAACCCCACTGGGTCATGCCAAGTCTAGGAAACGAAGGTTTGAACTGACTTTATTATTTTGTAAATGTGAATTTTACAAAGCGCTTTACAATTAATGATCACATCCTTTTGTTTGCCTGTCATGGATTTCCACTGTCTGAAACGGCTCTGAGCGCGCTTGAAGCCCTCGGTTTCCCTGGTGGCTTTTGGATGTTTCCGTTTTAGTTATTGATACAATGTCAGCCATGGCTAAAAAGTAACAGTCTTGACTCTACCGAGTAACAGCACAAAAAAGAGAGCGAGGGCTCAGGAAAACGAAACACAGGCTTCCTCCTTAAAAAAAGACAAAAAAAAAGCGAAGCATCTTCTGCGGCTGAAATCTAACTCAGTGGTACTGTGAAACCTTCCTTGACAGCACAGGAAAATTTATTTTTAACAGTCGTGAGTTACAGTACTTTAATCTCTAAACACACTCTTTCAAACAACCGTCTCCTTTTTAAGTCTTTTTCCAAACATTCCGTCCGAAGGATGGATATTCTACTCGCACCCCAGGCCATCCAAATGTTCAAGTCAAAAATATTTATACATTTTATACTTAGTTCTTTTTTTTTTTTTTTTGTCTGCTAAAAATAGTATTGCGAGTTTTGGCTTCTTTTGACATAAAAATCACAATCATGTGCAAAACGCTAACAAGGGAAGCGATTGATCAGAACACAAGCAGGTCGTCCAATCTGAATGCTTTAGATTCTGCATAATTTTCCTTTCCTTTTCTTCTTCCAAAGAAACAAAACAAACAAACAAAAAACCTTTGCCATTTTAGAAACATCTAGTACCAACCCCTAAGTGCTCCGGTGCAGTGATGCACGCACGCTCACACACGCGCACACACACGCACGCACTCACACACGGAGCCGGCTGGCTGACATAATGACAAATTTATGCAGCAGCAACATTCTGAAACAGTAGGTACAGCTGGGGACAGCTATGCGCTCTCACGTCTGAGTTTGGGACTGGCTGCCGGCAGAGGCAAACAGAGGTTTCTTGGAGTTTTCAGTTGGTTCAAGGGCCATAGACTTTTCCACTTGCAGCCAAGATGTTTCCATAAAAATCACCCTTCTGAGGGGAACCCAGGCAGTACACATGGCTGGGTGGGGCAGGGAATGGGCTTGCAGTTCCGGCTGTCTAATGAGGACAGGTCAGGGTCAGGCACACTAGCGTCCCCTCCGAGGAGCCAGCCCCGAGGGCTGACCAGCTCTCTGTCCCTACCTTCCGCCTTCCTCCTGGCTCCAAACACAAATGCCACAGAACGACTCTTCCTGGAGGAAACAGGAGGCCAGGCAGCCGGCTCCTCCCTTCTAGGAGCCCCGACCTGCGAACACCAGGACACCCAGGCGGGTCCTGCCAGCCTCTCACCCACAGCTTCGTCCACATTCAGGGGCAAAGTACGACAACCAAATCCAATGCAAAGTTAAGTGACGACAGAGAACTCGGGTGGGCAGACACAGTGCTGAAAACGAGACAGAATTCAAGTACCGAGGCGCCCAGCCAGGCATGGCCTGCCAGGCTCACAGTATCTGTCACACCTCCGGTCCCTCCTGGACCTCTGCATGCGAGCCAGCTGCCTCCTGGGCCTGTCTCCTTGGGGAGAGGAGGGAAGGGCCGGGCAGGGCGGGAGAGGCGCTGGATCCCAGGCCCACCACCCGCCACACGGCAGCCCCGACACGGTCCAGTCCCTTCTGTCCTCCTCAGAAGGCGCAGAGATAACGTAGCTCTGTAATAGATTCTCTATAGGATATGCGTATTGCTAATAGTCAGGCTTGGGGATAAAGGTGCGGACATCTCATAAATACTGATGGCTCGCCTCTCTACAGGGTCTGGATGAGTCACGGTCACACTCACAGGACGGGACAACCCCGGATTCTGGAATTAGTCATCTTGTAAACAAAGAAGGGAAGGGTCCGGCTTTCTTAATTGGTTTCCTTGGGAAAAATGATCAAAGGATGCTAAGGCACTCTGGAAGGCCCCTCCGAGCCCGGCTGCCGCCCCCCCCCACCCCACGGTACATTCAGGACAAGGAGGGAGCGAACAGCAGGTCCGCTCAGCAGCCATGCACGTCCACAAACACTCCTGACTCACGTCCGCCGTGGGACACATTAGTGCAAAATGCTCGGCCTGACCCGCCCGGGGCACAGGGAGAGCTCAGAACCCATTCACATTAAATTATTATGTACGTTTTCCCTATAGCTCTTGCCTTCCTTACCCAGAAAACAACAGACGGCGATGACAAACCAGCGAGGCAGGGGCCCCAGGACATTGTGCAGGCCTGAGCCGAGGTCAGGAGTCCTCTGGCGGCGGCCAGCGGCTCCCTCCCTGTCCTGGCCAAGGGTGGGGGGCACCCACTCTGGAGTGGAGGACAGAGACAGCCCTTCTGTCAGCAGTGCCAGGCCCCCAGGATGGTCAAATTAAAGTGCAAATTTGGGTGTGGGGCAGATGAAGGAAACTCCAGACAGAACTCAGGGCAGCTCACCCTCACCTACCCGCCCCTGCACCACCCCGTGGCCTCCTCCCAGCTCTGAGCAAAGCCTGGTCCAGGTTCCCAGGGGGCCCCATGGGGGCTCCAACCCCCCCCCCGGGCCCAAGACAGGGGAGGAAGAGGCAGAGAGAGGCTCCCTCCAGGCTGGGTGTTTCTGAGTTCAGCACTGCTGAGCCACCTCCAGTCCTAGAAACGCAGGCCGTGGTTGTGGGCCCTGGATGTGGGCCCTGAGGAACAGGTGGCGGGGCCGAGGTTGGCATCCACAGTGCCTGCCCATGGTCCCTTACCTCCTTCTGGAAAGCAACATATTTTACTGGAGGGCAGGCACGTGCTGGGCCTGGCTGGAGGAAGCCCGGAGCCCGAGTGCAGTCTGTAGAGGCAGCCCCACCAGAGGTCCCCCAGGACAAGCCATGGGGTGGGCTGCGTGGCAGAAAGGAGCCGCCCAGTGGGAATGTGCTTCACCCACACCCTGAAAGTCCCCAGGCCAGGGCACAGCACATGTTCCTCCCCTGGGGGACGGCCTCCACTTTATGGGTTGCAGCAGTGGGGAAGTGGGGTTCGAGGCTTGGCCACCACTCGCCAGCCTGTGTGCACACGGCTGCCGGGCGCAGGGCTGTGCTGGTTTTGCGTGAGCAGATGAGGAAACTGCGATCCGGAGGGACAGAGGTGAGCAACAGACCTTTCAAGTCTTGGGATGGGGGGTTCCTCTGGCCACACCTAGGAAGGAAGGCTGCCCCCGGACAAGGGCACGGCCCCTAAAACAAAAGGGAGAGGCACCTGGGCAGGTGGCCACACCAGCACTTCACACAGGCTGGGGCCCCCACCGTTTAAAAAACAATAATTAAATTTCAAAGGAAGCACTCCAGCCTCAAACCAACCAGCCCCATCTTCCATGGGCCCTTCCTCCACTGTCCCTGGCCCCCAGCATGCAGCCCCAACCCACTGTCCCCTACCAGTGCCCACACCTGCAACTGCCCCAGCCCAGGCCTGTCCTGGTCACCCCCGCCTGCAGCCTCAGGCACCCTCCATTGGCGAACACCCCAAAAGGCAGATGGGGAGCCCAGCACCAGAAGGACCACTCGCATCCTGGCCTAGCCCTAGCCGCCATCTCTTGCCCGACTGGAACCCCCTCCCCAGGCCTGGCCCTGAGCTCAGCTCCACACATACTGGTAACCCATCCGGGACCCCCTTTCCCCCCAGTGGGAGACGAGTGGTCCCCAGCCCCAGGTGGGGGAGGCAAGGGGATGCGCCCTGACGGCCACAGATGATCCGCCCCAAGCCATGGTGGCTGGGGACAGTGACACCCATCCCACCCAAAGTTTTTGCTCTATTGAGTCTGAAAGTTTCTAAACCATATGTGAAATAGATCTAGGTTACAACAAAACCTAAAAAAACAAGACAAGCATAATCCCAAAGTGGCTGAGGCGGCAGAGGGCGGCGTGGCTACATCAGCTGTGCACGTCCCACGGGTGGGACCGTGGGAGGCCAGGCGGGGTCAGTGGTGCCCTGGGGGTCCGGGGACCGAGGGGCTGCAGAGCCAAGAGGGATTGGGCAGAACAAGGACGGGGCGTGGGGGCAGAATAAAGTACCCTTTTCTCCACCCCTGAGGGGTGGCCACAGCCATCACCGCCCCCTCACCACGCCCCCTGCACACGCGCACACGCACACACACACACACTCGTGCACACACCCCACACAGGTGGAGGGCCCTGTGGGCCTGGCCCCGAGTCTCAGAAAGAAGGAAAAACGAGGAGTTAGGGCCCTGGCGCCTGAGCCCTGCCCTGCCGCCCCAGAGGGGTTCCATGGGTCAGGAAGCAAGGGTCAGTGACGCACCGCCCAGCCCCCATACCATAGGCCGCCGCCGGCCCCTGCTTCATCTTCCGGGCAGAAGGAGCAGGAAGGGCGGGGAGGAAGGGGCAGGGCTGGGCACCAGGGGCCTGGCGGCCGCCGGCCCTCCCCAAGAAGGGGGAGGGAAGCTACACTTGGAGACTGACCTTGTGAATATCAAAAGGGAGCCCTGGCCCTTCCTCGCAGGAGGCTGCCAGTGGCCTAATTGTTTACAGTATAATGAATGCATTTGTTTCCTTCATCAATTTTAAATACAAGCAGAATAAAAATCACATTTTTCTCAGGCAACAGTAGCAGTTCAGTAGGTAAGTGGCTTGATCACATTTGTTTGTATTAGTATCGCATGCAAGCAGCTCTAGTACGCGGTCCCTTGCGCAGCCACCCAGCTCCGCTTACAGAGTCCCTGCATAGGTGCCCTCCGGCCTCCGGGCCACGGCCGCCGGCGTCTGGGGCCTGCTGGGGCTGCCCCCACCCTGCTCGAAGGGCTGTGGGGGGCTCTGGCCGCCGGCGGGCAGAGGCTCGGAGGCAGCCACCTCCTGGATGACCGAGCCAGCCCCGTCCACCTCCTCGCCGGCGTCGAAGGCAGGGTTGGCGGCGGCACTCAGGTCAACATTCACGGCGTCAGTTCTCAGAGCCACGATGGTGGCGGCGTCGCCCCGCCGCTCGGCATAGATGCGCTGCTCGAACACCTGTGCCGTGGTGGCGGGCGGGAACTCGGGGTCGAGGGGCGCGCTGGCGGCCGAGGAGCCCATGACCGTGCGGTACATCTCCACGCCCTCCGGCAGCATGGACTTGATCTTGGGCAGCCAGCGCTTGCGAACGCGGCGGGCGTTGGTGCACATGTCCGCGGCGATCACATTCATCTCACTCTCCTTGAAGCTGGGGGCGAAGTTCTGACAGTACACTGTGAGGACGGGGCGGCATGAGCTCAGCCACCTGCCCACCGAGTGGCCCACCCCTCCCCAAGGCCACAGGACCATGGCACCCTGGATGAGCCTCCTTGGCCACTCCTGAGGCCCATGGGGACCATGTGACCACCTGGGGGTTCCCGGGCTCAGCCAGATGACCAGAGGTCACTGCTTGGCCTGGGAGGCCTCTCCGCCCCATTCCACTGGAACGGTCTCTGGCCTGGTTGGGCCCTGAAGCCTTGGCTGCCTGCCAGCTGTGAGGCTCAGGCCCGTTTTCAACCCCTCCAGGCTTCCCCAGCCCCACCTGCTAAACAGGAACTGGTCAGAGGATCCCCACCTTGGGAGCAACAAGAAGTGACGCGGTGGCTTGTGGAGACCCCTCCCTGTCCCAGTCCTGGCCTGGAGGAGGGGAGCGACAGAAGGCGTCACCTTCACCACTTCAGGGACACTTGCCTTCTTCTCCATCTCCACCAGGAGCCCAGGCCAGTGCTGGGCCATTCTCACGATGGCACCAAACCCAGAGGCAGGTCCTAGGGGCCATGTCTGCCTCGGTCCTTCCCAGAATCTTCCCAGAGCCCCGGCTGCCACCCCATGCTTTGGGACTGTAATTGCTAGCTGCAAAGGGCCCTTTTTGCTCTAAAACAGAATTTGCCTCACAAGGTTTTTTTTTTTTCTTTTTAGGAAAAAAACAAGATAGTGCTTCTTGTGCTGAGGGCTGCGGGAGGCTGTGCTCCTGGCCACCTGGTGCGAGCCGGGTAGCAGGCAGCCTCTTCCACATCTGGGGTGCGGGCCGGGGGCGGCGGTCTGCCCCGGAGATGGACCGGGCTCCGCCCCCACACGCCCAGGAGCGGGAGGCAGAAGCCGGCCGAACAGATGGCAAAGGCTCAAAATAACCGCAAAATGTAAATAAGGGGTTTTGTTCAAAAAGGAAAATTAGATCTATTTCACATATTAAAATAGTTTCGCAGCTGAATTCATCACGCTTGGAAACCTACCAAGAACGTTAACACCTCGAGACCTGGCTTCTGAGAGCTGCTCTTTTCTAGGTCCTCAATCTTCCCCTCAATCCTGCAGCCATGCTCGGCCCCCGGGGGCAGAAGCTGCAGGTGGCCAGGACCACCCCCAGGGCCACCCTGTCCTCCCCTGGCTGGAATCCGAGCCCAGCCCCTGTCCCCCACCCCCAGACTTACGTTTCACAGCGTTCAGGACCCGGCTGTCCAGTGGCTTCCGGCTGGGGTCGCTGGTGGACGAGCGGATGCCGGTCCCACAGCTGTTGGCCAGGGTGTTCCTGGTGGAGGGACCAGAAGAGCAGGCAGGATGAGGATGACAGGAAGGGAGCCTGGAGGTCACGCCCGTGCAAATGCCCTGCTGGGAGGCCACCTGGCCTCACCCTTGGCTGGTTTGTGTGCCCCAGGTCGGGGTCCAGTGGCAGGAGCTGGCCCAACCACCCTCTAAGGGACGGGACAAAGGAAAAGCATTGGGGCGGAGAAGGTGACTGGGTGGCAGGGCTGCAGGGTGACCGGGTCAGTCCCGAGCCTTGTCCGAAGGGACTCATCCGAAGGGACTCGGGGGTGTCTGAGGAAGCGGCTGTGTCCTGGAGAAGGGTTCTCGGCCCATCCACACGACGGAGTAAGTGCGGCTCTTCGCTCTTTTTTGTTGTGGGGGTTGTGTCCATAAAACCCTTTGAGAAAGGCCACGAAAGACGGCCCCTCCAGGACATGAAGTCAGGAATTCGAGGGGGCTTTCAGTACCCAAACCCTGGACAATCACACAGCTCACAGCTACGGGAGCCACCGTGCCCTCTAGCACCCCTGCCCCCACCTACCTGTCAAAGAAGGTGGCCAGAAGCCTCCGCAGCAAGACCTTGTGCTTCACCCCCGCGCAGAGGTGGCAGTTCATCAGCTGGCCGCGTGTGATGTAGACCCCAGAGCCTGCAGCCACCACACAGAAAAGGGGCTCATGGCCTTCCCGGGACACTAGGGCCCGAAGAGGCACAGAGAGGGGCGAGGGGGAGGAGACGCTGGAGGCCTTTAGAACTTTTTCTTGGGCAGAAGCAATTTGAGGTCCCACCTGCTGGTCACCAGGGGAGGCCATGGCCAAGGCCAGCTCCAGCAGGTCCCAAGTCACACGTGGAATTAAGTGGGGGATGGGGAAAGCCACAGCGCCCACCCTCCCCAGTGAGCCCCAAACTCCATGCACTCCCTGCTACACGGAGACCTCGGCCTCAGCCCCTCCCTGGGAACACACTTTGTTGTTGTTTAGAGACGGGGTCTCGCTCTGCTGCTCAGGCTGGAGAGCAGTGGTGCAATCATGGCTCACTGTGGCCTCCACCTCCCGGGCTCCAGTGATCCTCTCCACTCAACCTCCAGAGTTGCCGGGACCACAGGCGCCACCACTGCGCCCAGCTTTTTTTTTTTTTTTTTTAAGAGATGAAGTCTCCCTAATGTTGCCCAGGCTGGTCTTGAACTCCTGGCCTCAAGCAGCCTTCCCATTTCAGCCTCCCAAATTGCTGGGATTCCAGGTGTCGGGCACCGCACCTGGCCAATGGGAACACTTTCAAGGGCTGACTGGCCCTGGGTCAGGGAAACACTCAGGTCTTGCCTTTCTGCTCCTTCCCAGATACCCAAGAGCCTCAGCAACCATGAGCGAGACGCAAAGGCCTGGCTGGAGGGTGTGGCTGCCGCTTTCAGAGCCAGTGCTGACCTCCTCTGGGTGCGTGTGAAGGAGAAAACCAGCGGGGCAGAGGTGTGGCCAGGGAGGTCCATGCTTGCTATTTACCCTCGGAAACTTGGCCACACCCCAGCTGTCCCACCAGGATATGGGTGAGCAAGGGCTGGGACCAGTAGCAGGACTGACCCTGCCGGGAACAATGGGAAGGGACTTCGTTCTGGAGATAGCCAGGCTCAATGATCACGGAGATGCCACATCCTGAAGGACACTGATGTCTAGGTGCGCCCGCTTCCAGGAGCCCTGGGTGCCCATGGCCTCTTCCGGCCACAGCCCCCGTCTCCTACCCGCCCCTGTCCCCCGCTACACGCCCTTCCTGCCAGGGTCCTGCTGGAGGAACTCTCCTGGAGAGCTCATAAACGTGAAGCACGTCTCCAGCCCCATCAGCCCCACGCCCCAAAAATAGGCCACGGCTGCTGGAGGCTGGAGTGGCTGAGAGTGTCTTCCCAGGACCACACCTACGTGGCAAGCACTGGGGTGAACATGGCACCTGTGCCCCAGAGCCCAACCCCAGAGGCCCACACAACCCTGGCAGCCCAGCACAGCACTCCCCATCCAGAAGCAGTGCCAGGGCAGGGTGGGGGCTCAGGGCACAGCCAGGTGAGCCCCTACCCACCCCTCCTGGCCAGGGCAGCTCAACACCACCAGGTACAGCCCACAGGTACTAGGCCACTCTCCCACGAGGACTGAAGTCCCTGGTAGCTAGAAGGGGAGTTCAGCCCAGGCCACTGGCAACCATCAGGCGATGGCTCACATGCGGGGCACTCGTTCTGCTAGGAGGGAGGACCCCCAGATGCTGCCCAAGGTGTGGCCTTTGGGGCTGGACAGGGACTGGGCAGGGCTGGGGCAGCACTGCTCAGGCTGTGGCCAAGAAAAGCGCCTGAGGGCCTGAGCCTAGGGCGTCTTGGCAAACTGGGAAGAAATCACTGGAAAATGGCTCAACGGTCACCGGAGAGGATGCCCGAGGCACCACTTCCATCTTTTCCTTGAAGAGCCATAAAAATCTACAAGGAGCTTTGAGGCCAAAGGAATCCAACATGAGGGGCCGGGCACAGTGGCTCACGCCTGTAGCCCCAGCACTTTGGGAGGCCCAGGTGGGCGGATCACTTGAGGTCAGGAGTTTGAGACCAGCCTGGCCAAAAGGGTGAAACCCCGTCTCTACTAAAAATATAAAAATTAGCTGGGCATGGTGGCAGGTACCTGTAATCCCAGCTACTCGGGAGGCTGAGGCAGGAGAATCACTTGAACCCAAGAGGTGGAGGCTGCAGTGAGCCAAGATTGTGCCATTGCACTCCAGTCTGGGCGAC
>NW_022437066.1:2047976-2061876 GCF_009761245.1 Sapajus apella | reverse complement strand
AAAAAAAAAAAAAAAAAAAGAATCCAGCAGGAAAGGTAAATATTCCCAAGTGAAGCTCAGCCCCATGGGCTCCTGGGCCCAGCCATGTTTATTGCACCAGAAGAACCCGCCTTGACCACAGCAACCACTCGGAACCTGGCTGTTACCCTCGAAGGCTGCAAGTGCACACTCGGGGCAGGGGCGCTGGCACCCACACCAAACATGGTTCTATCTGTGACCTACATTAAAACACATCGTGACTGCAGCCCTTGCCAGTCAGGAGCGTGGCCAGCCCAGGGGATTCAATTAAAATGCTAAATTAATTCAATTGAATAACTCCTCTTAATGACACATTCTTCTAAAAGGAAATTACAGGAAATTTAAGATGTTCTTTTTTTTTTTTTTTTTTTTTGACTGATTGGTGATGAGTACATTGTTCAGAGCTCTGCAAAAAAAAATATATAAATGAGTGAGGACATTTGCATACAATAGGCGGGTGGGAGGCGCCTCACCTGCCACCAGCTCCAGCTTCTCACCGGGGTCCCCCTCTGAGTAGAGCTTGGGGTGGCAGCGGTATCCAATCTGGCTGATGAGGCTGGCAGGCAGGGCCACGAGGTCGCGGCGGATGAGGACGCAGGAGCGGCTCTCCAGGGGCACTGGCTCAGGCTTCTCTTGCACTGTGGGCCCAGAACCAGCCTGGTCAGGTGGGCACCAGGGGCCAGACTGCTCTGTGCCTGCCCACCTGTCCTCCATGCTCCCCAGGCCCTGGGTTAGACCCACTCTGCCCACCTGGGCCCAGGTGAGGCCATACTGTGCTACTCTCCTGCTGGCCTGGGGTCAGACTGGCATCAGCCTGCCCCCTCCCCACTTGGTGCCCTCCTGCCCACTTGGTTCTGCCCTCACAGGGAAGCCCCTGTGAATGAGTGAGCAGAAGATGTGAGAGGAGGGTTGTCCGGCCAGGCCCAGGGAATGAGCTGCTTTGGGCTGGCTCCCGGGAGGTGTATGCAGAGCCTGCCAGCCGTGCAGGAGTGACAGCTCAGCACTGGGGCCCCCAAAGGACAGTACAGTGTGAGACAGGATGGAGGATGGTCTGGGGGCCAGCAGGGCGGCCACCGGTGGGGCCACAAAAACCACCTGGTGGAGGTGAGGTGGGGAGCTGGACGGGGGTGGCAGGTGCTGTGGCTCCCAACTCTTCTCCCAGCAGCTCCCAGCAACGGGCAGTGGGGCACGGCCACCCGACCCGACCCACAGGCAAGGACATGAGGACTCAGTGTGTCCAAGAACTCAGCCCCGGGACAGTACCGGCCCCAGGAGGAGCAGCTCCCTAAACACTCGCCAACAGCCGGGCCGTCAGCCGCGCCACTACCACCAGGGGCAGCCTCCCCGCGCCCCCCCCCGCCACACCGTCCCCTCACCATCTGGGAATGTTCCTGAAAAACCACAGCTAGGGCAGATGACCGCCAGGGACCCTGCACCCACAAGACCTGCAGACAGACGCACAGGGCACCCCCATGGGGGGCAGACAGCAGCCAGGAACCCTCATCCGACGACCACCTGCTGGACACCCAGCACGTACCAGGTGCATGGAGCCAAGGAAACAAAGCCCTGCTCCCAAATCCTGCCTGCCAATACCTGGGCCCCCACACTCCCACAGCCCCCCCACTTCCCTGTTGCCTGCCATGACTCCACCGCCTTGCAGGCCCCACCCTCACACAGGGTCCTCACAGCCTGGCAGGGCCCCAGGGTCAAGATCGCCCCCCGTGAGTGGGCCCCCAGCACTCACGTGCCACCATGGACATTGGTTCGGCACGCCTCACACCCCAGCCTGACAGGCTGCCCAAACGGCCACCCTGCCCAGGTGAGGGCAGAGCACCGCCTCCCTCATTCCCGTGTCCCAGCACAAAAGGCAAGGCCCCAAGAGGACCACCCATCTGGTCTGCTGCCTTCACTAGGGAATCCCCCTGCCCCAGGCTGGGCCCCCTGCCCACCCTGCCGAGCTGCAAGGCCTGCAGGGAAGGCCCCACAGTCCAGCCTCCACCTGCCCGATCGCACGAGGGCGGCCTGCTGGTGGGAAAGGCCCTCGGGGCCATCCAGGGCTGGGCTTTGCTTGCCATGGGCAGGACACAGTTCCCTCGGGAGGCTCAGTGCGATGGGAAGTCCTGGGGTGGGGGGCAGCTTGCAGGATCTGCTGGTCCTAGATGTGCAGAGTGAGGGGCGGGGTGGAACCTGTGCATCCAGCAGGCTCAGGGCAGGCAGCTCCATGCAGATCCTGCCCACGGCCGTGTCAGAATGCTCAGAGGCAGGTGCTCCTGACCATGCTGTCCCTGTTCCCCATCCCTCCAAACCATGACCCCCACCATGGAGAGTCACAGAAAAACTCCGAAGGGGTGGCTTAGCCTTGGGGCATGGGGGCTGCCAAGGGGACCGCTGTGGAGCAGCTTCAGGAGGGCGGGAGGCAGGGAGGGTCCCGGAGTCACCAGGAGTCACTTTTGCACCGAGCCCCTGTCAGGGAGGGGCAGAGCCACCGGGCCCGGGGGGCCAACATATAGGTTACTGAGGAACCCACATCCCGAATCCACAGCAAGAGTACCACTGAAGGCCATGTGGGTTCCACTCCTGAGAACCACGTGGGGTCTGAAATCACCCACCCGAGTCGCCCGGATACTCCCTCCCCAGGTACCCACTCACCCAGGACGAGCGTGAGCGTGGTGCACGCTGCGCCTGTCAGTCCCTCCAGGGAGGAGGGGGAGCTTCCCAAGGCCCACAGACACCCAAGCAGAGGCCAGAAAGGGTCCCTGGAAGCTGGGTGCACAGCCCCTGCCTGGCCGCTACAGGGGTCGGGTGGCATTTCCCGGCGGGCTGAGCACCACAGAAAAAGCCCAGAATTACCCGAGCGCTCAGGGAACACAGCAAAACAATCTGGGTGATATTTTAAAACATAATTACGCACCCCCACCCCCGGCAGCCTGCTGTGATTACACACGCAGAGGAGCAGCGCAGTGCGCGGCATTTACATAAAGAGTTCACCAACAGAAATAATTCCCCATCCACAACCACCTCGTCTCGAGATGTTTTTCCAAACAGCAGAAGTTGTTTGCGCTCGGCACGCCCGCCCCCCCGCCCAGCCCCTGCCGCACTCCCCAAGAGCCAGAGACTGTCAGCACCAGGGCGGCCAAAAACCCTTTTCTATTTCTGCCTTGCCGTGCACGGGCTGCCGTGGGGTACACACACCCGCGCCCATCGAGGCTCATCTGCAAAGGTGCCTCAGATGTCCCCCCCACAGCCGCCCCTCCCAGCCCCCAATTCGCCCTCCACAGGAGCTGAGCTTCAAGGTCCAAGTTACAACTGGATTTTGAAAGAAAATCCGGAGAGAGGCTTGTTCACGCAGAGATAAGATGACTCATCCCTGGTGGCCCCTGGATGGGCCATTCAGAGGCCCCATGAGTCGGGGCCAGTGCTGGCTTCCCAGGGTGGCAGGAGGCCCCTCAATGGGCATGTGAGCAGGGAAGAGGCCCCCATTGGTCACACCAAGGTCCGTCCTGAGCCTGGGTCTTGGGTATTGGGGGACCCCATGGCCTATCACCCCAGGATTGGCCACCATAGCAAAACTGCCGCCTTCATCCTCGAGAGCCCTGTGAAGAAACTCAGGTGCCAGGATGGTGCCCTCCAAACCTCTCGGCATGCCGACACCTGGGAACAGCTCATAAAGAGCAATGAGCCAACTGCATGGAGGTGAGCAACCCTCCCCAAGGGGAGGGAACACCAGGCTCACAACAGGAGGGCCCAGAGCAGCAACCGCCCAGGTAGCAGGGCCCAGCCACCGAAGGGTGTGAGGTGGGCAGCCTCCCTGAACACACAGGGCAAAGCAAACACAAGGACAAATGTTGCCTGGGACGTGGGGGTGGGGCCATCAGGGATCCAGAAGGAGCCCCAGCGTGCATTCTAGGCCCTTCTGCAGACACTAAGGGGACCTGGCAGAGGGCGGCTGAGCCTGGAGGACACCATGCTCAGGAAGCAGCCAGACACAGAGGGACACGTCCTGGGGCTCTACTCACAGGCAGCCCCTGGAGTCGTCAGGTCCAGAGGTGGGAAACAGAGGGTAGGTGCCCGGGCTGGGTGGGGGAACGGGAGGGATGGTTTCATGGGGATGGGAGGTTCATCTGGGGAAGATGGGAAGTTCTGGACCGATGACAGTGATGCTCATACAACAGTGGGACGTCCTCAGCACCACGGAACTGTGCATGTAAAAGCCACTGCAGTGGCCAACCTTCTGTGCACCTTACCACAGTCACAATGCTCAGAAAGAACGCACGAACGTCGGGAGGAGGGGTCATGCGGGTCCGGAGGGAAACCAGGTCTCGCTGGCCTCGCCCTGACCCTTTCTCAACTCCCCAGTCACTGACTGGGGTCTGAGGGCTCCACACCCTCCCCAGGCAGAACGCTCGAGAACCCTGCCCACAGGACAGCACCACATCCTGGGTGGCAAGCCCCGTTCCCGTCCTCAATTTGGAGTGTGTCATTGAGGACTCACCCAGGTGACACCCTCAGAGATCACACAGGCAGCCCCACCAAGGGAGTCCCTGCAGACATGGGTGGCGGCCAGTGAGTGGCAGGGTCACCTGGTGGAGCCCAGCAGAGCCTCGGCGGGGGGGTGGGGGGGGAGGGAGAGGGGAAGGCCCACTCCTAAAAGTATATACCATTTGTTAAAACGCAGAACAAGAAAAGGACCCCCCAGTCCTTGATGACATAGAAATGTACACCTTAAAACCAAACTGACAGAAAAAGTGCTAAATCACACGGATTTGAAGATCTCCTGTAAAGCTGTAGTCATTTAGCCTGCCCGGTTCAGGGAAATGGACAGACAGGTCAGCGGCACAGAACAGGAGGACCACACGCAGATGCACACGTCACAGACCCAAACTCAGATGCACATGCCACGGACCCAAACGCAGATGCACACGCCACAGACCCACACACAGACGCACATGCTACAGACCCACATGCAGACCCACACGCCACAGACGCACACACCAGATTCACACGCCACAGACCCACACGCAGACCCACACAGATGCACACGCTGCAGACCCACACGTCACAGATACACACACCAGACCCACATGCCACAGACCCACACACCACAGATTCACATACCACAGACCCACACGCAGACCCACACAGATGCATACGCTACAGACCCACATGCAGACCCACACGCCACAGATGCACACACCAGACCCACACGCCACAGACCCACACACCACAGATTCACACGCCACAGACCCACACACAAATGCACACGCCACAGACCCACACACAGACGCACATGCCACAGACCCACACGCAGACCCACATGCCACAGACCCACATGCCACAGACGCACACACCAGACCCACATGCCACAGACCCACACCACAGATTCACACGCCACAGACCCACACACAAATGCACACGCCATAGACCCACACACAGACGCACATGCCACAGACCCACACGCAGACCCACATGCCACAGACCCACACACAGATGCACACGCCACAGACCCACACATAGACCCACACACAGACGCACACGCCACAGACCCACACACAGACCTCCACACAGACCCACACACCACAGACCCACACACAGACCCACACGGCCACGCTCCATCAGTTTTTGACAAAGGTGTACCAGCTGTTCCACGGAGGAGGTGGCAGCCTTCACAAATGGGCCGAGCAACTGGCGGTCCACATGCACGGCACCAAAACCCCCTCCGTCTCAGCTCCACACCCCACGCAAAAACTAATCAGGGAGCTAAGTGTAAAACACAAATCGTTTAGAAGAAAACAGCAGGCAGAAGGTCTTTCTGATCTTAGGTTAAGCTGAAGCCTTAGACATGACCCCCAAAGCACGATCCACAATGGAAATGATTGATGAGCAGGAATACATCAAAATGAAAAACTTCTGATCTGTGAGTGACTTATCTTCACTCACTACAGGACAAGTTTGCTACACTCTGGAGGAAAATACTTGCAAATCACATATCTGACAAAGGACTTGCATCAAAAAAATATAAAGAAATCTCAAAACTCAATAGTTAAAAACAAACAATCCAGTTTCAAGAATGGGCAAAAAAGATTTGCATAGCCTCCCCACCCAGGGGACTCACAGATGGAAATTGGCAGATGAAAAGGTACACGGCATCCTTAGCCACCGGATAGAGGTGAATCATGACGCTGTCCCACCTCCCAGTGTGGCAAAATGTAAACACGCCGACACCACCAAGTGCCGGCGAGGACGCGGGGCAGCTGCGATGTCCTGGCATCACCAGGGAGAGGGCAGAGTGGCATGGTCACCACTCTGGAGAACTGCTTGGTGGTTTCTTATCAAGTTCAACACACACTTATGACCCTGCAATTATACGTCTAGGTATTTGCCCAAGAAAACTGTGAACTTAGCTCCAAAGACAGCCTGCACAGGAACGCTGATCCCTGCTCTGTTCACAAGTGCCCCAGGCTAGACGCAGCCCGCAGGTCCTGCCACGGGCCTATGGACAAAGGCACCAGAACCATCTACACGACGCCCTGCTACTTTTCCACTTAGCTCCCGATCAGTCTTTGTGTAGGGTGCGGGACTGAGGCAGAGGGGGTTTTGGTGCTGTGCATGTGGACGGCCAGTTGCTCGGCCCGTTTGTGAAGGCTGCCACCTCCTCCGTGGAACAGCTGGTGCACCTTTGTCAACAACTGATCGAGAGTGGCCACGTGGGTCCATTTGCGGGCGGCCTCCTGTTCTGTGCCTGAACAGGGTCATCTTTGGGCCCAGCGCTTCTGGTAGAGAGGGGGGCTCACCCTGCTGGTCAATGTCCCCAGGGCCTGGCACCCAGTATGCGCCTAACACACAGTCCCCATCGCTACCAGCGCTGGCTGGGGCAGTGCCTCTGCCACCCTCCAGAAAGACCGGAAATGACTTCAATGCTGTACTTGCTGGAAGCACAGAGGCCACAACTGTAAGGCATGCCATTTTCTCATGTGCCACAGAGCAAAGGTGCCACCAATTTAACCACACCACGCCACAACTGGGAAGCCAAAACCATCACAAATTCAACCACGACACGCCTGTAAGACACGGCCCATTTCATGGATGCCGAGACATGGGAAATGCACAAAAGCCCAACCAGGAATGCCAGGAGGAAGAAAAATGAAGGCGGAGGGGGCATTCAAGTCAGGGAGGGAGGGGCCGTGCACACATCCTGGCCTCTCTGGTCTCCTAGGAACCTGGAGAGAAAGGTACTCGCTGGTCTCTCGAGTCCCTGTGCCCACGCTCATGGGTACAGCTGCAGGGGAAGACGTGGGGGCCAGTAAGAGATGGAATCCTCCCTGGCACCCCCAAGGGGCCAGCATAATCCTGCAGCCCGCCCCCACTGTGCAGCCCTCAGAGCACATGTGATCCCTGAGCGACTGGGACCCTCTGGGCTTCTGCTGGACCAGCTCAACAGTCCCGTCGAACCTGGCCCCGACCCCGCCCCACCCACACACCTGGCCAGTGCCCTCCCTAGAGCCGAGACTCCCTCCAGGCCTGGCAGGTGCTGTTGTCTTACCTCCTACAAATCCCAACACCCGTTCCTGCCAGCACCAAGCCTGGTCTTGGAGGCTCGAGGAGTCCCCACGTCGTCCAAGCCTCCGCAGGGGTCCCAGGGGTTATGTTTATTAAAGCTGATCTGACTGCCTCGTGCTCCTGCTCCACATCCATCCACACATTGCTCAGACTAGCCCAAGGGCGTCCTCAAGACAGCAGGCAGCCAAGCCTTTGCAAGAGCTTGTCCAGCCATGGGCATGGGTTCAACCAATCCCACCTACCACAGCACGTGGCACAGGTCACGGCGAAGATACTAGCAGGGCTGTGTGTGTGGTAAGAGTGACGACCAGGACACTAAGGACAAATGAGTATCAATGCATGGGAGAGTGCCCACACCACACACGTGCGTACCTGCTGCCCGCACCACACATGTGCGTACCCACCACCATATACACGTGCACGCCCCCCCCACACGTGCACGCCCCCCCACACACACACGCACATGCATCAGTCATGGAGGAAGCCCCCAGGATGTGTGCTGGCTGTGAGTTCCTCTAGGAGACAGTGTGTGTGTGAGGACCACAGGGGAGAATGGCTTTCACTCCATGACCTTTTCCTCGTCTTTAAGACAGTGAACACACATTAGCTATGCAAAAATAAATATATTTAACGTTTAAAACGCCCCAGAGGTTCCCATCGTGGATATGAGGGAGCAGCCAACATCAGACTAACTCCTTCATCAAAAACAACTTTTAAAACTATCAAAAAAACTAACTGCAGCCCTAAGAGGCCGAGATCTGGAGGACAGGGACCTCCCAGCCCTGGGGAGGAGCAGACGGAGGTGGCAGGGCCTGCAGCCGGCAGAGGCTCATGAGCCGGGAGCCTCTGGGGGCAGTTTTGGAACTGTCGCATGGATATTTGCTGACTACTAAGTAGCCGTGTATCCAGGCCACAACTGAGCAAAAACAACCGCCACGAAGCTAAAAACAATGGAATCTAGAATCTGGCCTCTTGTGTATTGGAGAGATGAAACTGGACTGATTTCAGGGCCATCCAAGACCAGGGTTCTGGGGAACACCAAGCTTCCAGCTGAGGTCCTGGAAGGCCTGGGGTGTGGGGGTAAACCAGCCTTGGCTGGCGTGGGCACGGGTGCTGCTGGATGGCACTGATTTCCTCTCACTGCAGACCTTCAGCCAGCAGTCCCCAGACCCTTTCTGGAGTAGCCTGCTTAGGGCTTCTCATGCTTTCACACCATGTCTGGCCGTCTGTAAGAAAGGGCCAGGAATCCCAGGAAGCAGCCCCGAATGACAGAAACCAACTCAATAAGAGACGTTAGACGTGGACCCATGGACCAAATGATAAAAAACAATTTACAAAAGGACATCAGGCGATTAGCAGACGTCAACTTTAAAGTAACAATTCTTACTGTGTACAAGAAATGCAGGCAACTAGATGGAAAATTTCACCGGAAAACTAGAATCAACAAAAAGGATTAAGTCCTATAAAAAAACGCAGCTGGGCGAGGTTGGTCATGCCTGCAATCCCAGCAGTTTGGGAGGCTGAAGTGGGCAGATCACGTGAGGTTAGGAGCTTGAGACATCCGGGCCAACATGGTGAGACCCTGTCTCCACTAAAACTACAAAAATAATTAGCCGGGTGTCGGGGTATGCACTTGTAGTCCCAGCTACTCAGGAGGTTGAGGCAGGAGAATCGCTTGAACCTGGAAGGCAGAGGTTGTGGTGAGCTGAGATTCTACCACTGTGCACCAGCTAGGGTGAAAGCCAGACTTCATCTCAAATACAAAACAAAACAAAAATCCAACAATTGACATTACGCACTCAAAAGAACGATTTAGGGGAAAATTAAACAGTGCAGATGAGATTTGTGAACTGGAAAATAATTTAATACAAAATACCCAGCTTGATGCAGAATAAGAAAGAATAGGCTGAGTGGCGGCTCACGCCTATAACTCCAGCACTTTGGGAGGCTGAGGTGGGCCGATAACTTGAGGTTGGGAGTTCGAGACCAGCCTGGTCAACATGGCAAAACCCCATCTCTACTCAAAATACAAAAAATGAGCCGGGTGTGGTGGTGTGCACCTGTAATCCCAGCTACTTGGGAGGCTGACGCAGGAGAACTGCTTGAACCCGGGGGTGGGGGGGTGCAGACGCTGCAGTGAGCCAAGATGGTGCCACTGTACTCCAGCCTGGGCAACAAGAGTGAAACTCCATCTCAAAAAAAAGAAAAGAAAATACAGGAAACAGAATAAAAGACACATGGAACGCGTAGGACTTGGGAAAAGCCTAACGTACATGCAACTGGAGCCCCAGAAGGAGAGGAGGAGAGGAGGCTGAGGCTGTGAAGAAGCAGGGAAGTCCCCAGACCAACCAAGGACACAGAGCCCCGTGAAGGAGGAAAGTGATCTCACAGAGGAGTGAGGTGGCGCAGGAGAAAGTGAAAAGTGTGGGGGAAACGTGCAGATAAACAAACACGACCATGTAGGACAGCAGCAGGCCTGGTGGTGCCCACAACATACACGGAACTGACACACAGCCCATTCCAACTCAGGGTGAATGCTGAAACCCCCGGCCTACAAGAATAGCATAAAAACTTATAATAAGCACATAGAGGGAAAAATGGAATCGAATACTGTACCTGATTAACCAGAAAGGAGGGGCAAGAAAGGAGAAGCAACAGAAGGTCAGAGGGGAAGAGGAGAGACCAGTGGATGTGACCCAGCAAAGCCAGTGACCACGTGAAATGGAAGTCAACAAAACACTCCAATCGAAAACAATGCTTGCTGGCCGGGCGCGGTGGCTCACGCCTGTCATCCCAGCACTCTGGGAGGCTGAGGCAGGCAGATCACGTGAGGTTAGGAGTTTGAGACTAGCCTGGTCAACATGGTGAAACCTGTCTCTGCTAAAAATACAAACATTAGCCGGGTGTGGTGGCGCATGGCCGTAATCCCAGCTACGCGGGAGGCTGAGGCAGGAGGATCGCTAGAACCTGCAGGGCGAAGGCTCCCGGGAGCCGAGATAGTGCCGCTGCCCTGCAGCCTGGACGATGGAGCAACACTCGGTCTCAAAACAAACAAAAATAATGTTTGTGAAGAAGGAATAAAACGAAACTCAAGAGAAAACCTTAAACAACAGGACAAATGATGAAAATAGATGTACCACATAAATATTACATCAAAGGGCACTGAAGTGGCTCTGCTAGCATCAGACCCAGCAGACATTAAAGCCAGACCTGTTGGTAGCACTGAAGAAGAACATTTCCTAATAATAAGGGCATCAACTCAACAGGAAGGTAAAGCCCCAGAGATTAACATGCATTTAACAGAAGTAGCAGGACCGGAGGGAGAAAGGGTCACAGCTACAGCCATGCTTAGGACTAACACACCATGTCTGCAGCCAACATGGGAAGATGACATCACATCCGGAAGAACATGCATTTGCCGCCCATACCGGTACCGTTTACGCAGTCTCTTCAGTGCACACGGAACATACGCACACAGAACATATACAGGGGCATAAAGTCTCAACAAACTCCAGAGCAGCGAACCCGGCTGAGCGCATCCTATGTCCACTGGAAATTTAATTCAGAATTCATAACAAAAAAGATGACCAGAAAATCCAAAAAGGTTTGGAAATTAAGCAGTACATTGCTCCACAAGGGTGAAAGGGGGGAAAATCACAGTTCACTAGAAAATACTTTTAACTAATAATAATGAAAAGCTGACATATGAAAATGTGTTAGAATTGGGCGGTGCAGATCAGGAAATGCAGAGCCCTACACGCGTTACTTTAAAAGGCTGAGACGTCAATGATCTATAGATCGCAAAAACTAGGAAAAAAAATAGCAAGATAAACACAAAGAAAGTAGAGATAAACGGAAACAAAGATATATGAATACATACATACGAGAAAAAAATCCACAAGCTGGTTCTTTGAAAAGACAAATGTAATGGAAACTCTCTAGCATGCCTGAGTGAAGAAAATAAAAGACAAAAATTAACAACATCAGCCAGGTGCGGTGGCTCACACCTGTAATCCCAGCACTTTGGGAGGCCAAGATAGGTGGATCACTTGAGGTCAGGAGTTCAAGACCAGCCTGGCCAATGTGCTGAAACCCCATCTCTACTAAAAACACAAAAATTAGCCGGGCATAATGGTGGAAGCCTGTAATCCCAGCTACTTGGCAGAAGAATCGCTTGAACCTGGGAGGCCGAGGTTGCGGTGAGCCGATAGTGCATCACTGCACTCCAGCCTGGGTGACAAGAGTGAAACTCAGTCTCAAAAAAAAAAGACACCATCGAGAACGTGACACAACAGGTTCTACAGAACGGGGTCGGCAAACTTCTGCTGGGAGTGGCTGGAGAGTAAATACTTCCGGTAGGCTGACCACGTGTACTTTCCGTCATATGTCCTGCTTTGCTTTTGCTTCATTTTTTTCTTTTTTTGAGACAGGGTCTCTGTCACCCAGGCTGAAGTGCAGCGGTGCGATCTCGGCTCACTGCAATTCCACCTCATGGGTTCAAGCGATTCTTGTACCTCAGCCTTCTGAGTAGCTGTGACTACAGGTGATGGCAGCAGTGGCCCATCTGGTGCCAGCTGCAGTGGGTAGGGTATAGCCAGGGCTGCACGTTCCGTGGAGCTGGAGGGAGCCAGAAACAAGTAGAAGCCTTGCCCGCCTCCAAGCTGGAGGGGTGGGAGCTCCACCCTCCTGGGCGCAGCTGCAGCTGTGCCGGTGCCTGGAGCTGCCCACCCCACCGCAGCCAGTGTGCCTGGCTCTGTGCAGCAGCTGGACCCCTCGCTTGCTAGCTCACACACTCCTTGCCGCTCTGTTCCTGGCTCGCCCTCAGAGGTGTGGGATCTGGGCCCATAGCCCAAGCCAAGCACAGCCCACCAGGCCGAACGGGTGGAACGGGCCTGGCAGGCACGAGCAAAACCCGAGTGAAGGCACCACCGGCCACAGAGGTTTCTGGCTGGCAAAGCAGCACACCACAGATCCCATGACACAGGCACCCACCAGCACACCCGGCTAACTTCCGTATTTTTAGTAAAGACGAGGTTTTACCGTGATGGCCAGGCTGGTCTCGAACTCCTGACCTCAACTGATCCGCCCTCTTGGGCCTCCCAAAGTGCTGGGATTACAGGTGTGAGCCACCGTGCCAGCCCTTCCTTGCCTTTTTTTTTTTTTTTTTTTTTTTTGAGACAGAGTCTCACTCTGTAGCAGCCAGGCTGGAGTGCAGTGGTGCGATCTTGGCTCAGGCTCACTGCAACCTCTGCCTCCTGGGTTCAAGCAATACCCTGCCTCAGCCTCCCAAGCAGCTGGGATTACAGGCGAGTACCACCACGCCCGGCTAATTTTTTTGTATTTTAGTAGAGGAGGGGCTTCACCATGTTGGCCAGGATAGTCTCCATCACTTGACCTCTTGATCCATCCTCCTCGGCCTCCCAAAGTACTGGGATTACAGGCATGAGCCATTGTACCTGGCCTCTTCCTTGCTTTTTAAAAGCAATCCTTTAAAAATATATACCCCATCCTTAGTTTGAGGGCTATACAAAAACAGGCCACGGAACAGAACTGCCACTGTCAGAGGCTCATCCCTGCTACAGACATTCAGAAGATCTTAAAGAGGGTACTGAATAATTTCATGACAATACATCTGAACTTTAACACTTGAGATGGGAGTCTCGCTCTGACACCCAGGTTGGGGCAAAGTGGGGTCATCTTAGCTCACTACAACCTGCGCCGCCTCCCAGCTTCAAGTGATCATCCCATTTCAGCCTCCCGAGGAGTTGGGACCACAGGCATACACCTCCGTGCCTGGCTAACTTTTTGTATTTTTGGTAGAGATGGGGTTTTGTCATGTTGCCCAGGCTAGTCTTGAACTCCTGAGTTCAAGTGATCCGCCCGCCTTGGCCTCCCAAAGTGCTGGGATTACAGGAGTGAGCCACTGCGTCCGGCCAACACATCTGAACTTTAGATGGAGCCGATGAACTTCTAGAAATACACAACTTACGAAAACAGACAGGAGGAAACAGATTATGTGAACTATTCCTGCAGCTATTCAAGAAAATGAAGCTAAATAAACATCTCCCTACAAAGAACTGCAGAACTAAATGGCTTTGCCTGTGACATTTTTCAAGCATTTAAGAATGAAATAGTACAGCATTATACAAACTGCTCCAGATCATTAAGAAAAGGAGATAATTCTGAATTCATTTAATGAAGTCAGATAATCTTTGTATCAAACCATAGGACTTTGGGATGGTAAAGAGATAAGAGCATCACTATCAGTGTTAGTGCCGCTTCCTCTCCTTCCCTCCATAGCCCCATTCATTCATTCATTCATTCA
>NW_022437066.1:2045243-2047876 GCF_009761245.1 Sapajus apella | reverse complement strand
AACCCCATCTCTACTGAAAATACAGAAATTAGCTGGGCATGGTGGTGTGCACCTGTAGTCTCAGCTATTCAGGACGCTGAGGCAGGAGAATCACTTGAACCCGTGGTGGAGGTTGCAGTGAGCTGAGATCGCACCACTGCACTCCATCTTGGCGACAGAGCAAGACTCTGTCTCAAAACAAAAAAAAAAAATTCAACAGCCAACATATCCACATATGAGAGTTCAAGAGTAGAAAATATAGTTAGGTTTTAAAAAAATCCTCCTTGATATTATACACTGAGTTTAACAGGAAAATTGAACAATTCATACATAGTTTCTTACTTCTTACAAGTACAGAGGAATAAGACATTAGCAAGGAGAAAAGTAAGGAAAATATACTTTTAACAAAAGCAGCCAGAAGCCCTTTCAGTCTTCCAATGACAACCACAAAACAATTTAACAAAAATATGAACATTATTCTCTTTGGGACTACCAGTTTATCATCTCCATGTGGAATTTCTATGTCATTGCTGTTCTTTTGAATCTCCTGTTTCAGAAGCATGTTCATTTCACTGCCACACCATTTTTCTCTAATTGGCATCTGTAATTTTATATCCTGTCAGTTTTAAAGAGCCTAGATCTACAGCATATCTTTTTTTTTTTTTTTTTTTTTTAAGACACAGTCTCACTCTGTTGCCCAGGCTGGAGTACAGTGGCATGATCTCGGCTCACTGCAACCTCCGCTTCCTGGGTTCAAACAATTCTCTGCCTCAGCCTCCTGAATAGCTGGGATTACAGGCACCCACCACCACACCCAGCTAATCTTTGTATTTTTAGTACAGACAGGGTTTTACCGTCTTGGCCAGGCTGGTCTTGAACTCTTGACCTCATGATCCACCCACCTTGGCCTCCCAAAGTGCTGGGATTACAAGTGTGAGTCACCGTGTCCGGCCTAATTTTTGTATTTTTAGAAGAAATGGGGTTTCACTATGTTGGCCAGGCTGGTTTCGAACTCCTGAGCTCAAATGATCCATCTGCCTCAGCCTCCCAAAGTGTTAGGATTACAGGCAGAGCCACTGTGCCTGGCCCACAGCCCCGTTTTAAAAAGACGAAAACATAGAACTTTTCCTTAAAGGAAAATTAGGGGGCAATCTCTCTTGTGAACATGGTAACACAAATCCTAAAGAAAATACTAGCAAGTAAGAAATGTATGATCTCACCCCACACAGGCTAGTGGCCGTTCATGGAACCGATTTAACCCACATGGCTTTCACTGCTGCCTCCAGGCCCTGGTTCTGTGTTCCCACCTCCTCCAACTGTGGGCTTCTGGCATCTGCACCAACACCCACAGCTGACGTGTATGGGCACCTCCTTAGCAGCTTTCCTGATGCTCAGGGTCAATGAATGGAGGCGGCGGGGCAAGGGGTGTCCTCTGCAGCACCCCTGGGGCTCAGGGTAAATGAATGGGGCAGGCCATTCCAGTACTTTGAGGCGGGTGGATCACGAGGTCAGGAGATCGAGACCACCTTGGCTAACACGGTGAAACCCTACCTCTACTAAAAAATACAAAAAATTAGCTGGGCATGGTGGGTGCCTGTAATCTCAGCTACCTGGGAGGCTGAGGCAGGAGAATCGCTTGAACCCAGGAGGCGGAGGTGGGAGTGAGCTGAGATCGTGCTACTGCATTCCAGCCTGGGCAACAGAGTGAGACTCTATCCTCTGCCGTACCAGCAGTGCTCACTGCACAGGTCTGGCCACAGAAGGGATGATTTTCCTCCCGCCGGACTCCTGGGATCTCACTTGCCTTTTCGGCCTGTGGCCCCGTCAAGGTCTTTACTACTGAGGAGGATCTAAGGCTCGGGAGAGCCGCCCAAAAGGAGGGGAAGGGACATTAGCAAGCTGCATCCAGAGGAATGTGTAACAGAAGGCTGTCACAGCACAACTGGGCTCAGTGTATTCCAGGAGCACAAAGTTGTTCCAATACTGTATTTGGAAAAGCAGTCAATGCAACTGCGAACATTAACAGAGCAGGAGAGAACCACAGGGCTGTTACCCATCCTTAGAGAAGGCTTTTGTTACAATGCAACACTTAGGAGGGAAAACCTCCTAACCTAGGAAATGAAAGCAATTTCTGCAATCTGATAAAATGTATCACAATGAGGCCTAGAGCAAATATCCTAAAGCGGAGCGGCAAAGCTTTCCCTGAGGTTGGGGAAACAGGGATATGTAAGAAGTTCTGGCCAGTTCAATGAGGCAAGAAAGGGAACAAGAAGGTTGAGATGAGAAACAGAAGCACTGTGGTGTTAAACAGATGACACGTCTGTATCCACAGAAAATCCAAAGCAGGTCGGGTGCACTGGCTCCTTCTTGGAATCCCAGCATTTTTTGGAGGCTGAGGTGGGTGGATCCCCTAAGGTCAGAAGTTCGAGACCAGCCTGGCCAACATGGCAAAACCTCATCTCTACTAAAAATACAAAAATTAGGTCAAGTGTGGTGGCTCACGTCTATAATGCTACCACTTTGGGAGGCCAAGGCATGTGGATCACCTGAGGTCAGGAGTTAAGGGACCAGCCTGGCCAACATGGCGGAACCCTGTGTCTACTAAAAACACACACACACACACACACACACACACACACACACACACACACACA
>NW_022437066.1:2042107-2044427 GCF_009761245.1 Sapajus apella | reverse complement strand
ATTAAAGGCTGGGCGCGGTGGCTCAAGCCTGTAATCCCAGCACTTTGGGAGGCCGAGGCGGGTGGATCACGAGGTCAAGAGATCAAGACCGTCCTGGTCAACATGGTGAAACCCCGTCTCTACTAAAAATACAAAAATTCAGCTGGGCATGGTGGCGCGTGCCTGTAATCCCAGCTACTCAGGAGGCTGAGGCAGGAGAATTGCCTGAACCCAGGACAAGGAGGTTGCGGTGAGCCGAGATCGCGCCATTGCACTCCAGCCTGGGTAACAAGAGCGAGACTCCGTCTCAAAAAAAACAAAACAAAACAAAAACCAATCATATCTGCACCCACCAGAGCAGCACGTGATTCAGGCAGGAGTCAGCAATAAATACCAGAATTAATGGATGGAAGGCTGAGGACACTCAGGATATTCACATAGCCTCTTCTCTCAAAGGGAAGAACAGCGACCACCTGCACCAAACCATCAAAGGAGCATCACCAATATTGAGCCAAAGCGGTGTCACGTGACTCCTACGACGCACTGAGAAGGTTTCACTGCCGTGAATTGCAGACAAAACGAACAACCTGACCCCAATCCCGAGATGAAACCTGACAAACCTAATGAGAGGGACAGTCTGCAAAATAATGAGCTGAGCTTTGCAAAAGATCAGTGTCAGAAAAGATAAAGGCTGAGAAACGGTTCTAAACTAAAGAGATGAAACAGAAGACCCATAAAATGCGATGTGTGATTCTGGATTAAATATCGGATTAGGGGAAGGAACACTGCTCTAAAGAACAATATTGAGTCCTCTGGGAAAACGTACGGTCTGTAGTTATGTGAGGATGATGCATCGAGATGACATGTCTTGAATTTTGCACAGCTACTGTGATTACATAAGAGAATGTCCTTGTTTATTAAAGAAAAGTTCAGCCTTTTGATGTAAAGGGCATAATACCTGTAACTTACTTTTAAATCGTTTAGTGAAAAACCTCTATGTGTAAAGAGAAAAAGAACAACAGGGCAGACGCGGCAAATTCTTACCAACTGTGGAGGGTATACAGAAGTTCTTTGTACTTATTTTACAACCTTTCTGCAAGTTGAAAGTGATTTCAAAACAGAGTGTGTGTGTGTGTGTGTGTGTTTTAATAAACACAGAACATCGTAGTGATCTGAGGGGGGAACAAATTTCTTTCAATACGATATAAAAACTGCTATTGTACAAAAAGTTTGATGAACTTCACCATAAACATTAGTTTAAGAAACAAAGTTGTACACCGGGAGAAGCTACTTAGGTGTCTGACAAAGGATGCCAATTCACAGCACAGGATGAGCCAAGTCACAAGAAAAGGACAGATAACTCACTCCAGGCAGAGGTGGGCAAAATATTTAAACAGGCACCTCACGAAGGAGGATGCCCAAGTGGCTAAGCCTATGCAAATGTGCCCAGTATCATTACTTGTTACTGAAATTCTACCTAACGCCACCGTGAGAGAATCAAGGGCAACAAACTGCAGATGCCCAAAAAAGTAACAATTACCATGTCCGGCATCTATTAAAGAAATAAACAAGTGAAAAACCACAGAAAGGTCACCTTCAGGAGAAAAAAAATCAGTAAACAGAAACAGACCAAGAAATGATGAAATGCTGGCAGTAGCTGATAAAGGTTATTTTACATACACACACACATACATACACACACATATATACACATACACACACACACACACATATATCGGCTGATATCTGGCTATTATAAACATGATCAAGGCCGGGCGCGGTGGCTCACGCCTGTAATCCCAGCACTTTGGGGGGCCGAGGTGGGTGGATCATGAGGTCAAGAGATCGAGACCATCCTGGTCAGCACGGTGAAACTCCGTCTCTGCTAAAAATACAAAAAATTAGCTGGGCATGGTGGCGCGTGCCTGTAATCCCAGCGACTCAGGAGGCTGAGGCAGGAGAATTGCCTGAACCCAGGAGGCGGAGGTTGCGGTGAGCCGAGATCGCGCCATTGCACTCCAGCCTGGGTAACAAGAGCGAAACTCCGTCTCAAAAAAAAAAAATAAAAAAATAAAAAAATAAACATGATCAGAGGATTTTAAAACAGGAGCTCAATGAGGGGAGAAATGAAAGTTATAAAAAGAGAACAAAATGGAACTTGAGGAAAGAAGGCCCCTGGGCATGAAGAAGCCACAGTAGAAACTGTTCAGCTGAAAGGCTACAGAAGAAAAGGGGCAAACAATTAATCACCAGAACCTCAGTGACAAAAACATACATTTCAGTTTTAGAGGGTGAGGGGCAGAAAAATAAAACAATTTTTTTTTTTTTTTTTTTTTTTTGA
>NW_022437066.1:2038572-2042007 GCF_009761245.1 Sapajus apella | reverse complement strand
AGTGCAATGGCGCGATCTCGGCTCACCGCAACCTCCGCCTCCTGGGTTCAGGCAATTCTCCTGCCTCAGCCTCCTGAGTAGCTGCGATTACAGGCACGCGCCACCATGCCCAGCTGATTTTTTGCATTTTTAGTAGAGACGGGGTTTCACCATGTTGACCAGGATGGTCTCGATCTCTTGACCTCGTGATCCACCCGCCTCGGCCTCCCAAAGTGCTGGGATTACAGGCGTGAGCCACCACGCCCGGCCAAAACAATTTTTTAAATCACAACTTCGATTTTTTTTTAAAAAAGTATAAATGCACATGTTCAGAAAGCTCAACAAACCCTAAGCAGAATAAATACAAAGCAACACAAAGGCATACACGTCAAATTGCTGCAAGCCAGAGGTAAAAGCAGCCCGAAAGAAGACACGATAAACACAGGAGAACGCAGAGAAGGACGACTGTGATTTCCTGGACAATCCAGAAGACAAAGGATATGACATCCTTAAAGCACTGAAAGCAAAGAACTGTCAGCCTGGAATTCTATCTGCAGCAAAAGTTTCCTTGAAAAATGAAGGTGACAATAAATTACACAAGAAAGGCTGATGACTTTGATTGTACGTAAGGTATACCTCAATTAGGCAGATATTTTTTAAAGGTGATACAAAGTTATTTATTTATTTATTTTGAGACAGAATCTCCCTCTGTTGCCCAGGCTGGAGTGTAGTGGTAAGATCTTGGCTCACTGCAACCTCTGCCTCCCAAGTTCAAGTGGATTCTCCTGCCTCAGCCTCCTGAATAGCTGGGATTACAGGCACGCACCACCACGCCTGGCTAATTTTTTGTATTTTTAGTAGAGATGGGGTTTCTCCATGTTAGCCAGGCTGGTCTTGAACTCCTGACCTCAGGTGATCTGCTCACCCTAGCCTCCCAAAGTGCTGAGATCACAGGTGTGAGCCACCGCGCCTGGCCAATATAAAGACATTTTTATAATTTTTCAGAACTCATCACCCATCTAACCCTAGGGCTGTAAGAAGTGTTAATGGAAATTCTCAGGCAGAAGGAGAATGGTACCTGATAGAAACTCAGCCTGACATGTGAGAAAATATTTTAAATGGTCCATTTTCAAGGCATGATAAATCCAAGTACTGGCAGCCAGCCTGTGGACATGACAAGCTGCACAGCTCATATACTCTGGCAAGACTGGGTTAGTTGTCTTGGGACTGTTCCCAAGAGAGTGGGCTTTTGTAAAGCCAGGATGCCCCTCGGGTCTTGCTTCTCCACACCCGTCAGGCTCCCCTTTGACCTTCCACCATGCTGTGATGCAGCCCGAATGCCCTCACCGGAAGCTGAGCAGATGCAGGCACCCTGCTTCCTGGACTTCCTGGCCTGCAGAACCAAGAGTTAAATAAGCCTCTGCATCAGCCATCCCACTGCAGGTATTCTGTGATTACCACAAAACAAACGAAGACCCAGTTTATGCGAAAATTAACTCAAAAACGAGCCACAGACCTAAATATTAAACCCAAAGCTATCGATAAGCAGATGTTTACATGACAAAGAAATACACGAAAGAAGTTCAACGTCAGACGTTAGCGGCACAAGGCAAATTAAAACCACAATGAAATACCACCATGGAGCTACTGAGACAGTTTAAAGAAGAGAAAAACAAGAATTGACGAGAACACAGAGAGATGAGAGATCTCTGCACTGCTGGTTACAACAGAAAATAATAGAACTACTTTGGAAAACAGTTTGGGCAATTCCTATAAACATATGACCTGCATGCTACTCCTAGATGGATTGACCCAATAGAAATGAAAACTTGGGGCCAGACACTGTGGCTCACGCCTATAATCCCAGAATTTAGGGAGGCTGAGGTGGGTGGAGCACCTAAGGTCGGGAGTTTGAGACCAGCCTGACCAACATGGAGAAACGCTGTCTCTACTAAAAAGACAAAATTAGCTGGGTGTGGTGGCACATGCCTGCAGTCCCAGCTACTTGGGAGGCTGAGGCAGGAGGATCGCTTGAACCCGGGAGGCGAAGGTTGTGGTGAGCCGAGATCATGCCACTGCACTCCAGCCTGGCCAACAAGAACGAAACTCCATCTCAAAAAAAAAAAAAAAACAAAAAAAAAAAAAGAAGAGAGAAAAAGAAATGAAATGAAATGAAATGAAATGAAAACTTGGCCAGGCACAGTGGCTCATGCTTGTAATCCCAACACTTTGGAAGCCCAAGGCAGGTGGATCACCTGAGGTCAGGAGTTTGAGACCAGCTTGGCCAACATGGTGAAACCCATCTCTACTGAAAAATACAAAAAGAATTAGCCAGGTGTGGTGGCGGGCACCTATAATCCCAGCTACTTGGGCAGCTGAGGCAGGAGAATTGCTGGAACCCAGAAGGCAGAGTTTGCAATAAGCAGAGCAAGAATCTGTCTCAAAAAAAAAAAAAAAAAAAAGAAAAAAGAAAAAAAAATGAAAAGTACATACAAAATGATGTATGCACATGTTTTGGCAGCTTAGTTCATAATTACTAAAAACCTAATGTCCTTTAACTGGTGAATGAGTATACAAACTGGGGTACAGTCATACAATGGACTACTACTTACTCAACAAGAAAAGAGAACGAAATGCTAACACACACAACACGAATGAATCTGAAATGCATTCCTATCCACGAGGCCACATACTGTATACAACCCCACCTATAAGCCAGGAAACGGATAAGTGGTGGCTGATAGTCCGGGGTGGGGTGGGGGGAAATGACCACAAAGGAGCAAGATGAGTTTGGGGTGATGAGATTGTTCTCTATCGTGGGGATCTAAACTGGGGAGGTGATTACATGACTACATGCATTTTTTAAAATGCCAAGCCGGGCATGGTGGCACATGCCAATAATCCCAGCACTTTAGGATGCCCAGGCAGGTGGATTGCTTGAGCCCAGGAGTTCAGGACCAGCCCGGGCAACGTGCTGAAATTCTAACAAAAAAATCCACGAAAATTAGCTGGGCGTGGTAGCAATGTGGCTGTGGTCTCGGTCACTTGAGAGGCTGAGATGGGAGGATGGCTTGAGCCTGGGAGGTAGAGGGTGTAGGAAGCTGAGATCGTGCCACTGCATTCCAGCCTGGGAGACACAGGAAGACGCTGTCTCAAAAAGTAATAATAATAAAAATTGTCTTAAACCTCCAAATTGTACACCAAAGAGTAAATTTTACAATATGTAAAAAGTTATTGGCCGGGCGCGGTGGCTCAAGCCTGTAATCCCAGCACTTTGGGAGGCCGAGGTGGGTGGATCACGAGGTCAAGAGATCGAGACCATCCTGGTCAACATGGTGAAACCCCGTCTCTACTAAAAATACAAAAAATTAGCTGGGCATGGTGATGCGTGCCTGTAATCCCAGCTACTCAGGAGCCTGAGGCAGGAGAATTGCCTGAACCCAGGAGGCGGAGGTT
>NW_022437066.1:2034854-2038472 GCF_009761245.1 Sapajus apella | reverse complement strand
GAGATCGCGCCATTGCACTCCAGCCTGGGGAACAAGAGTGAAACTCCTTCTAAAAAAAAAAAAAAAAAAGTTATTAAAAATAGAAAAAGATAGCTTTATAATAAAATAACATAAGGCTTATAGCATATGAAGAAGTAAAACACAGGACAGCATTAGTGCAAAGGCCTGGAGGAGGAACGTGAGAACACACTGTTTCAAGAGTCTTTAAATTATGTGAGGGGTGCCGCGCAGCTGAGGGAGTGGGGCTGAGGGGGGTCAGAGATGCAGCCGCAGCTGCGGGATCTAGAGCCATTGCTAAACCACGGAAGCAGGAGCAGGAATAGCCGGTAAGCAATCGTGGAGCTACAGACAAACACTGAATCCTATTCCACAGAGAGACGTGCAGGGAGGGAGGGAAAGGAGAAAAGGCAAATGAACAGGTAGCAAGACGGCAGACATACACCTAAAGCCACTGAAAGTTACACCAAATGTAAATGGTCTAAAGATTCCAAATAAAAGGTAGATTGTTAGACTGCATGAAAATGCACATCGCAGCAACATGCTGTCTCCAAAAAATACACTTTAAGACACAGGTAGGTTAAAAGTAATAGGAGAAAAAGAGCCAAAATCACACAAATACTAAATCTAAGAAAGCTGAATTGTTATAGTGACATCAAAGTAGACTTCAGAGATGGACAAATGACACGAAAGACACGAACTGCTATGCCTAGGACAAGATGAAAGAGAAAATCCTCATAGTTATATGTCTAAAGTAATATTGGTAATTAAAGTCAATTGTCACTGGTAAGAATGCTGCTAATTAAATTGGTAATTAAAAGTCTTCACACAATTAACAGCAACAAACCCCAGGCCCAAGTGGCTTCACTGGTAAGACAGTTCTATCAAACACTTAAACAAATCAAGCTGACACCAACTCCTTCAAGAAATAAGGAAGGGAACGTAAAGCCAGCATTATGCAGATACCAAAACCAGACAAACACATGAGAGGAAAATGACAGATCAGTAACCTTCATGAACATGAAGGCAAAATTCCTTGAGAAAATATCAGCGAGTTGAATCTAGCAATATATATAAACACTGTAGTGAAAAATAGCCAAGTGAGGTTCATCCCAGGAATGCAAGGGTGGCTCAATATTTGAATAGTAACTGATGCAATACGCCATGCTAACAAAATTAAGAACACCCGCATTCTCACTTGCATAGATAGAAACTTCCACAAATTGGTCAAGTGCAGCTACGCAAAACCTACAGCTGACATCACAGGTAACGAAGAAAGACTGAATGCTTCCCCTGAGAGAGAGAACGTGGCAAACAGATGTCTGCTCCCACCATTTCCACTCAACCTGGAGTGGAATCCAGAAATACACGGCGTGCAAACTGGAAAGGACGCAGTAAAACTGTCTTTGTTCACAAACAGCAGGACGGCCTACGTAGAAAATGCTGAGGAATTTGCAGAAAGCTATTAGAACTGATCGCTAAAGACAGCAAGGTTGTAGAATACGAGGTTGACATACAAAAAAAAAAAATCAATTTTATTCCTATGTACTGACAATAAACAACTGGAAAATGAAATCATAAACAATATAATCCGCAAAAGCCCCAAATTAAAATATAAGAAAGGAGAAATATATGCAAAAAATACGTAGCATCAGCAAGTCTGCTCCTAGCTGTGTGGGCAAACGTGTGGAAAACATGTCTGTAAAGACTTGTACATGAATGTTCAGAGTCACATTATTCAAAATAGCCAACAAGTGGAAACATTCCAAAAGTCCATCACCTGCTGACTGATAAAGAAAACATGGTATTATCCACACAATGGAATTTGACTTCCCAAGAAAAAAAACGGCTGGGCGCAGTAGCTCACACCTATAATCCTAACACTTTGGGAAGCCAAGGCAGGTGGAGAGCTTGAGTCCAGGAGTTCAAGACCAGCCCGGGCAACATGGTGAAACCCTATCTCTATAAAAATACAAAAAAAAAAAAAAAAAATTAGCCAGGCATGGTGGCGCATGCCTATAGCTCCAGCTACTCTGGGGGCTGAGGCAGGAGGACTTCTTGAGTCTGGGAGGTAGAGGTTGCAGTGAGCAGAGATTGTGCCACTGTACTCCAGCCCAGGCAACAGAATGAGAGGAAGACCCTGTCAAGGAGAAGAGAAAGAGAGAGAGAGAGCGGGAAAGAGGGAGGGAAGGAAGACGAAGCATGCATTCTTGGCTGGGCATGGCGGCTCCTGCCTGTAAATCCAGCACTTTGGGAGGCCAAGACTGGCAGATCACTTGAGGTCAGGAGTTCGGGACCAGGCTGGCCAATGTGGCGAAATCCCCTCTCTACTAAAAATACAAAAAATCAGCCAGCACGGTGGCAGGCGCCTGTCATCCCCGCTACTCCAGAGGCTGAGGCAGGAATCGCTCGAACTCAGGAGGAAGAAAGAAAAGTGAAGTATTGACATATACTTCAAATGGGTAATTCCTGATGCCAAGAGAAAACAGCCAGTCCCAGTGTATCGTCTATTCTGTTTATCTGAAGTGCCCAGAATACGGAAAAGACGACGATGCTTGTCTAGGGCCGAAGGGAATATGGGGGAACAGAAATGCCTGCTAAACAGCATGCGGTTTCCTTGGGGGATGACAGAAATATTCTAAAATTGATTGTAGTGCTGGCCTCGTAGCTCTGAATATACAAAAAAAACACTGGATTATTACTTTAAATGGATGAACAGTATGGCATGTGAATTATGTCTCAATAAAGCTGTTACATATATAAATAACATCCATATACCAAAAGCTGGGGGAAATTACAGCGGCAAGAAATTGAGAGACATGGCCGGGCACAGTGGCTCACACCTGTAATCCCAGCACTTTGGAAGGTGGAGGTGGGCGGATCATGATGTCAGAAGTTCAAGACCAGCCTGGCCAAGATGAAGAAACCCCGTTTCTACTAAAAGTACAAAAATTAGCCAGGTGTGGTGGCAGGCACCTGTAATCCCAGCTACTCAGGAGGCTGAGGCAGAGAACTGCTTGAACCCGAGAGGCAGAGGTTGCAGTGAGCCCAGATCATGCCACTGCACTCCAGCCTGGGTGACAAAGCAAGACTCCATTTCAAAAAAAAGAAAGAGAGAGAGAGAGAAGCCTTAATATTGTTTTTTTTTTTTTTGAGACGGAGTTTCACTCATGTTACCCAGGCTGGAGTGCAATGGCGCGATCTCGGCTCACCGCAACCTCCGCCTCCCGGGTTCAGGCAATTCTCCTGCCTCAGCCTCCTGAGTAGCTGGGATTACAGGCACGCGCCACCATGCCCAGCTGATTTTTTGCATTTTTAGTAGAGACGGGGTTTCACCATGTTGACCAGGATGGTCTCGATCTCTTGACCTCGTGATCCACCCGCCTCGGCCTCCCAAAGTGCTGGGATTACAGGCTTGAGCCACCGCGCCCGGCCTGAAAAGCCTTAATATTGTTAAGGGGTCAACTCTCAAACTGTTCGACAGATTCACTGCAACATCAATCAACATTTTAGTAATATTTTAGTTAGAGATCAGCAAACAGCAAAGGACTACAATAATCCTTCAAAACAATTCTTTTTTTTTTTTTTTTTTTTTTTTTTTTTTTTTTTTTTTTTTTTTTT
>NW_022437066.1:1979643-2034754 GCF_009761245.1 Sapajus apella | reverse complement strand
TGAGACAGAGTCTCACTCGGTGGCCCAGGCTGGAGTGCATGATCTCGGCTCACTGTAAACTCTGCCTCTTGGGTTCAAGTGATTCTCTTGCCTCAGCCTCCTGAACAGCTGGGACTACAGGCACGCACCACCACACTGGCTAATTTTTGCATTTTTAGTACAGACAGGGTTTCACCATGTTGGCCAGGCTGGTCTTGAACTTCTGACCTCAGGTGATTTGCCCATCTCAGCCTCCCAAAGTGCTGGGATGACAGGTGTGAGCCACCGCGCGCAGCCCAAAACAATTTTCAGTAAGAGAATGAAGCTGAAGACCTATGCCACCTGACTCCCAGACTTACGTAAAGCTACAGGAATCCTGACAGTGGGATATTTGGCATAAGCAGAGACATGCAGATCAATGGAACAGAACAGAACTCAGAAATAGGCCTGCACGTACACAGCCGATTGATTCTCGTCAAAGGTGTGAAGGGAATTCAGTGGAGACCTGCTGCTGCAACGTCTGGGCATCCACAGCGGAAGGAAGTGAACCTTCCCCTACCAGATCCCTTCTGCAAAATGAGTCCAAGATGAAGCATTCACCAAAACTTCAGAGCAAAAACTGTAAGACTTTCATAAGAAAAGACCAGAATTTAAGGGAGACAAGGATTTCTTGAACAGGCTACAAAAACTGCTGGCCATAAAATAAAACATTAACTGATCTTCGTCAAAATTTAAAATTTCTGGTCTTTGGGGGTCACCATCACGGTAATGAAAAGGCAGGTCAGAGGGGAGTACCTGCAATACACATATGTGAACTCACCTGCCAATTACACAGGAAACTCTTAAAACCCAATTTTTAAGAAATGGGCAAAAGATCTGAAGAAATACAGCGAAACAGAGTGCTAGGGAATGGTTACTCAGCCTGTGAAGCGTGCTCAACAGCAACAGCCATCGGCGAGATGAAGATGGAGACCACAGAGGGATGCCAATGATGTTTCACTAGCAATGGCTGAAACCTCCAGGTGACAGAGACGCCCACCATTGTAAGGGAATGGGGTGCCTGCTGCTCTCACGGGCTGCTGGTGGGAGGGAGTGCGGCCTCCCGCAGCCCCTTGGCATCCTGCGTTCACCTGCACGGCGAACACAAAACCACAATACCCAGAAACATACATGACCTACTGCTGCACAGTCCCACACACAGGGGCCTATGAGAGGCAGAAAGGCAGCAGGGGCAGCAGGTGGGGGCCGCACAGGGCCAGGGTGCCAACTGCCACGCTTGGGTATTGACGCCAGCCTCGCAGTTCCATGGTAACCCTCTCCCTGCAGGGGACAGTTCTGGCCACAGGGCCTGTGGGCCTGTGAGCAGGTGGCCCTGTGCATTTCCACTTCCCCTTCCCTTCTGGCTCCCCCTAACCTCCCTGAGGTCCACCCAGTGTCTCCTGTGTTCCTCTTCACAGGGCATGGGGAAGGTTCAGGCACCCATTTGTAAGCTCAGTACCCACTTCCATGGGGTGGCCTGAACTCTGGCAAAGCAGGCAACGTTGGAACTGCTCAGGGCCCGAGAGGCCCTCCTATCCAGCCTCAGCCCAGCTGCCCACATCCTGTTCCCTGGACAGACACTGCTGGGCATGGGTCCTGGCACACTGCGGCACATCCATCCTGGCTCTGCCCGTCGGGAGAGGCCTGCGCCAGGCCCCAGCCTTTCCAGGGTGACCTGCAAGGTCAGCGCTGGCCCCGCCCATCCCTCGGCTGAACACCCAGGCTTGGGCGGCTGCTCCCGGCCCTGGGCCACAGAACCCAGGGGGAGGCAGGGCTGCTGGGTAGGGTCGTCTCCCTTGCAGCCAGCCACCCCCCACCATCGCCCCTCCGGAAGGTACTCCTGCCTGCAAGGGAGACCACCCCTTGAAAGAACCCCAGGGGAACATTCCACAGGAAGAAACTTCTGTATCTTGATTGCAACATTGTACTTGATTGTACAGTGAACTCACTGACTGCAGGCTTTACAAAGGATACAAATACTTTCGGTTTTGGGGGGTTTTTTGAGACAGGGTCTCGCTCTGTTGCCCAGGCTGGAGTACAGTGGTGCAATCCCAGTTCATTGCAGCCTCCGCCTCCCGGATTCAAGCAATTCTCCTGCCTCGGCCTCCTGAGTAGCTGAGATTACGGGCATGCACTGCCACACTGGGCTAATTTTTCTATTTTTAGTAGTGACGGGGTTTTGCCCTGTTGGCCAGGCTGATCTCAAATCCCTGACCTTAAGAGATCTGCCCACCTCAGCCTCCCAAAGTGCTGGGATTACAGGCGTGAGCCACCATGCCTGGCCAATATAAATACTTAAAGAAGCCAAAAAGGCACGGAGGAGACGGGCCACACCATCATGAGCCACACATGCACGATGCTGACGAAAGCAGCCAGAGGGTTTGTTGCGGGGCTCCCACCTGCCATCCCAGCACTTTGAGAGGCTGAGGCAGGAGGATCGCTTGAGCCCAGGAGTTTGAGACCAACCTGGGCAACATGAGACCCTGTCTCTATAAATAATTACAAAACTAGCTGGGAATAGCCACACAACTGTGGTCTCAGCTCCTCCGAAGACCTGCGCTGCAGGGGTGTTGGCCACTTAAAGCAGAGGGAACCCTCCACCCCCACCCCTGCAGCCAACATCGCTCCCTGGTCTGCCTGCCTCTGCCTGGGGCTTCCGCTAGGGCCCCACCCTATCCAGGCCAGAGATGAAAGCACCCTCTGCTCCCTGAGCGGGGCTCTGACAGTGTGGATGTATCCCCTCCCAGGCCACAGATATGAGTGCATACCCAGCAACCCCAAGTCCAGCCTCTCTCCTTTTTCTCTGGGAACCCCAAATGGTAGTCCTGAGTTTTGAGCTGCTGGTGGGAACAGCCTCCGAAACACAGCCCTGCTTGCTGCCCAGGCAGGAGTACCTTCCGGAGGGGCAATGGTGCGGGGTGGCTGGCTACAAAGGAGACCACCCTACCCAGCAGCACTGCCGCCCCCTGGGTTCTGTGGCCCAGGGCCGGGAGCTGCCGCCCAAGCCTGGGTGTTCAGCTGAGGGATGGGCGGGGCCAGCGCTGACCTTGCAGGTCACCCTGGAAAGGCTGGGGCCTGGCGCAGGCCTCTCCCGACGGGCAGAGCCAGGATGGATGTGCCGCGGTGTGCCAGGACCCACGCCCAGCAGCATCTGTCCAGGGAACAGGATGTGGGCAGCTGGGCTGAGGCTGGATAAGAGGGCCTCTCGGGCCCTGAGCAGTTCCAACGTTGCCTGATTTGCCTGAGATCAGGCCGCCCCATGGAAGTGGGTACCAGGCTTACAGATGGGTGCCTGAACCCCGCCATGCCCTGTGGAGAGGCACACAGGAGACACTGGGTGGACCTCAGGGAGGTTAGGGGGAGCCCAGAAGGGAAGGGGAAGTGGAAATGCACAAGGCTACCCGCTCACAGGCCCTGTGGCCAGAGCTGTCCCCTCCCGGCATAGGGTTCCTGTCATGGGCCCAGAGTCCCTGTGCCAGAGCTGTCCCCTGCAGGGAGAGGGTTACCGTGGAAGTGTGTGGCTGGTGTCAATACCCAAGCGTGGCTTTGTCTTCGTAGCTACACAGAGTGACATCTGCCAGCTGCCATTAAACATCTGCCTGCCCGAAGCCTCTGCTGAGGGCATGAAAGGGACGGCTAGGCGAGCCCCATCAGGCACAGGATGGGGTGCAGGTGCAGGTCTAGGCAGTCCCCTCTCCTTCAGAGGACAGGAGAGACGCCTCAGCATGGCACCACCCCACCCCTCGCTGTGTCCTCTGCCAGCTCCATTTCACCGTCCCTCAACCTCATCAGCCTGCCATGACGAAGGTGCCCGTCCTCAGCGTGGGTGACAATGGCCTCCCCTACACGATGAAATAACAGCCCGGGCCCCGTGCTGTCAACTGCCCCGGCGGTGAGAACAGCAGCCATGCCCGTCTCAGCCATGCTGCAGGGACCTGTGGATCCGAATGTGCCAAGGAGACCATGGGAAGAGACCCGAGAGTGCAGCCAGGGAGCCCCCGCCCTGAGCCCAGACGCGGCTGGCACTGCCTGCCAGGCCCACTGCCTTGCCCAGGGCAGCCCCTGGCTCCCAGAGTCACTGCTGGACATTCAGATGCCCCCGAGCCTGAGCCCCAGCGGAAGGCAGCTGAACACTCCAGGGGAATGAACACAGAGTGGGTAACTGAGGAAGGGGACCCAGAGAGGAAAGGGGGGCTGCTCAGGCCGCAGCGCCACCGAGTCCAAGGCTCCGGCTTCCTCTGCCCAGCCCACCTCCCGCTCTCTCCAGGAGCTAGCCTGTCTCACCCCCGTGGTAGGGGGTAGGGGTGGGGGTGTGGGGGAGGCAGAGGCTGGCGTTTCACAATCTCTAGCTCAGACACAAGGCCCCTGACAATGCGACTTGGGGATGCCTGGGCGTCACTCTTCAGGAGCTCCCCCTTCAGCCGGAGGAGAGCTGCTCTGGTCGCTTCACCTCCAGTGGACACCATGTTTTTCTTTCACCTCTGGGTGCACCCCACCCCCAGCTCATCTTGCTCCAGGGTCTGCCATCACTGCCGGCCACAGGGCGACGAGGAAGCTCCCTGCCCGCTGCAGGGGTGATGGCTTCAGGCCCAGCAGGGCGCCCTGAAGCGAGTGCTACCGAGATGGGGACTGGTGGGCAGGAAGTACTGGGCCCCGGCAGCACCCACCCGATGGGGGTCAGGCCTGCTTTGCTGGGGGTGGGGGCCTGAGCTCGCCTGTCAACCTCACACCCCCATGCACGGCGCCTTCTCAGCAGCTTCGCTCCTGACTGCAACAAATTGAAAACAACCTAGACATCCTTTGATAGGGCACTGGATAAATCAAATGTGGCGGCTCCTTCTGATGGGTGGCGTGGCGATGCAGGACCCGGAGGGAGGGAGGAGAGGCAGGGGACTGATGAGACTGACGCTGCGTGGGGACCCTGCCCAAGAGGTGACCCTGCCCAAGAGGCAAGCAGGACCCGGAGGGAGGGAGGAGAGGCAGGGGACTGATGAGACTGACGCTGAGTGGGGACCCTGCCCAAGAGGTGACCCTGCCCAAGAGGCAAGCAGGACCTGGAGGGAGGGAGGAGAGGCAGGGGACTGATGAGACTGACGCTGCGTGAGGACCCTGCCCGAGAGAGGCAAGCAGGACCTGGAGGGAGGGAGGAGAGGACGGGACTGGCGCTGTGTGGAGACCCTTGCCGTGAGGCCGCAGAGACCGCGGGCGGGGGCTGCGTGGGGGTGGAAAAGCAATTAACTTTATCTGTAACATTTTGATTTATGTCAAAAACAGGAGAACAGCACTACAGAACAGGCTGTCCATGATGCTTAACGCGAGAGGGTGGAACAGCCGCACGCATTACCGCATGCTGAGGTGTAGCTCCGAGGCCCTCAGCAATCGCTCAGGCCCACCTCTCACTCGACAGGTGGGGACACTGAGGCCAGAGAGGAGGAGGAGCTCAGCCTGCAGGGACCTCAGAGCACGCTGGTCCTACCAGCTCAGAGACAGCTGCCCAGCTCCACTCCCCCACGGCCCGGCGAGGGTGGCAGCCAGCCTCCTGTGTGGGTGTGAGGACGCTCCCCAGGGCATGGGGAGCCAGCACCCAGGGGCAGCTCCGGGTCAGGGGACGGCCCCTTCCTCTGCCAGCTCCCCCCATGGCACCGCCACCCAGCACACCCAGCGACGCCAGCGACGTCACAGCCAGTAACCTAGATTTTAACCAAGAAATCACACACCCCCTTTCTCTGCCCCACTTATGGGCTTGCTGAACAGAAAAACCACGACAAGAAACCCAGACTGTGGCATCAGAGCCAAACTGTATGGCAGGTGGGCGGGAGCAGGCCTGGCCCCCCGGCCGCCCACTTGCCACCACGCTGGCGTCGCCAACACCTGTGCAAAAGCAGAGACTGCCTTGCAGCAGCCACGGCCTGGACAAGCCCTAAAGGAACATGGCCTTGGGGGCGTCCCCGGCCCTCAGCCTCAGCAGCACTCTGTACCTCATCTAGTCTGAGGATGGGGGAGTTGGAGGGAAGGCCTCGCCAGAGCGGCCGTCTCCCATCCAGGACTCCAGAGCCTCTTCTGGCTGCTGTCCTGCCGGCTCCCTGAAAACACGTCAAGGCAGGTGGGCGTGAGGGCTCCTAGCTGACCAAAGTCCAGGTGACATGAGGGCTTAAGGCTGACCAGGCACCCAAGGGCAGATGCATGGGACAAGTCACCAGGCTCCACCTTGCTCTCAGCAAACCCAACACCCAGCCCTGCTTCCCATCACCCCAAACACACCGGGGCCCAAGGTCACCCTGGAGCAGCGGGGGGCTGTGCAGGGAGGACTCTGGGAAGATGTTTGGATGCATCGGGTCTGTTCCTAGTTCCATGGTGTAGCTCCCTGACTCATAGGCAGGGCACTGTCTGGCTGCCATCATTGGGGGGAGTCCTCAGGGACTGCAGGGGTGCCCAGCCTGTCTCGGGTTCTGTCCCAGAACTGGAGACCAGGAACAGAGCCAGCCCCTTCCCAATAGGGGCCCTGGGTGGGCCTTAGGAGCCTTCCCCAGCAGCCTCTGGCCAGTCCTGCCTCCCCTGGGGCAGTTATCGGCAGGGGCAGACAGAAGTTGCACACGGGGAAGGCTCCCCGGAGGCCTCAGCCGGCCAGCGCAGGAGCACTGACGGCCAGCACAGCCTCTGCGGTGAGCCGGAACCTGTGTGATCTGCCCTTCGGAAGGGCCAATTCAGTAGCTAGCATAGTGTCTGCTCTCAGGAACAACCAAGCCCTACCCCTACCACTAAAAGAAAACCAAAGCGGTGAGGCCCAGATCTAGGTGGCCTGTGAGCTGGCATTCTGCGGAAATCATGCAAACACAGCAATATGCATTTAAATAAAGTAAGGCGTTCTCAGGAAGACACCGTGGAGCCCAGAGCACCTGCTGGGAAGGCAGTGGCTTCTCCTGCAGGCAGAGAGGGAGGCAGGTTGGCTAACACAGGGGCCACCCTGCTGTCCAGGCTGTGGTGCACAGGGGTGCAGAGATCCAGCTGTCCTAGGAGTCCAAGCTAGCGGGTGGTCCCGGCCCCCTTTGCCCCATCAGCACTGCAGGAGGGGAAGGGCAGGCGGGCGTCCCACCAGGGCTCGAGGATATGTATGGGGTAGAGCGAATCCCCACGCTGCCCCTCGGGGTCACCACCTGCCCGCTGCTGGCACTATGTGCCCAGGCCACTGCACACAGCCCAGACATACAGTCAGGTTGCAGGAACACTGGCTCCCAGGCCCCAACTGTGGGACTCTGCCCAGCAAATCCTCAACAGTCTCCAGACTGTAACCCGGGAACCTCAAATTAGGGCAACCTTTTGGGTCCCAGAGGGGGAGCAGCTCTCCTTGAAAGGAACGAGGAGGAGTGGGACAACCACTGACCCGGCTTGGCTCAGTGGGCACTTCCAGGTCTGTCCCTGATGCAGAGCCTGGAGAGGCAGCGGCAAAGGGGCTGGGTGGAGGGGAATCTCCGGACCTCGTGGGTGAGATACAGGCTAAGGTTAAAGGGAAAGGAGGTGGACCCTCCCGGACACCGTGTGGTGCGAGGCCCTTCACAGACGGGGCATGTGAGCCCTCGGACAGGCCCCTGGGCCACGGAAGCCTGCAAGACCCTTCCTACAGGCTGGCAGTCACCCAGGAGCTCCTGTGTCACCCAGCACCAAGTCAGGACCCTGTGGTGACAGAGCTCTGCCACCTCATCCGGGCTCAGTGGGGGGCTCCCCTGTGGCCCCCGAACTAACACCCAAGGCCCAGTGACCTCCTGAGCCGCCCGGGTCCCAGGCATGCCCCGCTTCACAGCCAGGTGACTGCGCATTACCTGCGTAGCTGCCGGAGGCCTTGATGTACATCTGGCCGTACTGCTCCTCCACCATGGTGTCATAGGCCTCATCATCCTCCTCGTCGTCCTCGTTGTGGTACGAGGTGGGGCTGTCAGTGGTGGGCAGGCTGCTGGCGCCCGGACTGGTCCGCTCCCCCTGGGGGTAGGGCACCTGCTGGATGCCGGGGATGAGGGTGGCCAGGCTGGGCACCCCATAGTAGGAGACTCGGGGCAGTTTGAGAGGGGCTGCGCCTGCCGCGACCGCGGCCCCCGAGGCCACCGCCACACCGTCCCTGGGCCCCGTCTCCAGCGGGCGCTTAGGTGCCAGGCCTGGGCCGGCAGCCGGCGGCAGCTCCATGGCTTCATGCTTGACGCGGGTCAGCAGCGGGATGGGCACCGAGGGGGACACGACGTAGGGGGCGGCGGCGGCGGCGGCCGGCTGCAGCTGGTTGCAGGGACTCTGGGGTTCGGAGCCGGCGTCCTCGATCACGGCGGTCTGCGAGTCGCAGTGGGGCGAGCTCACCTTGAACATGAGGTCGGTGCCGCGCTCCACGATGTGCTGGATCTGCAGGAAGCCGGCCGTGTACATGACCACGAGCTGCTCGCTGGCCGTCATGGTGAGCCTGCCCGTGTAGCAGAAGGACAGGATCTGCTGGAAGCAGGCGGGTGGCACGGAGCCGGGCAGCTCGAAGGCGCTCTTGCTGTTGCCACTGAACAGGTCGCGGAAGTAGAGGCTGCTGGCGGCCAGCACCGCGCGGTGGGCCTTGAAGGCCTGGCCCTTGACCACGATGGACACATCGCAGTAGAGGCCCAGCAGGCGCTGCTCGTTCAGGCAGCCCAGCACGGTGTTCCCGAAATTGGGGATCTCGATGTGCAGCATCTGAGACATGGCGCGGGCGGGCGGGCGGGCGGCAGGGCTGGGCTCTCAGCGCGGGGCGGCCCTAGCGGGGCTCATCTGCAGGGCAGGAGGCACGTGGTCAGTCTCCACCACCCGGGGCAAAGGCTCCCGCCCGAAGGGCCATTCCCGCACTCATCCCCTGCCACGGGGCTACAAAGAGCGAGCCTTCCCGCCACCCTCCCCGCCCCTCCCAGCTGGGACACCCCAGAGAAGGGACTGGGGTCTATGAGACCCCCTGGCTGAAGGGCAAGATGGCCCGGCCTGCGCAGATGCAGACCCCCGACGGCGCTGCCCGCCAGCAGCGCTTCCACTCCACTCCTGGGGGGCTGCTCTCAGCGACCAGGCCTCAGCAGGCGAGAAGGAAGCAGGCCCGGACCTGCCCCGGGACAGCAGACGGGAGGCGGGGGAGCGGGGAGCAGGGAAGTGGGGGTGGATAGGACGCCCCTTGGCAGCTTTGCAGCCACTTTCTGCCCCTCAGAAAAGTTCCAGCCCGCACAGGAGCCCCTGGCCGCGCTGCCTGCCCGGGAGGGGCCCCGCTGGAGCAGTGGCCAGGGCGGGGCGGGGGGTCTCTGGAGCGGTACAGTTAGCGGTTGGCTTCTTTTCCCCTCTTCCTTCTGGGCAGCCTCTCGGAGGGCCCTTGGGGGGAAGGCGGGCCGGCGTCCCCGGATCCCCCCGAGGCTCCCGGGCAGGTGGGGAGGGGCTGGGGGCTCCGAGAAGTCTGCGGAAGCGGCGTCCACTCCTCCCCCGCGCAGAGACCACCCTGGGTGCGCCCGCTCCGCTCTCCAGCGTGTTCCCAGGTCCCCGCGCCGCCGCCAGAGCAGGAGTTGGGAGCCTGTCGCAGCCCCACTCGCGGACGCCCCCGCTCGCCTCGCTCCCCACGCGGGCCAATCCCGACCAGCCCGGCCCCGGCCCAGGTGACTCGGGGGTCCCCGCCCTCGCCGGGCTGCCCGGACCCCGGGGCTGGGAGCTGGGGCGGGCGCCGCTGTTTATCCGGCGCGGACTCCGCAGGGGGCGGGGGCGGCCCAGAAGGCGCCGGCCCAACTCCGCAGGGCCGCACAAAGGCCGCTGTGTCCCGCGGGAGGAAAGTGCGGGCGGCCGCAGAGGCGCCGGGCGGCGGGAGGAGGGCGGAGCCACCGCGCGGGGAGCCGGGCAGGTGGACGCGCGCCGGGGGCGGCCCGCAATGCCCCCGCTGCGGAGAAGTTGCCGTCCGGGCGGGGAGACCTACCTTCCGCCACTGCCCGCTCGCCCGGCAGGACAGGCTCCCCGCACGCTCCAAGCCCAGCCCGCCTGCCCAGCTGCTCCGCGAATGCAGCAAACGGCGCGGGAGCCCTGGGGCGGGGAGGGCGCGGGGAGGGCGCGGGGAGCCGGAGGAGGAGGAGGAGATGGAGGAGGAGGAGATGCAGGAGGAGGAGGAGGAGATGCGGGAGGAGGAGGAGGAGGAGGGCAGAGCGCCTGGGCGCCGGGCTCGCGGCCGCAGCTCAGCTGCACCCAGGCCGGCCCTCCCGGGCAGCGCAGCGCATCTCAATGAAGGGGCCGGATGCAGACGAACGTTCCGGCGGCTCGGGAATGAATAGCCGCCTTTGATTTGGGAGCCGAAGTAAATGCCAGCTCCCAGCCCCGGCTTTAAAAACAGTGGAGTGTTGGTGCCAGAGGAATGCGCGGCCCGGGTGCTGGTACGACACAGACTTTTGATGACTCACTGCAATGCAAACAAAGATGGCAGAAATACTGTACAGTAGGGGAGAATGCTTCCCGGTGCCACGGCAACTGAGACGGCCTGGAAATTTATGGTGCAGTTTTGCATATGAATTACCCAGTAAACTGCCTCCCGGCCTTCCAGGACAGCCCCGGTGTCAAAGCATTTAAACTATTCCAAACAGTCTGCAGAGCTGGCAGAGCTCAACTCCTCCAGCGCGGGCGGGCGGGGATGGGCAGGGGTGCCGGGGGAGGGGTCGAGGAGTCAGGACAGTTGTGGGGAGCCAGGTGAGGGAGGGGAGCCAGGGAAAGCGGGGGGGGGGGGGGGGGGTACAGCAGGGGGTGAAGAGAGGCACAGAAACAGCAGGCGGCTGGTGGGCCAGGCAGCACCCCAGGTCCTGGGGGCCTCAGAGCTGTGTCCTCTGCCCAGGCGGTAGGCCCGGCAGTCCAGCCCCAGCACCCCTCCCCGCGTTCTCCTGGCGCTTTAAAAAAAAAAAGAGCGACTTTGTGGCTGGGCAACCAGGAGCCGGAAGGGGCAGCCCTGCCTGAGAGGTCCCAGCAGAGAGCAAAGCAGCTGCCCGCTCCTCCCGCACTCCCCGCTACTCCCGGCAGCAGCCACGCAGCCTCCCGGCAGACCCACTGCTCAGCCGACACCAGCTGCACCTCCTGCCCAAGAGGTCCACAGCGTCTGGCCCTTACTGAGTCTTTTCCTGGGAAGGGGCTGCTGTGCAGGGCCTGTGGTGGCCCCGGGACCCCTCCAGAGAATGTGCACCTCATCCTGGGCTCACACTACCCTCTGCTAAGCTGCGTGGGGCCCTGGGGCTGACCTCTGGACTGCCTGGCCTCAGTTTCCCTGCTGCCAGCTGTGACCCCAAGGAACAGCACATTCCACCCAGAAGAAGGGGCTGGGTCCAGGCTGGAGGCTGCAAGGTGAGCCCCTCCGGCCTGAGCAGCCGCCTCCACCACCCTCAGGGTAACGCTGGTAGCAGTATCCGGAAGAGTTCCGAACAGGCCTGGTGGGAGGCAATGCGACACCACCCTGCCCCTCACTCCCGGCGTCCCTCTGAGGCATCCGAGACCAGAGAGAAGGCCATCTGGCTCCTCCCTAGTCACACACCGTGGGCTCAGCTTCTCCAGATCAGACAAAAAGCCACCGAATGGGGATGGGAAGAGATCCAGGTGCAGGGAAGCTGCCAGGCAAAGGCCTTTGGAGGTGGCTTCATGCCGGGTGTTTTCTGCCTCCTACAAGGGGCTGGTGCCGACTCAGGGGGACGGGGGCATCTACAGAAACATCCCCTCTCGGCCACTCTGATGAGCTGGGCCACCCCACCGGCCTCAGCCCCGCTGCCCTCCCTGCCATGCCCGTCACCCTCAGGTCCCCACCTAGTTGCTGCCTCCTCTCCCAGAAGTCTGCCAAGTGTCCTGGTGAGCTCGGCGAGGGCTGAATGCTGGACACAGCCCAGGTGGTGGGTACAGGAGAGGGGCCTGTGCCACCCAGTGACACAGTGCAGAGAACAGAGGCCCCCGAACGGCTCCCTTCACAGACCCATTGCTTCCACCACCAGGAGCCTCCCAGAGAGCCCATGGCTTCACCCCAAGGACAGGGGGTAGGGATGTCTGAGTCAGACAGGGGCTCTTGTACCATGAAAGGGGACAGGGAGAGGCCAGCACAGTGCACTGGCTCCTGGAGTCCCAACTGCCTGTGCTGGGCTGGCCAGCAGCCAGGGCTGACACAGAGAGCAAGGGACAGTGTGGGCTCTCCGCCTGTCCCTTCCAGCAGCAAGAGGGTCCTGGCCTGTTGTCCAGGTTGGAATTCTAGGTGCTGTGAGCACCAGCCACTTCCTGTAAGGACACCGCAGCCCTGGACGCTGAGCTGTGAACTGGGGTTAAAATTTACCCTCAGATGGCTCCTGGGGGTGAATGGAACAAGTTTGTGAAGCCCGCAGCTGCAGGCTTACCCAGAGGAAGCCGGTGAGGCCTGCAACCTGCTGTGACCTGGGTGGGACAGCAGCACTCAGCCTGGCGTCCAGGTGGGCGTCTTGGCCTGCGTCCACAGCTCAGGGGCTGGAGCCCCAGGGCTTGGGGCCAGACCAGCTCTCTCAGAGAAGGGACCATTATTCCCTTTGAAGGTGATGGGGCCGTGTGGTCCCTGGAGATGGAGGACAACTGGCGCTTTTGCTGCCTTGTCCTCAGGCCACCTGCACCGGTGAGGCTGCAGCCCCACACCCCAGCCAGCCGAGAGCTGGGCAGGAGCTGGTTTTAGGTTGCTTTCTTGGAAGGCTTAAGAACAAAGCTGAACTTTAGGAGAAAAGAATAAAATAAAGGCTTGGCTCAGGCCTTTGGGGCCAGGAAAGCAGACTCCATGGGGAGCTGACCCGCCTGCTGCAGCCAGAGAGGCCCGAGGGCCCGGGTGGGCCCAGGGATGTGAGCAGGGCTGTTTGCTGAGGAGGGCGGGGCCCAGCCTGGCCCCAGACACCAGGGCTCCACACCCTTTTCTGCACAGTGGAGTCAGCCCTGCCCAGCACCACATTCTCTGGTGACTCAGTTTCCCCACTTTGCTTCCCAAGCAATACCTCCTATTCTGTTTCCCCACCTCACCATGAGATTCACCACACCCATGCGCTTATGGGAAGTTCTGCAGGGCCAGGCAGGAAATCAGAGGCCACCAATTCTGTTTACCCCAGCCATCCTCAGAGTTGCGGCACCAACCCCCTCGCTCTTGAGATGCCCTTCAGAATGGAACCCACTTTGGGAAACCTCTGCAGATGACCGAGCTGGAGTCCAGCCCCTGCAGCTGTGCCCCGCCCGACACAGACACACACAGGGGCCTCCCCCAGGAGGAAGAAAATACGGCTGGCTGGGCGGGGGAGTCTCTTCTCTGCAGAGCCTGACTTGAGGAAGGCTGAGATCCAGGCCGGGCCTGCCGTGGGGTTAGGGGTCATCAACCATGATGAGCCCCACACCCAGCAACAGGCCGGTGGATACGGGAGCCCTCGGGGAGGACAGGGGCTTGCTGGAGCCAGAGCCGGACGTATGGGTTGGGGCGGCGTCTCCAGAACATACCCCTGCCTGAGTGTCTTCCTAGCAGGATTCACACAAGGACACAAGTTTCCATGCTGGTGCCAGGCCAGGGAACCTGGGTCCCAGCATCAAGTACCCAGGAGCAGAGGCTCCCGCAGGTACAGGTCCCCTGAAGGCATCCCCCAGCCCAGAGGACTGGGACAGGGACCAGCTGGCAGTCCCACAGCAGGAACCCCTTTCCCAGGACCCAGCCAGCGGGCTCCAGGGCTCCAAGGTGTGAAGGCCTCATCCAGAGTCCCCAGAAACCCCACGCCCTCCACCCACAGATTCTAAAGCACTTCCTAAGCCGGGCATAGCAAACTAGAGGAATGCAGCCCTGAATTTCCGCAGATCACCGCCAGCAAGGGGAAGGGAGGCGAGAGAAATTAAATTAAATTAACTTGCAGGATTTAATTTTACCAATCTAATAAAGAGGTTCTGGACCTCGGCAAATGCACAGCCATTAAACACATGGTAGAGGAAGGGGAGAGACGGGGCTTGGGAGGTGTTCTGCAGAGGAGCGAGCCCTCTATCCCCTGTACCCCCAGCCAGGCCCGCTCTTAAGCAACCGTGCCCCAGCCCCTCATGGAGACCGCCTGGCAGAAAGTGAGGACATCTCCTAAAAGGTCAATCGAAGGGGCTCCTGGAGCATGCGGTGGTGTGGGCATGGGGCGGGCTGGCTGTGCCAGCTGCTCTGGAGTCAGCAGGAGCACACAGGGTGTCAGGAACGAAGCCTGGGAGCTGCTTCCCCAGGGACCTTGCCCGCCTCAGAGCGATGCCTTCCCTTTCCTACACAGCACAGGGGCCCCAGGGGGATGTTCTTTGACCCCACACCTTTGGATGAAGGGCACTAAGGGGGACAAGGGGCAGCAGGGGCCCCAGAGGTTAACCCTGGGGGGTAGAGGCGGCCCAGCTCTGGGTGTGCCAGGGCGCCAGGGAGCTGGGCGAGGCACCAGCTTAGCCCTCAGGTTTGCATTAAACTTTTAAGACACCAGAAAGCAGAGCTGGGCTGCCCAGAGGCCTGGCTGCTAATGGAACCACCAGCTCCAAGCAGATGAGATGCAGGAGCTCTAGGGCAGGGCCCTCAGCGGCCAGGAACTCCCCCCACCCCCACCCCCACCCCGCGGCCCCCACACAAACCAGGATACTGTGTGCCATGTGATCACCTCCCAGCCCCCAGCCCCTCCTCACTGGGCACACAGATGAGGAAACAGAGCTCACAGCTTGGAGGCAGCTGGACCAGGACCTGAACCCAGGTCCGGCCATCACTCTTCCTGGGTGGTCTCTGGTCATCGAGTCGCAAGAGTCAGAGGGGGAGGCCTGGCCCTGCCCAACAGACCCTGGGTAGCCATGACCCGGACCTGGCAGGGCTCCAAAGTGTCTGCAGTGGAGTGGAGAGTTCCACCCAGGAGAGGGGCACACAGGCCCCCAGCTCAGAGTCACAGAGGTGCGGGGGTCTCCAGGATGACGAGCCCCCTTGGACTGCCACTGTCACTGTCACCCTAGCCTGGAGGTGGAGGAGGGCCGTGCAGGGCCAGACCCAGGCTGGGCTCTCTCCGTTCAGCCGGGTCCCTAGGCGGCTTCTAACCCAGACCACAAGCCGGGGCCAGCCTCAGCCGGGAGAGCTGGCGGAAACTGTACTCGAACATCTGCCTGGAAGCATTTTTCTCAGATGGACAAGGGCGGCACTCCAGGACCTGCAAATCCACAATTCGGCTATCAGCCCTTCCCCATGGCCACCCGTGGGAAGGCCCACAAATAGAGGGGGCAAAGCCAGGGACGCAGCAGGGGCCTCCGGATAGCACAGCCCCCAGCCGCCACCCCAGGGCCCCAGGCAGAAGTGCAGCAGCTGGGACCACGGGGCAGCGCTGGGAGGACGCTCCGTCACAGCAGCAGGCTCTGCATCCGATAGGGCCTGGTGCGGTGCCCATGGGGTTGTCTCCGGTGAGGGTCTGGTCCAGGGGCCTATGTGACTCAGCCGCGCCCTGTGCTTCCCAGGAACGACCCAAGTAGCCACCGCTGAGGCACGGCCCCCGGGCACCAACACACGCAATTCCGACTTTCTTACGGACGAGGACTTGGGGAACAAACACAGCAACCAGCAACATGGACGGCTCCGAGGAAGAGGGACTCACAGGGAGGAGAGGGACAGGAGGGGCTGGGGCGGCCCTGTTGAGTCCCCAAACCCGCCCTGCGGCCCCACACCAGCCAGCAGAGCCACCGCGGTCACTGTGTGATGCTCCTTCAAGCCATAAGACATTCTAGAAGGTTTTCAAAGAATTAAGCTGTGTTTTGAAAAGAGCCCACAGTCTCCCTCACCCATATTTGTAATTTAAATAACGTAAGCTTGAAGAGTGTCTCCCTCGGGCATAGTTTAATAACTTAAAAAGCTCGCGCCAGCTCCAGCGCAGGGCCCCCTCCTCCCCCAGGGCTGCCGCAGGGTCCTCCTGCACCGGCTCGGCCAGGTGGAAGCTGAGATTGGGGCTGCCCAGGCAGAGCGGCGGGGCAGGGGCAGCGCCCCGCTTGCTCGCCCGCCCCCTCTCATGATGGCCTGGAGCAGCTGTGGCCTGATCACTACCACCTAGGCCTGGGGGTTGTGGAAGTCTGGGACCCCAGGCACCAGTGGCCAGAGGTGGGCGCTGGGAAGCAGTCTGGTGCCAGCCAGGCCCTGCCACCGGTCACCCAGCTCATTAGAGAAGGCGACTCCGTGGCACTCGCTCATGGTTAATATTCATAGTTCTCCTCATTTGCATACCATGCCATAAATAGTCGGGCGAGGTAAGACACAAAGCTCCCTGCATTTCTAATTACGCTCGAAACTCTCATGTAAATCAGAGCGACACAGAAACACTACATCCGCCGCTGGGGGTGGGGGCCCAATGATGCCTCCAACTGCCCGCCTCTGGACCCTGGCAAAGGGGATGCTGGCGCCACCTCGGCCTGGAGCCGGGCAGTAGGGGACCCGGGCTGTTTCCTTGGGGGCACCAACCTCACCTTGCCTTTGCCCCAAAGGGTGAACTGCAGGGCAGACAGATGCCCACAGGACCTCACAGCCACCTCCATCCCTGCCCCACCCCACCCTGTCTGGACCCCACGCCCTTCCCAGTCACGGACTCTGCACCCCATCCGAGGGGTCTCTGGCGGAAGCAGCAGGCGCCTGCTCAGGAGAAGGCCCAGAGGTCCCCAGGGCCCCGGCCATCCACGTGCCCCCAGGACATTCCCATCCCGGACCTGGGCTTTCTCAGCTCGACACACGGACATAAACATGGGAACCACAGACTCTAGGGATGACGGGACAAGAGAGGGAGGTGGGCAGAGGCTGAAATCCACCCCCCAGGCGCCATGCTCACCCCCCAAGTCACGAGCTCAATCCAGCCCACCTCAGCATGGCACCATGCACCCAGGTGACAAACCTGTACGTGTATCCCTGAATCTACAACGAAAGGTGAAAAAAAAAGACTCAACTCACACAGCACCAGAGATTCGGAATACCCCCGACCTGTACACATCAGGCACCACCTCGCACTGGGGCATAGGATTGGACAAACATCCTGGGCAGAGCCCGAGCCATGAGGGGGACGTGGGGGCAGGTGGTCTCCTGACCACCACTCCACCCAGCAGATAGCACTGGCCCTGGACGGGCAGCCGAGGCCCAGGGGGAGGAGGCATGGCTCTGGGGCTGCAGAGGGAAGGTGCCTCTGCAGGGAAGAAGCGTGATATGGAACCCACATCAGAGCCTGAAACAGCCCCAACCCCCGCAAGCAGCACGGAAACCATCACAGGATCCCTGGAGACCAAGCTCCAGCTAGGACACCTGGGGGAAAACTGTCACCCAGTGAGCCCAGGAGCAGGGCCATCTGCTGGGACTAGGGGCACCCTCAGGGCTAAGGCAAAGGTGCCCAGGCCAGAGCCACACAGGGGCTGCAGAGCTGAGCAAAGGGCACAGCCACACTTGGTGTCCAGATGCAGGGCCCTGAGGATTCACCAGGTCAGCACCTCCAGAGAGGAGCCGGCAGACCTGGAGCTCCTGAGAATGCGTGGAGAGCAGGCCTGAGGGGAACCACTTGCACCCTGGCTGCGAAACCGGATCGGCCGCCTCCTGGGGTGTGTGGTCCAGACACTTAGGGACCCAAGGGAGCAGGGGGGATGCAGGGGGTGCCGAGGTCACTAGGCATTAAACAAAAGCCAAGTCCTTGTCCCGCAACGTGTCTGGGTTGGCAGGCCCAGCGAGGAACCCGAGCAGGCTGCTGGCCGGACTTCCCAGCCCACTGCAGGGATGGCCTCCATCTGGTTGGCCTCAGTTCTCTCTCCATGACAGGGACAGGGAAGGGACAGTCTGTCTTGGGCAGGGCCGCTGGACACACGGGGACTGTTGGGTCTCTGTGCATGACCATGTGGCTGACAAGCATGTTACCTGGCTTCCCCAGCCCTTTGCTTGACCTGCTCCGTCAGAGTCCCCTGGGGAGTCCCCACCTCCCTACTGAGTTAACTCGACCCTAACCCCTCCACCCTACCTCAACTGCAGCCAAGACCCACTCAGACATCCCGACCAGAAGCGGGGTCTGCCGCCTGTCCCCTCCTTAGGGTGCACTGGGAGCTGCCCCGGGGGACCTGCAGGAGACATAGGCCCGAGGGACACAGGGTGACCCCGCGCTGCCATTCCACGGGGATGCAGTGATGTCTGCTGCCCGCATCTGCCCTGGCAGCAGGCCCAGACCTATTTTTAAGTCCATTTACTAGAAATCCCACAAATTAAAGGAAATACGGATAATGTAGTAAGAATCCTGGGGGCCAAGTAAAAGCTGCACATAATTGTCCGCGTGTTCCAGTGTGAGAATCTTAACCACAAAACCCAGATCTCCCCAAAGCTCTTTTGCAACACCGAAGAATCTTGTGTAAAAGAGGGAAAAAGGCGGGAGGCGGGGCAGGCTGCACTTGGCTCCAGGATCACGGGAAGCCCCTGGAGCTGGCTGGGCTGCCTTGAAGCCCGGGGCCATAAAAGGTAATTACCGATATGAAAAATAAAGACCATAAATAAAACACCCAAATTCTATGGCTCAGGGACGGGAACTGTGAAACTGACAGCACACGGTTCTTTCCAGAAGGCAGGGCCAGGCCGAGGCCCATCACTCTCCCTTCCCTGAGAGTCAGCTCCACACGGGGCCGGGTGGGGGATGCCACCCTCCCTGATTCACCCAGTCCAGGCCCTGGCCCAAGAAGGCCAAATCCCATCTGACCCTCCCTGGCCAAGGCCAGACCCCCCACCGCATGCTCAGCCCCACCAGGTCTCAGAGCTGCCAGTGGGGGAAGCGGGACACGTCTGGGTGAAGAGCGTGGAAAACACAGCCGGTGAGCACTGAGCCCTTGGGGACCCTCAGAGCCCTGGACATGTCCCCACCAGCCCACAGCCTCCAGGCCTCAGCCCTCCCCTGCTCACCCCTCCTGTCAGACATGGCTCTCCAGGGGTCCGCCAGCTGGCCAGAGCCTTCTCCTCTGCATCTGAAGCCCCCAGCACAGCCAACCCCTGAGAGACTGTGGGTGCAGGGGCAGGCCAGGGCCCCTGACACCCCAGCTGGAGTGTTCACCCAGCACAGGCTGCCTGGCCTCCAGCCACTGGCAGTTTGGGAGGCCAAGCGAGCGGATCACAAGGTCAGGAGTTCAAGACCAGACTGGTCAACATGGTGAAACCCTGTCTCTACTAAAAAAGACAAAAATTAGCTGGGCATGATGGCTTGTGCCCGTAATCCCAGCTACTTGGGAGGCTGAGATAGGAGAATTGCTTGAACCAGGACCCAGGAGGCAGAGGTTGCAGTGAGTCGAGATTGTGCCAATGTACTCCAGGCTGGGATACAGAGCAAGACTCCAACTCAAAAAAAAAAAAAAAAACAACTCTTAAAGAGCTGTGCCCTCATTGGCTAGCAGATACTGCACAACTTCACAAATCTAACACTGTTAGAACTCCCAGAATATAATCAAACTGTAGGCCTGGCGTGGTCACTCAGGCCTATAATCCCAGCACTTTGGGAGGTCAAGGCAGGAAGATCACTTGAGCCCAGGAGTTTGAGACCAGCCTGGGCAGCACGGTGAGACCTTATCTCTACAAAAAATTTAAAAATTAGCTGAGTGTTGTGTGCGCACCTGTGGTCCCAGCTACTCGGGAAGCTGAGGCGGGAAGATCACTTGAGCCCAGGAGATCGAGGCTGCAGTGAGCTATGACTGCACTACTGCACTCCAGCCTGGGTGATAGAGTGAGACCCTGTCTCAAAAAAAAAGATAAAAGTAAATCCTAATCCTTAAAACCTACTAGAATGAGCGAACACGCACAGCAAGACTACAGAACATAAACTCAGTAAACAAAAATCACAAGTATTTCTCCACACTTGCAGTGAACAATCTAAAAATACAATCAAGTAAACAATTCCACTTACAACGGCATCAAAAAGCATAAAATACACAGGAATACATTTCACAAAAGTAGTGTAAAGCTTCTACTTTGAAAGCTGCAAAACTCTGTTGAAAGAAATGAAAGCTCTAAATAAATGAAGAGATATCCATATTCATGGGAGGGTAAGACCTAACATGATTAACGTCTTCCTTAATAACGTTAATTGAGGAATACACCCCAAATTGATCTACAGATTCAATGCAATCTCTACCAAAATCCTGGTTAACTTCTTTGCCAGTAGTGAGGAGCTGATGCTAAAAATCCGTATAAAAATGCGAGGGACCCAGGATCACCAAAACGATATTGAAAAAAAGGAGCAAAGCTGGAGCAGTCATACCTCCCAATTTCAAAATGTGCGATGAAGCTACCGTCATCAAGAAGGTGTGGTGCTGATCTAAGCACAGACTTAGATCAATGGAAGAGAAGTGAGTCTATAAATGTATTCATGTGTCTGCAGTCAATTAATTTAACAAGAGTGCCAAGACCATTCAATGGGGAAAGAATCGTCCTTTCAAAACATGGTGCTGGGACAACTGGATATCTACATGCAAAAGAATGAGGCTGGACCCTTCCCTCACACCATATACAAAAATTAACTTCAAATATTTCAAGGACCTATATGTAAGAGCTAAAACTATGAAATTCTTAAAAGAAGATAAAGGGGTAAATCTTTGTAGTCTTGGGTTAAACAATGGATTATTAGATATGACACCAAGAGCAAAGTAACAAAAGGGAAAAACAAACCAGGCCAGGTGCGGTGGCTCATGCCTGTAATCCTACATTTTGGGAGGCTGAGGCAGGAGAATCGCTTGAGCCCAGGAGTTCAAGACCAGCCTGGGCAACATAGTGGGACCTTATCTCTATAAAAAATAAAAAGTTGGGCTGGGCGAGGTGGCTCATGCCTATAATCTCAGCACTTTGGGAGGCCGAGGTGGGCGGATCACTTCAGGTCAGGAGTTCAAGACCAGCCTGGCCAACATGGTGAGCCCCGTCTCTACCAAAAACACAAAAATTAGCCAGATGTGGTGGCACACGCCTGTAGTCCCAGCTACTTAGGTGGCTGAGGCAAAGAATTGCTTAAACCTGAGAGGCAGAGGTTGTGATGAGTCAAGATTGCACCACTGCACTCCAGCCTAGGCAGCAGAGCAAGACTCGGTCTCAAATAAACAAACAAATAATAAAAAATTAGCCAGGAGTGGTGGTACATGCCTCTAGTCCCAGCTATTCAGGACGCTGAGGTGTGAGAATCACTTTAACCTAGGAGGCTGAGGCTGCAGGAAGGGGCTGGAGCCATGATCACGCCACTGTACGCCGGCCTGAGCGATGGAAACCCTGTCTCCAAAACAAAACAAAACAAAACAAACAAAAAAGAAAACCCAGACAGACTTCCTCAAAATTTGAAAATCTTGTGCTTCAAAGAATACCATAAAGAAAGTAGAAAAAGCCTGGGCATGGTGGCTCACACCTGTAATCCCAGTCCTTTGGGAGGCCGAAGTGGGTGGATCACCTGAGGTCAGGAGTTTGAGACCAGCCTGGCCAACACGGCCTCAAACTAAAAGTACAAAACTAGCTGGGTGTGGTGGTATGTGCCTGTAATCTCAGCTACTGGGGAGGCTGAAGCAGGAGAATCACTGGAGCCCAGGAGGTAGAGGTTGCAGGGAACCACAGTCGTGCCACTGCACCCAGCCTGAGCAACAGAGTAAAACTCTGTCTCATAAAAAAAATAAAGAGAAAGTAAAAAGAAACTGAAGAATAAAAGGGACTATCTGCCAACCATACAAGAGACTTATATCCAGAATATATAAAGCACTCTGACAACAATAAAAAGACAACCCAATTTAAAAATAGGCAAGCATCTGAAGAGATATTTCTCCAAATACTATACACAAATGTCCAATATACACACACAAAAATACTCAGCATCATTAGCCATCAGGGAAATGCAAATCAAAACCGCAAAGAGATACCACTTCATACCCACTAGGATGGCCATAATAGAAAAGACGGAAAACAAAGGTTGGCGGAAATGTAAAAAGAGGTAGCGGGAATATAAAATGTTAAAGCCACTGATTTCCATAAGTCTGCAATTTCCTCAAAAGATCAAAGAGAATTACTACATGACCCAGCAGTTCCAACCCTAGGGATGCAGCCAAGAGGAAGGAGAGCAGGCACCCACGCAGAAACGTGTTCACAGAGTGTTCCTAGCGGTATTACTTGCAATAGCCAAGAACTGGAAATACCCACATGTCCATCATGTGCTGAATGGGTAAGTAACACACGGAATATCCATACGAGGTCATTCGGCAATAACAGGAATGAAGTACTGACATAGCGCGAATGAGCCTTACGCCAAGTGAAACATTACGCTAAGTGTAAAAAAAAAAAAAAATGTCGGTCACAAAAGGCCACATATGATGAGATTCCATTTACATAAAATGTCCAGAACAGGTCATTTAATAAGATTTTTTTAAAAAAAAAAAAGAGATTTGTAGTTGCCTAGAGCTGGGAGCAGTGGGGGTGAGGGAGAGATGGGTTTTTAGGAGGTGATGAAGATGTTCTAAAATTCATTACGGTAATGGTTGCATAACTCTAAATACAGACGTGTTGATGGACAATGGGGATATATTCTGAGAAATGCATCATTAGGTGATTTTGCTGTTGTGCAAACATCACAGAACACACTGAAACAAAGCTAGACAGCACCGCCTACTGCACATGGAGGGTCCGTGGCACAGCCTAGTGCTCCTGGGCTATAAACCCGCACAGCATGTTCCTGTACTGAACAGTGCAGGCAAGTGAACACAATGGGAAACACTCATACATCAAAACATAGAAAAGGTATAGTAAAAACACAGGATAAAATATTTAAAATGGCACATTGTATAGGGCACTTATTATCATGAATGGAACTTGCAGGACTGGGCATTGCTCTGGGCGAGTGAATGTGAAGGCCTGGGACATTACTATACACTAATAAAGACGGTATAGACACTGTACATTTAGGCTACACAAAATTTATCTTTTTCAAAAAAGTAATTGTGCAGCTGGGCATGGTCACTCATGCCTGTAATCCCAGCACTTTGGGAGAATGAGAAAGGTGGATCACCTGAGGTCAGGAGTTCAAGACCAGCCTGGTCAACATGGCAAAACCCCATCTCTACTAAAAAATACAAAAGTTAGCCTGGTGTGGCGGTGCTCGCCTGTAATTTCAGTGACTCAGGAGGCTGAGGCAGGAGTAACACTTAAACCCAGGAAGCAGAGGCTGCAGTGAGCCAAGATCCCACCACTGTACTCCAGCCTGGGCAACAAAAGTGAAACTCTGTCTAAAAAAAAAAAAAAAAAAAAAGTAATAGTGCAGTGACATTATGATGGCTACAATGTCACTAGGCAACAGAACTTTTCAGCTCTATTATAATCTCATGAGAGCACCACTGTGTATGCTGTCCGTTGTTGACTGAACTGTTGTTATGCAATGTGTGACCATATACTAAAAAACACTGAATTGTACAATGTATAAGTCAATTGTATCGCATGTAAATTGTCCCAATAAAGATGTTATTTCAAAAAGAAAAAATACAGATAAATCAAAATGAAATTTTTTTAAATCGAGTGCCTCACAGGAAGGCAGGAAAAAGAAACAAAAGGCAGAATAGAATCAAAAAAGAAAATAGGAGACAAGGCCTCAGCACATCAATAATTCCATTAAACGTAAATGATCTAAATACACCAATTAAAAGACAGAGATTGATGTAACACTTTTCTTTTTTTTTTTGAGTTTCACTCTTGTTGCCCAGGCTGGAGTGCAATGGTACGATCTTAGCTCACTGCAACCTCCATCTCCCAGGTTCAAGTGATTCTGCCTCAGCCTCCTGAGTAGCTGGGATTACAGGCACCCTCCATCATGCCTTGCTAATTTTTGTATTTTTAGTACAGCTAGAGTTTCACCATATTGGCCAGTCTGGTCTCAAGCTCTTAACCTCAGGTGATCCACCCGCCTCAGCCTCCTAAAGTGCTGGGATTACAGGGGTGAGCCACTACACCCAATCTATAGAATACAGTTTAAAATATGACTTAGTTATATGCTATCTAAAAGAAGCTCACTTCAGGCTGGGCACGGTAGCTAATGCCTGTAATCCCAGCACTTTGGGAGGCTGAGGCAGGTGGATCATCTGAGGTCAGGAGTTCAAAGACCAGCCTGGCCAACATGGTGAAACTCCATCTCTACTAAAAGTACAAAGATTAGCCGGGACCGGTGGCAGACTGAAATAGGAGAATCCCTTGAAACTGGAAGGTGGAGGTTGCAGTGAGCCGAAATCATGTCACTGCACTCCAGCCTGGATGACAGAGTGAAACTCAGTCTAAAAAAAAAAAAAAAAGAAAGAAAAAGAAACTCATTTCACATATAATGATATAGATAGGTTAAAATGAAAACAGAAAAAGATAAATCATGCAAACATAAAAGAAAGCAAGGGTTGTTTTATTTACATCAATTAGAGCATATTTCAAAGCAAAGAAAGTTATCAGAGCTAGGGTGAGACATGACACAAAGCATCCATTCACTAAGACACAGCAATCCTAAATGTGCAACAGGCAACAGAACTACAAAACACATGAAGCACGAACTGATAGAACTAAAAGGAGAAAGACAAATCCACAATTCTGGTAGAGACTCCAACAACCTTCCCTCAACAATGATATGACAATTAGACAGAAAATCAGCAAAGACAGAGAGAATTAAATAACATCAACAGGATCTAACTGACATTACAGAACACTCCACTCGGTAACAGCAGAGCATATGTTCTTTCCACGTGCCTGTGGAACATATGCCAAGACAGACAATATTCTAGCCCAGAAAACAAACCTCAAGAACTTTAAAAGACTTCAGATTATACAGAGTGTGTTCTCCAACCATAATAGAATCAAACTAGAAATCGTAACATAAAGGTAACAGGGAAATCCACAAGCGGAAATAAAGAACATACATCTAAGTAATCAATTTGTCAAAAAACTCTCAAGGAAATCAAATGCAATGAGAAGAAAAATACAGCACATCAAAGTTTGTGGAACACCACTTAAGTGGAGCTGAGAGGAAAATTTATAGCATTAAATGCATGTATTAGAAAAAAGGAAAAGTCTCAAATCAATCATATAAGCTCTTATCTCAAGAAATCAGGAAAAAACCCCTAGAACTCAAAGCAAGCAGAAGAAATAAGAACATAAATCAATAAAATGGAAACAAAAACAATAGAGGAGAAAAAAATCAAAGAAACAGAGCTGGTTTGTGGAAAAGATCAATAAAACTGACAAACCTCTAGCAAGACTGACAAAGAAAAAAGAGTGGAGACAAATTAATTTTAGTGTCAGAAATGAAACAGAGGTTATAATTACAGACCCTGCAGATACCAAAGGGATAATGTGGAAATAAGAAGAACAATTTGACAAATATAAACTTGACAACCTAAATTAAACGAACGAATTCTTCAAGAAAAGAACAACAATCTACCACAACTCAGCCACTACGGAACAGCAGCCGAAGAGCCTTCTGCAGGCTGAGCACCCCTCATCTGAAAACCTGAAATCCAAAATGCTCCGGGATTTGAAACTTTCTGAGCACTGACATGACAACTCAAGGAAATGCTCATTGGAGAATTTTGGATTTTTGGAAGAGGGGTGGATGCTCAACTTGTATGTATAATACAGAGACTCCAAAATTCAAAAAAAAAAAAAGAAAAAAGAAAAACACCACCAGTCCAAAACACTTCTAGTCCCAAACATTTCAGAAAAGGGATACTCAACCTATATAACCAAATTGAATTTGTAATTTAAACATTTTCAAAATATTTACAACCAGATTAGCTTACCTGAAGAATTCTACCAAATGTCTAACGAAAATTAACACCGGCCGGGCATGGTGGCTCACGCCTGTAATCCAAGCACTTTGGAGGCCAAGGTGAATGGATCACCTGAGGTCGGGAGTTCAAGACCAGCCTGACCAACATGGTGAAATCCCGTCTTTAAAAAAAAAAAAAAGAAAGAAAGAAAGAAAGAAAAAGAAAATTAACACCAATTACATACAGTCTTTTCCAAAAAATAGGAGTGTCCCTTAATTCATTTTATAAAGCTAGTATTACCCATATACCAAAACCAGACAGAAATGATACAAAAAGAAAACAGCATGCTAATATCCCTCATCAATATAGATACAAATATCTTTAACATAATATTAACAAACAGAATTTAGCAACATATAAAAAAATTATGACCAGGTGTGGTAGCTCAGGCCTGTAATCCCAGCATTTTGATAGGTCGAGGCAGGAAGATTGCTTGAGGCCAGGAGTTCAAGACTAGCCTGGAAACATAGCTAGACTTTATCTCCAAAAAAAAAAAAGAGCCAGTTATGGTGGCATACCTGCAGTCCCAGCTACTCTGGAGGTTAAGGCAGGAGGATCCCTTGAGCCCAGGATTTCAGACCAGCCTGGACAACATAGTGAGACACTATACAAAATTTTTTTAACTAGCTGAGCATAGTGGCATGTGCCTGCAATCCCAGCTACTCAGGAGGCTGAGGTAGATCACTTGAACTCAGGAAATCAAGGCTGCAGTGGGCCATGACTGCACCACTGCACTCCACCTCTCAGAGAAATAAGAATAGATAAGAACTTCATACACTTCATAAGGAGCATCTTAAAAAATCCCACAGCTGAAGCTCTCTCCTTAAGATCGGGAGGAAGTAAGGCAAGAATGTGTTCACATGATTCTCACTGAACACAGTGCTATCAGTTTTAGCCAGTGCCATAGGTCAATAAGATGCACACAGAATGGAAAACAGGAAATAATGCTGTCCCTATTTGCAGATGACATAATTGTCCATGTAGAAAATCTGAAGAAATCTACAAAAAACCTCCAAGAATGAATAAGCTAACCAAGGTCACAGGCTACAAAATAATTGTTTCTGTATATTAGCAATAAATAAAACTTGAAATACCATTTATGATCATTCAAAAAAAGGGGAACATCTACATGTAAACTTAGCAAAACATGCACAGAATCTGTATGCTGAAGACTACAAAATGCTGATGAAAGAAATCGAGATCTAAATAAAGAGATGTACCATGTTCATGGATTGGAAGATTCAACATAGTAAAGATGTCAAGTCTCCCCAAGTTGATATATGAGTGTCACACAATTCCTATCAAAATTCCAGCAAGGACCAGGTGCTGTGGCTCACACATGTAATCCCAACACTGGGAGGCCAAGGCAGGAAGATTACTTGAGCCCAGTTCAAGACCAGCTTGGCCAACGTAGCAAGACCCTGTCTCTACAAAATGAAATAAATGAAAAATAATTATCTGGGCATGGTAGCATGCATCTGTAGTCCTAGCTACTCAGGAGGTGGAAGTGGGAAGATGGTTTGAGCCCAGGAGTTCAAGGTTACAGCGAGCTATGATCATGCCACTGCACTCTTGCCTGGGTGATGAAGCGAGACCCTTTGTTTTAAAACAAACAACAACAGCAAGACCTTTTGTAAATATATATGAGGTCATTCTTAAATACATATGAAAAAGCAAAGGAATTAAAATAGCAAAGACAATTTTGAGACACAATTAAATGGGAGAAATCAGGCTACCTGATTTCAAGGCTTATTATAAACTACAATGATCAAGACTGTGTGGTATGGACAGAGGGACAGACATATGGATCAATGGAACAGAATAAAAAACCCCAAAATAGACCCACACAAAATTTGCCCAACTGATTTTTTTTTTAAAGAGACAAAAGCAATTCAGGGGAGGATTGGCTGGCCTTTGAAGCCAAGGGAGCTGGGGCAACTGCACGTCCAGAGACAAGAGTGCTGACCTCCACCCAAGCCTCACACCCCATTCACAAAATTACCCAAAGGCCGGGTGCAGGGGCTTGAGTCTGTAATCCCAGCACTTTGGGAGGCCAAGGCGGGCAGATCACCTGAGGTCAGGAGTTCGAGACCAGCCTGGCCAACATGGTGAAACCCTGTCTCCACTAAAAATATAAAAATTAGCTGGGTGTGGTGGTGTGCACCTATAATCCCAGCTACTTGAGAGGCTGAAGCAGGAGAATCACTTGAAACCAGGAGGTGGAGGCTGCAGTGAGCTGAGATCATGCCATTGCACTCTAGCCTGGACAACAGGAGCAAAACTCTGCCTAAAAGAAAAAAAAAAAAATTACCCAAAGGCAGGGCACAGTGGCTCACATCTGTAATCCCAGCACTTTGGGAGGCCATGGGGGCACATCACTTGAAGCCAGGAGTTTGAGATCAGAATGGCCAACACAGCAAAACCCCGTCACTACTAAAAACACAAAATTAGCCAGGTGTGGCGGCGTACACCTGCAATCCCAGCTATTGATTGGGAGGCTGAGATACAAGAATTGCTTGAACCCAGGAGGCGGAGACTGCAGTGAGCCGAGATCACATCACCGCACTCCAGCCTGCACAACAGAGCAAGTCTGTCTTAAAAAAAGAAAATCGCCCCCAAATGAATTGGGAACTTAAACATAAAACTAGGGACAGAAAACCCCTAACAGAGTATCTGCAGAATCTGGAGCTAGGCAGAGACTTCTCCATAAAAGGAAAAACGGATAAACTGGACTCTCAAAAGTTAAAAACTGCTCAGCTCAGCACAAGATGCTGGTAATGGGAAGACACGACACAGGGTGGGAGAAAAGACATGCCAGCAACACAGCAACATGTTTAACAAAGGGCTGACACCTGCACTACATAAAGAGGGAATGAGCCGGGCGTGGTGGCGCGTGCCTGTCGTCTCAGCTACACAGGGGCCTGGGTGGGAGGATCACTTGACCTCAAGAGTGCAAAACCAGCCTAGGGAACACAGGGAGACTCCATCTGCACAAAAAATAAAAATTAATTAGCTGGGCACGGTGGAGCGCACCTGTAGTCCCAGCCACTTGGGAGGTGGAGGTGGGAGGATCACTTGAGCCTACGAGGTCAAGGCTGCAGTGATCTGCGGTCTCGCCACTGCACTCCAGCCTGGATGACAGAGCAAGACTGTCTCAAAAAATAGAAAACGAGGACCCCAGTGGGAGCTGCAGCGGACAGGGCTTGTGAGCGTGGATCGAACTGTATCAAAGCAGAGTTCTGCCCATCGGGGAGAAGAGGCGCTTGTCTCAAAGTGAAATGCACAACTGGTCTAGAACGCCAAGGAGAATCAGAAAAGACAAAAGACTCCAGTGGACACATGCACAACCAAAGACCGTCTGCAGAAAGTGACTTTCTATCCCTCGGTTTATGACACCTGTGAGTAAGGAACAGGAAGCGAGGCCGTGTGTCCTACAATTCTGGCACCACTCCCTCCGTTTTGATGGGTATATTCCTAATTGCTTTAAAGGTGCCTGTGCATTCTCTACTGCCAAGTACTCCATTTGCGTCCAAGCAGAAGATGTGTTCTGTCTGCTAAAATGATGACTGGTCTCGGAGTATCTGGTCTGCCCAGAAGCAGGGTCAGCAGTAAGTGGTGATCCTTCCCTCTGCCCTGAAAGCAGACCCTGGCTCTCACCAGAGTCACCAAGAGGGCTTTGCACAGACCCCGTCACATCCTTGACGATGTTTTTTTAAAAATTAAGATCTTGGCTGGGCACAGTGGCTCATGCCTGGAATCCCAGCACTCTGGGAGGCTGAAGCAGAAGGATCACTTGAGTCCAGGAGATGGCAACTAGGCAAGATGGTGAGATTATGGCCTCCACAAATCCTTTGTTAAAAAATTAGCCAGGCATGGTGGGACGCACCTGTAGTCCCAGGTACTCAGGAGGCTGAGGCAGGAGGATCACTTGAGCCCAGGAATTTGAGGCTGCAGTGAGCTATGATCCTGCCACTGCACTCCAGCAGGGCCACCAAGCAAGACCTATCAGGAAAGAAGGGAGGGAGGGAGGACAAAGTTCTTCATTCAGAAACCTTAAGTTTCCTTAGAAAGGTGTTAATAATTTGAGGTTATTTAAAAGTATGTATTATCCCTTCAATTAACACAGATGGGCAGGTCCAAACCCTTCCTGGTTCTCAGGCAGGGCAAAGCTGTCTTCCTTCCTCAAGGACCGAATCTTTCTGGTTCGATATTGACTCAATACTGACTCTGCCTCTGCCAAGTCAGACCCTGGATCTTCCGAATGACCATCCTCTGCGACACCCAGAGGGCTCCGTGTCAGGGTTCACATTCTCTTCCCAGATCATGGGCGGGGCTCAGGGCTGTGTTGCTCCGAGCCTCCCTGTCCACATCTCGCACAGAGCAGCAAGGAAGCGTGACCTTCCCAGCTGAGGCTGAGTTGGCACAGTCAGGAGACACTGGCGGGAATGAGCTTTCCCATGATCCTCCCCTGGGAGCCCTGGAGCTCTGTCACCCCACTCACTGTTGTGTCTGGGGCTGGGGGAACAGCAATCGGATCCTCACGCAACAGTGACATGAGGCCCAGTAAAGGATGTAGCCTCCTCCAGGCCGACGCTGTTGGTTCTGCGTGAACCGAATGGATGTAGAGGTGTGACCTCCTCTGGGTCAGCGCTGTTGTTCTGCGTGAAATGAACCAACATAGAGATGTGGCCTCCCCCAGGCTGATGCTGTCAGTCCCTCATGAAACAGACAGATGTAGAGGATCTGCCCTCCTTCAGGCTGGCGCGGCTGGTTCTGCACGAAGTGAAACAATGCCACCTTGTCCTCAATAGCGCCTTCTGCTCCCTTGAGGTGGCAGGCCAGGAAGTGAGCAGCCCCAGGTGTGGGTGCAGCAGCCTGCAATGCCCAAAAACACACGCTTGGCCTCAGACAGCTGTCACAGGGCTCCTGAGGGGACCAGGATTCCGGACACCTTCTGGTCCCATCCAGCGCTGACCAGGAGGAGGGTGAGCTGGCTGTGGCTGGCCGGCTGGGACACTGGGGAGGAAAAGCCCTCCCTGGCTCCCCCGAGGCCAGCTGCTGCAAAGTGACCGAAGCCCTGGTCACAGGGCGTCCGTCCGTTCTCCCCAGGCTGGGAACTCGGAAGCAAATGCCTCCCGGAGCCATTTCCCTTCCCTGGCGGGCCACAGCAGCTCCGTGAGAACCTGCCATCTTCTACATCACGGTACAGTTTCTCAAACAGACCTGCGGCCGGGGCCAAGCCCGGGCTGTGGTGACTGAGGATACATCGTCCTTTGACAGGCACACGCCCACATTCAGGATTCAGGGTCACAGGACCTGCCAAAGGAGCCTGCAGGGTCCTCCCGGGAAAACTGCACTGGTGCTGTCCTGAGCTCTCGGTGCCTGGCCTTCCACAGCGGGGAGGGCACCCCCATCAGACCCAGCGACGAGGGGAGGAGACTCACGCAACATCCACAGGCCCTGCCGGTGAAACCTCGGAGACAGGGGTCCTGGGTTTGGGCTCCGAGGCTCAGGACACAAGATTCAATAAGAACAAAGCCATCCCCTCTGGGGTAAAAGTGAGAGGCTGCTGAAAACAGAATCCAGGCCTTCCTACAAAGCGCCCAGGAGCAGCCCCCCAGCCTCCACGTGCCCAGTGCCCCTGGCCCTAGCGCTGCTGCCCCATCCTCTGCTGCATCTGTGACAAAACTCAGTGACACCTGCTTCTCAAAGCCCTACCTGGGGGTTATTTGTGGTCACAAAGAGATCCTGCAAAGAGCAGTCATCAAAAACTTGGAAATAAAGCAAACAGGTGTCCTTCGCGGCCTCCGCCTGACTTGCAATTCAGGAATGATGACACCCATACTCCAAGACATCCCAACTCTCATACAGGCAACCAAAAGAGCAGCAAATGATTTCCACCCAGTAGCAAAGAAAACCCCAGCCCTGCGGAGCTCTAAGCGGTGCCGTCACTAGCCGACCATCTGTCCGGACGCCTCTCCTCAGTGACTAAACGCCCAGTTCCTCAAAGGTTCTCTGAGCCAGTTTTCCTGTCCACGCCACGGCAAAGTAAAACGAAATCCTGATGCACCCCCAGCCTGGCAAACCCCAAAGACATTATGCCAAGTGAAAGCAACCAGACACACACACACACACACACACACACACACACACAGACACACACACACACACACAGACACACACACAGACACACACACACACACACACACACACACACACACACACACACACACACGGGTCCCACTGACACACGGGCCCAGAGCAGGAAGGTTCAGAGACAGGAAACAGAACGGAGGTTTCCAGGCTGGGGGAAGGGAAGGGGAGTCAGTGTATAATGGTGCAGTTTCGGTTACGGATGATGAAAATGTTCTGGAAACACAGATGATGGTTGCACAACTATGTAAATGTACTTACTGCCACTGAACTGTGCACTTAAACATGGTTAAAATGGTAAATTTCGGCTGGGCATGATGGCTGCCACCTGTAATCCCAGCACTTTGGGAGGCTGAGGCCAGCAGACTGTTGAGCCCAGGATATTGCAATATAGCAAAACTCTACTGATAAGTTAAAAACTAGCCAGGCTTGGTGGCACGTACCTGTAGTCCCAGCTACTCAGGAGGCTAAGGCAGGAGGATCACCTGAGCCCAGGAGGTGAAGGCTGCAGTGAGCTGTGATTGCACCACTGCACTCCAGCCTGGGCAACAGAATGAGACCCTATCTCAAAAAAAAAAAAAAAAAAATTAATAAAAATAAATAAAAATTCAGGCCGGGCGCGGTGGCTCAAGCCTGTAATCCCAGCACTTTGGGAGGCCGAGGCGGGTGGATCATGAGGTCAAGAGATCGAGACCATCCTGGTCAACATAGTGAAACCCCGTCTCTACTAAAACCAGAAAAAAATTAGCTGGGCATCGTGGCACGTGCCTGTAATCCCAGCTACTCAGGAGGCTAAGGCAGGAGAATTGCCTGAACCCAGGAGGCGGAGGTTGCGGTGAGCCGAGATCGAGCCATTGCACTCCAGCCTGGGTAACAAGAGCGAAACTCCGTCTCAAAAAAAATAATAATAATAATAATAAAATAAATAAAAATTCTTAAAAGTTACACTTTGATCAAATCCTGCATGTGAAAGCCAAAGACTAAAGCTTCAAGAAGAGAGGCCAGGGCGGTGGTTCGTGCCGGTAATCCCAGCACTTTGGGAGGCCGAGGCGGGTGGATCACCTGAGGTTAGGAGTTCAAGACCAGCCTGGCCAATATGGCAAAACCCCGTCTCTACTAGAAATACAAAAATTAGCCAGGCATGGTGGCAGGTGCCTGTAATCACAGCTACTCGGGAGGCTGAGGCAGAAGAATCACTTGAACCTGGGAGGCAGAGGTTGCAGTGAGCCGAGATCCCAATGCACTCCAGCCTGGGCAACAAAGTAAGACTCCACCTCAAAAACAAAAAAAGACCCTCACAGGGCACAAAGGACACTGTGGATAAATCACACTTCATTCAAATAGAGAAAAACAAAGACCAACACAGAGAGAAAACACAGAAGCCAGAAGGACAGAGGTTTGCAACACACGTTATCTTCAGCCAAGGGTGTGTGGTCGGAGTACGCGAAGGATTCTGCAAATGCCACAAATCAATCAAGAACAGAGAAACTCACAAAGGAGGGGGCGGCCAAAGCCCAGACCGGTCCCTCACAGAAGAGAAGGTCCCCGGGCAGCGACACCTGAGTGCTGGCACCAGAGAAACTCCAGGGGACCCCCAAGGACTCAGGCCACCCCCACACCAGGGAACCAGCAAGAGGGCAATAAAATTGTGCTTAGAACTATTTACAAGGTACCACGTATAAGGTGGTAGAAGGTAAGCGAAAGTAGTTTGAAACAATCAGGAATTAATGCTAAAGACTGGCTTGTGCTTCACTACACAGAGATGTGCTTTTAAGAGTGAAAACCATGTAAATAATCACAATTTCATAATCACCAGGCTTGCTGTACTGCCTCTAAACAATCCACGCACAAGTTTTCAGACACAGCAGTAGAGGGTGGGCTGGACCAGGACCACTCAAATCCTCATCCTCGAGGCCGGGTACGTATTCACCCCTGGCCGGGGGTCTCCAGGACCCCCGACACCCTGTGGCCAGCCCCACCTGCCTGCAGGCCAGAAGACACCAGAAGTCCATAAAGCTCAGTCCCTCAGAATGCAGGATTCAGTTTCCAGGAGGGGGGGACAGGCACATCTGGGGGCAGGTTCTCCAAATCATTCCGTGCTCTCATGCCAGAAACAAAACGCCCAGGTTTTTCCATTTAATCCCTAAAGGGCAATCCTCAATCCAGGTTTTTCCATTTAATCCTTAAAGTAAGCTCAGGAGAAACGCCATAGTCCCACTGTACAGATGAGGAAATTGAGGCTTGGAGTTGGGATGTCGTCGCTTGCTGGCCCTGGAATCGTACCTGGATGCACAGACAGGACCCCAGGGGAGTGTGCTCCTGGCCCTAAACCTGTGGGGGGCAGAGGGCCAGCCCAGTCCAGAGGTGGGACAGAAGGGGCATGGGAATAGCTGGGGGATAGGTCAGACACCTGGGTCTCAGCCATATCTGGGCTGAGCAAGGCAAGCCCCTCGGGCAGGGCTGCCATCAGAGTGCGGCACCCCAGCCTCCACTGAGTTCTGGTCCCCAGCACACACCCCCAGCGTCGTCCCCTCCAGGAACTGAGGTTCTCAGGGGCCGGGCCTCTCGCCCCTTGTGCAGGCGACCCTGTGGGCGGCGGTGGGAGCCCAGGCAGGCTCAGGAGCACACACCCGTCCCCACGGGCAGCAGACGCCCTTGGCACTGTCGCCGGCGTGATGCTGCGCCGCTGCACCTCTCCGAGTCCCTAACGGTTCCCGAGGGAGCACTGAAGGTAAATATGTTAATTTGACTTCAATCATGGCTTTTTTAAGCGCACGCGGCATTAGTTTAGGACACATCACCTGAAAACTACTCACACACGTCTGGGGATCCTGTCCTTAGCAAGAGAAAGCCTGAGCTCCCACGAAGAGGGCTAGGGGCCGAGGAGGCTACGAGGGCCAGACATCCCACAGGGCGGGGACTGCACCCTCTGAGCTGACGGGGAGACCTGGGAGAGGCAGGGCACTTCCCCAGAGTCCCTCACCCGGGAAGGGCTGCCTGGCACCCGGCCACCCTCAGGCCTGAAGCAGCGGTGCTGTCCTCTGGCTTCCAGGCAGGGGACACTCCTACAAGCACAAGGCACCAATGGCGAAAGCCAAGGCGTAGGCTCTGGGGGCCCCGCAGGTGCAGCCAGGGAACCAGCATCTCCAGTCAGGCCCGAGCTGCACAGGCTGGAAGCCAGCAGGTGGGGGCAGCAAGCCCCTCCTCACCTGCAGGCCTGGGCGCCCCATGGCCCGTTCCCCATGACCTCCTGGGAATGGCATGAAGGACCAAGCTGACTCGCTGGAGCGGAAAGGCCACTTGGCCCTCAGCCGAAGGCAGGAGAGAGGCCAGAGGCCCCCCAGAGCTTCTTTTCCTGGGGTCCTGCTGTGACCAGCACTCCCCAAATGCCCTCCGGGGTCACCAGAGCCCCACAGTGTGGCTGCAGAAGCCAGATGGGTCTCAGGCCTCCCACCACCCACTGTGCTGCTGGGAACAAGAAAGTTACTGGAATCTTGAAGCCTATAAGATTTCAGCCCACCAGGACAGGAGGCAACCAGGGAAGTCTCAACCATCCAGGACCTCAGGGGCCAGGCCACAGCCATGCTGTGGATGGAGCCGCTAGCCCTGCCACCTGTTCCCAGGGGCCCTTCTGGAGAGCTGCAGATGCAGACGGGCTCCACTAGCCGTGGGGCCGCCTCAGCCTGGCCTGGGGCTGACCTGATAAGCCCGCACCCTGGGCCAGCCATGGCAGTCATGGCTCTGCCTGACACAGAACCACACTTCCTACCCAGGGCGTGGCTGCCAGCCCAAGCCCATGCCACTATGTTCTGCAAAAGCCAACAGCTTGACCACAAGGGCCTCCTAGCAGGGCCTGGTGCCGCTGACCTGCGTCTGAGCCCACTCACAGCATGGCGCCCACTCCTCCACGTGGCCTCCGGGCCAGGAACTCGGCACTCGGGTCTGCTCTCCCGGCTCGGGGTGCCCGGGAAGGCGGTGCCGGGTGTCCGCTTCCACCTCGGGCTGTAACAGAATTCCCTCGTGACGTTTCTTGGAAATCAGTGGCTGTAATCACAGCTGCCGCATCTCTGCAAAGGCCTCTCAGCTGCCAGGTTTTGGTGTAATTATTACGAAAGCGCAGTTAAAGTGAGGATGAGCCGAGGCCTCTGGGAAAACCCAAGCGCCCACGGAGGGCGGCTGCTGCCCCCAGGCCAGGAACACACAACCCCTCCCAGCTCAGCCCCTGGGCGCCATCCCCACCCAGTGGCAGTAGAAGCTGGCCCCTGACCAAGCTCCCTCCACCTGGGTGGCACCTGGCCCAGGTAACCAGGCAACACAGGCTGAGGGCAGGGCCGGGAGGGCAGCCAGCCCCCACCCCCGCCCACTGGACCCCTGCTGCCTTTGCACCACTCCCCCCAGCCCAGCCCACCTGCAGCAGCACCCTGGAAACCCCAGGACCCTGCAGGACTCGGAGGTCGGTGGAGCTGTTGCAGGTGCAGCAAAGACCAACCTGCCCTGGCCAGGACCTCCCAACCTCCCTGCGCCAATTTCCCCTTTCACAAAATGGGGGCACCAGACATTCTCCCAAGACTCTCTGCCAGGGCCCTGGGTCAGCTAATCACTAAAGCAGGTGACCCCCCAGGACTGCCTGCAGAAGGGAGAGGCCGGGTTCGGGGGTGCCCCCCCCCGGCCTGCCTCCTCAGGGCTTTCACTCACAGACCCTTCAGTGTGGCTATGCCATGACCTGATGGAAGGAGCGGGGAGCCTCGGGTCCCGCACAGGCTTGGGAAGCAGAGGCCACCCCAATGCCAAGTCTGGGCTCTGCCAGCCTGTGCCAGGCACTGAGCTGAGGGCTGGGCCTCTGGAATGTTCACCTGCCTCCCCACCATGCCAGGGAGACACCGGGGCAGGTGTGCACAGGCCTGAGCTGACAACAACCCTCACCTCGGGGAGGGGGCAGTCACCATCCAGGAAGCACTGGGCCCGGCCCGCGGAGCCCCACAAACACAGCCAGGCAGAGCCGAGGTGCCTTCGCAGGTGCAGCTGAGCTGATGGGGAACCCTCCACCCCCCAGGCCTGTGCTGCCTCCACGAACCAGCCTCCCACAAAGCGCCCCTCCTGCCAGCACCCAACCCCAACAGGGCGCAGCCCTCAACCCTGCGTGCGCACCATCAGATCACGGCCTCCTCTCGCTGTCTCATGGGCATGGCTCGTGGCCAGCGGATCCCATGGCCGGTCTGTTCTCTGGGTGTTGACTGCTTTCCCGCTCCCCAGAAGGAAATACAGACACCATCTTCCATAAGCAGCTGAGTGTGTTTCTGCTCCTTTCCCACCGAGCACGGCCCTCTCTAGGCCGAGGGTTTCGTGCTGCCCGCCCCGCTGCTGCCAGATTTCAGGGCGAGGGGAGACGTGTTTTATGGCTGCCATAACTTCTGCCCCATTAGACATGCACACTCATGTGAACAGGGCCAGCCTGATCTCCTGACGGCCGGGCACGTCACACGGCAGAGCCTTTCTGGCAGCGCAGCGGAAACCTGGGGACCCTCTTCTCGATGCCAGAACGGAGCCATCCTGCCGGAACAAACACTGTGGACATCACACGCTCCCATTAGAAGTGCCAGTGGCCATGGGGCTCAGGGTTGCTGGAGGGGTGGGGGCCCTGAGGAGCTGCTCTCCTGCATCCAGCGGCCATCGCTTCACCCCAACCTGAGCCTAGGCACGTGGGCTCACCTTGCTGCTCAGGGAGGCAGCACTGCCCTCCCTTCCTTCCCAGGCTGGGTTGAGGGGAGGCAGCCGCGGAGAAGGTGGGCGAATTGGCCTTCACCCCCATACTGGGAATAGCATCTCCCCAAAATCCACATGCACCCAAAACTCGAATGTGACTGTATTTGGAGCCAGGGTCTTTGCAGATGTAAGATCAAGTTCACGAGAGCGTCCCAGATTCAGGGCAGGTCCAGAGGCCCCTTCTGAGAAGGGGAAACGTGGACACCTGTGAAGAACGCATGCTGAGCGCAGGCTGAGACTGGCATCAGACGGGCTTGAGCCCAGGGCAGCACGGGCAGCCAACACCACCCTGTGGAGCTGGGGGGGCAGGCGGGGGCCCCAAGTCACCGTGGCCTCGGGCATTTGGGCACCACAGGTGGCCGGCACCACATGGAGCTGGGAGGTAGACGGGGGCCTGAGCACTGTGGCCTGGAGCTTCTGGCCTCCACCACTGTGCAAGAAGAAATTCGGGCTGTCTGAAGCCTCCCCGACCCGCCATCCATTATGGTGCCGTGTTCTGGCAGCCCAGGACGCTCACCTGGACCGCTGCTCAGGGCCCTGGGCCCGGCTGGGCTGAGGGCAGATCTGGTCAGACAGACAACGTCCGCTAAGACCCCGGCCAGCCCAGGTGGCTCTGGGGCCCAGAGACAGAGGAGGTGCTGAAAGAGCCTCCCCGCACCGCCCCAACCTCCCCTCATCCCTCGCCAGGGAGACCCATGACTTGGCACAACCACATCCCCTATTTTCTCTACAGCTCCACAGCTTGAGCGGGGAGGTGGGGAAGGTGGTGCCAGCCAGGGCCGTCACTCACTCACAGTGGCACCGGGGACACCTGAGGGGTAAGGATCCAGCCAGGAGAGGACCCATCTTTCTGGGACCCCAACACCACTCACCAGCATGCAACCTCCCTGTTCCCTGGCCAGAAACCCGAGTCGTCCACACCCAGACCTGGTCCTAGGTAGCCGACCCCTCCCCACCGCACGCCACACACCACACGCCCCAGCCCCTCCCGTGTCCAGCCCTGCCCCCACGCACACCTGGGGCCTTCACCAAAGGTGGGGTTGCTCGAGGGTTGCTTCGGGGAGTCATCCATCACACAGACGCCCAGTTCCCCAAAATTGTTTTTTAATTAGCCCGGTGTGGTGGTGCACAAACCATTTTAAAATCAGCCAGGTGTGGCAGTGCACACCTCCACAGTCCCAGCCACTCCAGCCGCGGAGGTGGGGGTTTGAGGCTGCAGTGAGCCTTGATTGCACCACTGCACTGCAGCCTGGGCGACAGAGCAAGACTCTATTTCAAAAGAAAAGTTTTAAATTTAAAAAGAGATACAACACGTAACCGTACTGTGGGGTCTGCACTGGACCTGCTGCTGGAAGGTCGGGAGGGGCCTGGGGTTGGCGGCCAGTGGCGGTGGGTGCAGGCCGGTGGCAGGCAGCCCTCAGCCCACGTTGGAACAAGACACACAGGTGTGCAGGGGAAGTTTACCCTCAATCGTTCGGGAAAATGTTGTTTGCACAATGTGTGCCATTTTTCCGTAAGTTTAATTACTTTATCTTTTACCGTTTTTCTTAAACATCTGAAGCAAGTCCCCTCCTGCCTGTGCTGGTGGGGTAGGTGCCTCCACAATCCTGGCTTGCTGTGGACACAAGGCCTGGGACAAGGGGTGGGCAGAGCCCCGGGGCTAGGCACCCCACAAGGCAGCTCTTACCCGCAGGGGCCGCCTCTAGGCCCTTCACCTCCAGCTGGAGAGAACCAAGTCACCCCTGCAGACCCTCGCCAGGCGTTCATTCTTAAAGCCACTCCCTGAACACGGCCAGGACCCTCCATAGGCCTTCAGAGCGGCAAGGCGCAGTGGCTGCCTTCCTGCGACAGAACCCCCACACCCACGGCTGGGGACAGAGCTAAGAGCACACGTCCCAAGGCCCCCACTCACAGCTGGGAGGGGTTTGGGGTGGGCGTGCCTTCATTTTCCCACATCATCAGGAGCCTGGGAGGCCTAGGGCTGGGCCCTGGGGCAGCTGCTGGTCCGGATGGCACCCGGCCTGGCTCTCAAGGCCCCAGGTCTGAGAACGGCTGGGCTGCCCCGAAGTCTGGCCTGCTTTAGGATCCAGGGGCGTCGCGTGTCCCCAGCTTCCCCACAGCTGTCCGCCTACCAGCACCCAGCCATGGCCTCACCCGGGCTCTGCTGTGACCCGCACAGTCATTTCCAGGCCACTTCATATGACATGGACTCACTACCTAAACTGGGTTACACCAATTAACACGAATCCTGTTCCCAAACTTACATAACTGCAGACGCCTAGGAAAACCCTCCCCCGCCAGTGGCCCCGTTTCCCTCCCCCGAGCCCTGCTCATTCGTCCTGGGGCTGGCTGGCGGCACTGCTCCCATGCCCGTCCAGGTGCCGTCCCAGCAGCGGCGGCACTGCTCCCGTGCCCGTCCAGGTGCCGTCCCAGCAGCGGCGGCACTGCTCCCGTGCCCGTCCAGGTGCCGTCCCAGCAGCGGCTGCAGTCTGTGCCTGGCTGCCCCCCGCCATCCTGGGCAAGCACAGAGGCAGCTCCCAATGCCCTCTACGCACTAAAGGCTTTCTGCCCCTCCCCAGCACGTGGGGGTGGGCACCTGCCCGACCCTTCGAGCGTGGCCTTCTGTGGAAAAGGTATCATTGGTGAGAGGAGGCAAGATTTCGGGTGGGCCCTGACTCCGGCGACATGCGACCTTGGAAGACGACAGAAATTTGGACACAGAGGCACAGAAGGAAGGCGGCCTTCTGAGGACAGGCCCGATGCTCCACAAGCTGAGGCAGGCCCCGGACAGCAGCAGCCTCTGGAGCGCGAGGGCAGCATGGGACAGAGCCTCCCTCAGAGCCTCCAGAGGAACCAGCCCTGATGCAGAGTGTCGCCTCTGGACTCCAGGAACCGGGGCAGGAGCGCCCTCTGAGGCTTCCTGCCACCAAACTTGTGGCCTCTGTCGAGGTGGCCCCAGCAGATGGATACCCTGCCCCGCCAATCACACCCCAGGCTGCTGGAAAAGTGCCCTCCCTCCTCCTCCCGGCCTGTCACCTGCACATGTGCAAACAAACACCCTGCCCTCCTGGAGCTGGCAGACCCCACGGGAACCCCCGGAGCGGCATCCTCAGAGGTGGGGCCAGTTCCACAGGAAGGGAGGGCGGCACAGCCAGCACTCGCAGGGCCCGGCTGGGAAGGGGCCCGCAGCCTCTGGGGCTGCCTGCGAGGCCTCTCTGGGTCTGCTCTGGGCTGGCCCCAGACCTCCCTGGTAACCAGAGAGCGGGGTACTGTTCCCCATTTGGAGCTCACCGTGGCAAAACCGAGGCTCAGGGAGGCCATGGTGTTTGCCCAGCTTCCACTGCGGCCCGGGGGAAATAGGGCTCAAATCCCAAACAAGCACTTGATCTGCAACCCTGGGGGCGGCCGCTCAGCGGAGGACAGCCCGGACGGCTGCAGCAAGATCCCTGTGGAGGCCCGGAGCGCCCTGTCCTCCCCGATCTGAGCTGCTCAAGGGAGGGCAAGCCCTTCCCGTTCCTCCCCATCCCTCATCTGCTGCCTGAGCCCAGCGCCATGGCCTGGGCCTACCCAGCTTCCCACCTTGGGGACTCTGCTGAGAAGTCCCGGGAGGTGACTTTGAAGATGGGCATGCCCAGTGGTGTCATTTCACGGCACTCAGGTGAGCAGTATTCGGGGACTGTGGGGCTCTTATGGTCACCAGGTGGACACCGGCTCAGAGAGAGCATCACTGGCCCCCTGGCTGTGCGGGATCAGGGGAATTCTGCTCTAAATGTGCTGTCCGGCTCTCTCACAGTGGGACGAAGCCTCTGGGGAGAATCTTTGAGCTGGGGACTGCATCACTGCTCACATCAGGCCCAGCTGGAGGGGCTGACAGGGGCAGGGGACACCCTGTCCTCATTAGGGTGGCAGGGACCCTCAGACCCCACGCCCTGCCTCTCTCCCCTAGGGCAAAAATGTGAGTCAGCCATGCTGGGCCCAAGCCACCATCCACATCTGTCCTGGTAGCTGCCCCTGAGCTCCTGGAAGCTGCAAAGCCACAGTGGTCGGTCGGCAGGATGAGCCACTGTGCATGGACATGGCCCAGTCTGTGGCCAGGGACCCTTTCTTGGGGGCACCTGGGGCTCATGAAAACCCAGGTCCGGTGACTACAGAGGTCAGCTTGGTTAACCATCAGCAGGGGCCTCACTGCCATCCCAACCACAGTAGCCTCAGTGAGGCCCCACCCAGCCAGCCAGGAGGCATTGGTGGTCCGGAGTCACTGAGACACAGGGAGGAAAAGGACTTGTCCTTCCTGACCCACTGCTCCGTGCCCCTACAGTCCCCTTGCCACAGAGGAGGGCTGAGGCCTGGGCATGGAGGGCAGGCTGGGCAGAAAGAACAAGGGTTGGGCTGTCCCACAGAGGCACCTACCCCAGCCCCGAGGGGAGCCAGCCCAGCCCCCGGCATCCTGGGAGAAGGTTTCCCGGAGGAGACAGCGGGCAATTTGCATAATATTCTTTGCAAGTTAATATCAGCCTCTGATAATGATCTCGGCATCGGCATCGCGTGGAGCGGCTGAGGAGGCTGTTACAACACTAAGTAATCATATTTTAAATTATGTTTCCCTTTATAGAAAGGTGTTGCAAAAACACACAGACACGAAATCTGTCTGTTGCAGCCCCGCTGCCAACCACCTGACCAGCTTTCCCAGCACCGCGGTTACGTGTGCAGCGCTGCAGCCGGCAAGAGCCGGGGAGGCAGGCAGCCACAGGCCCCCCTGAGCCCCCACCCCAGAGCCTCTCCCTGCCAAGGGACCCTCCCAGCCAGGGACCCCACCCAGATCTTCACCAGGCTCTGGCCAGGGCCCAGGACCTCAAAGGAGGACCCGTGGCCCACATCTGCCTGAGGTCCCCTAGGCCCTAGGAGGGAGAGGAGGGGAGTCCCCCTCCCCACAGCCACCCCCCTTGCTGGAAAACTGGTACCCGCCAGGCGAAGGGTGGGGGCATGCAGATTTCAGAGAACTCAAAGCCCTCAGGTTCTGCTGCACCTGAGCCTCCATGTCAGCCCCCAACCCCGCCTGGTGGGGGATCCTGTGTCCCCCTCCCCCAACACTGGGGCCTCTCCCCAGGAAGGTGAACTCAGCCTTGGGGTGCCCTCCCTACTCTGAGGCTCCCCCAGTTCTTGTACCTCTACACCCCCTGGCATAATCACAGCTGGGGAAGCCCCTGGGTAAGTCTTCCCCACTCAGAAGGGGGACCGCAGCCCAGTCAGTCACGTTCTTCTGCTTTCCCTGCGCATTTAGGAGCCACTGCCGACCACTCAACCTCTATTTTCTTAAAAGCTTTTTTTCCCTTTTTTATTAAAAAAAAATCCAATTATAGCACAAATCTCTCAGCAGGGGTCAGTGTGGAATAAGAATAGCCAAAGTTAATGGACATGACACGGGCAAGATTAATGCCTGAAGGGTTTCAGAAGTTGTGTGATGCGGATTTCATTAACATTTTAATTGTAATGTATCTTTTTAATCTCTCACCCTAATGGCTTTATATCCAAAAAAAAAAAAAAAGGAAGAAAAAAACTGCTGACAACAACAAAAAGTATCAATATACAAAACGTGACAAAGGCGCTTAGCTGGGCAATGGAAATGAAATTAAATGAGCAAAACTCCGTTAACGCTGAGTTTTTAACAGCACAAAAGTCCGGAATGCAGCAAAGATGGTTAATTCCTTCTTGGCACAAACACCAGGTAGGTGGGAGAAGGGAGATGGGCACGGCCTGCTGGGCAGATGCCCAGGACCTGGGTGGGGGCCCTGGCTGGAGGGGATGCCTCAGGGGGACCCTGGGAAGAGAAAGATGGAGGACAACTTCCTTCTGCTTCCATCCAAAGGCCACCCAAGAAACACCAAGGCAGTGCCCAGGAGTGGGGAGGGAACTCTCCCAGAAACACCAGCCAACTGAGAGGAGGCCCCAGGACAGCGGGGGTGGGGAGGGGACATCTAAAGTGTCACTATAATGAGGAAGGCTCTGGCATGGTGTGGGTGGGGCTGGGTTTCTAGAGAGCCTCCTCTCAGCAGGCACCCAGCTCCCAGTGCCCTCCACCCTCCGAGAGGGACCCCAGGCAGCTCTGGCCAACAGCACGGCCACGGATTCCAGCCTACAGCTTCCAACATGGGCTCCTGAAATGTACTCAAGCCTGACTATAGGGGGCTGGGGAGATTTTTATTTTCAATCAACAAACATTTCTTGAGCATGACTGTGCTGTAGTTGATGCCCTGCCCCTTCACAGACTACCAAGAGGCAAACCCCAGCCCTGGGCCAGGCTGCCCTCGGGGACCCAGAGGCTGGGCTGGGGCTGGCCAGCGCTGGGCTTGGGAGACATCCCTGCAGCGTGGCTCTGGCTCGCTGCTCACCCCAGTGACTATATATGGGCACTTTCAGGCCCCTTTGCTCCCCGCCCCCAGCCCTGCCTGCTTCCCAGGCACAGGGGCAGGAGCTGGGCGGGCCCAGGAGCTCATGGCTGTCCATGGCCCTGTGCCCTCCTGGATGCCAGGGCCCCGCACTGGGGGAGGGGAGATTCCTTCAGAGAGACCCGGAGCCAGCCTCTCCTCCCGCTGGGTCCCTGCAAACAACGTCTGGAGAAGAACCTGCCCCTGGTTCTCCCGGGAGGCTCAATGGCGGCTTCCTCCTAAAGCGTAAGGAGCCTCACCCGGGATTCCAGCCCCGCCAGCGTGAAGGCGGAAAGGCAGGGCTGCCACGTTCAGCCTCCCTCGGAGGAGGAGGCAGAGGATGCTACTGTGTAGCAGGATGGCGTCAGGGAGGACGGGCTCCTCACTCAAGGTCACACAGCCGGGGCTGGAGTTCTCCCAGGAGACCTGAACCCAGGGTTCTGGCTGCCAAGTGCTCCAGTGAGGACCCAGGCCCAGCAAGCAGACACCGGGGATGGGGCGGGGCGCCAAGAGCCCTGGGTCACAGCTGCCAAATGCCCTCCCTACTCAGACCAGCGCCCAGGCTGACCCCTGTTTGGACAGGGGTGAGGGCCAGTCCCGGAGTTAATGTCCCCAGATGACAAGCACCCAGTACTTCCAGACAGATACCTTCACGCCCGCCCACCTACCTGCGCCCTTGAGACCCTATACATGGGAGTGCGCTTCCAAAAGCCAAACTCTCAACAAAGGCAGGAAGGCCGCAGCTGAGGACGTGGGGGCTCCCAGCAAATGAGCAGCTGCAGGTGACACAGTACGGGAGCCCTGGCCAGCCGGGAAGCATATTTTGCAAATGATCTCATCCTACCAAAAGCCAGGGTTGGTGCGAGCAAGGATTCGCTAAAAAAGAAACAGGTCGCCAGGATCCTGCCCCATGAGAGAGGCGGGGACAGGTGCGAGCGGCAGCCCCGGCCTGGGAAACCCGCACCCTGGCCCCAGAGCTAAGGCCCAAGCCCAAAGAGGACACGACCTTCCATCACATCTGGGTGACTCTGGACAGGCTGGAAGGGAAAAGGCCCACCTGGGGCTTAGCAGGAGCCTCAGGGGAGGCCGGCGTGGGGGCCACACGCAGCTCTGAACTGGGTGCATTCGGGCGACAGGAGCAGAGAAAGGCCAGCCAAGCTCCCGGGCCCCAGGCCTGACTGCCCACCTCTGGGAGGACCAAGGGTGTGCCCAGACAGGCCACCAGGAGAGGAACGAAGCGCCGGGGAGAGGGCACCTCAGGGAAGGCTCAGAACCCAAGGAGCCGGGTCTACGGACACTCGGGGCCGGACAGCCTGATGGAGGCTGGGGCGAGAGGTCCCAGTGAGCCAGTTCTAAACAGGTTCCGACGCCGTCAACAGCCCCCAGTCAGACCCAGACCCAACCAACCTCACAAACTCCCATGGTGGGGCCGGCCCAGACACCCACATGCATCAGAAGGCGGCTCAGGTCTCATGTCCAGACAGGGGCTAGTGCTTCTCCCCGCCTCGGAGGGCGTGCCGTGGCCTCACACCACGGGGCTTTGCTTCTCCTTCAAAATCCAGGCCTGGAAGCCCAGCCCCAGGTTTCCTCAGCCCAGGGCACTTCTGGCCACCGGACGGCCCAGGCCAAATGTGACCCTGATGTGGAAGGCCGCCTACCTTGTCCTTAGAACCACAGTGGGAGGCCGGCCAGCCGGGACCACCAAGGCAGGCGCAAGGGCTACTGGGCAGTGGGAGCGGCAGTCAGGCCCCACAGTCAAGTTCGCAAGTGTGTTCATCACACTGGGGCCTGTAGCAGGCCCTGGTCCTCCGGAGAAACTTGCTGGTGTATCCTGGGGTAAGGGGTGCCACCTGCTGCCCCCGCTCATGGACTCATAGCCTCATTCCACAGACCACAGTCCAGCGGGACCTCAGAACCCACGATGTGACCCCGCAAAGGGGACACAGTGACCCTGAGGAGCTGTGACATGCAGAGAGGCAGCCTGGGGACAGTGTGTGGGGTCGGCTAGGACAGGGCTGGCTGAGGAAGGAACAGGGGCTCTGCCCACTGATGGTGGCCGGGGCCGGTGGGCACTCGGTGCCCCATGCGTCCCAGGGACACAGGTCAGAGGCACAGACCTCAGAGGAAGGGACCTTAGAGGAAGTGGAGCCCTGGAAACTCAACATCCAGAAAGGCCAACAGCTGGGTTCCCCGGTATATCCCTCAGGCCCCAGACAACACGGCTCAGAAACGAGGAAAGCGGACTCCAGACACAGAGGCCGAGAGGAACCCGGGCCTGGAAGGCCACTCAGCACCGACAGCAGCAAGGCTGTTTCATGAATGATGCAGGTGCGTGTTCTCGTTGGAAAACACACGGAGGACTGAGGAATTTGTAAAAACTCACCACCAGCCCCCAGCCCAGGGCAGAGCGGCCCTGCGCACCCTTCCAGCAGCCGGTGGTAAAGAACAGAGACTGTTCTTGTAGCCCCGCCGCAGCCCAGCTCCCCCTGCTCCCAGCACGGGACCTCCCCGGAGGCTCCTCCGCTGCAGTGGCCCGCCCTGCGGCCAGTCCAGGGCCAGCGCCAGCGCCATCGCACCCTGGGTGTGACCACTGCGAAAAGGTCCCCGGCCACTGAGAGGTGACAAGTGATATCTTGTTCTACTTTCTGAGCCCATTCCAAGTCGCTCTGCCGAAAGGACAGGGGGCCACCACCTTGGGTGGCAGCTCCTTTTATTTCCTCCCCTTGGACTCTGGCCTGGCTGCCACCCAATAGTGACACCAGGGGAAAACGCCAAGAGGCCTCCCGAAGGGAGGGGCTGGGAAAGGCCCCACGGGACGGGAGGCGGGCTCCGAAGATGGCCGGGAGAAAAAGGGGCGGGTGGCTGAGAGGTGGGTGGGCTGCCAGACCCTTGAGCTGACTCCAGCACCCCTGCTGGGGATGCTACAGGCTAACCCCCCCCCCCCCAGAGCGCTGAGGTGAGCGTCCCTCTAGAGAGCAGAAGGGAAGGAGGTCAGGAGCTGGCCAGAGGAAAAGAGGGGTGGGTGGGAAGAAGGGGCGACCTGGAGCGACCCGGACCCCTGCAGGACAGTGCGGGGGTGCGGCAGGCGGGCGGGGACACCAAGGTGCACGGGCTTCCGGAGGCAGCCCCAGGGATGGGAGTCGGGGCGGCAGGGAGGCGGCTGCCTGGGGCGCCCCAGGTCAACAACCCCGCCACACACAGGAAGGAACGCGCAGCAGAGAACACAGACAGGGCGCCCAGCGGCTCAGGGAGACGGGCCACAGCACGTGGGTGAAACACCTCCAATCCGGAGGCCTCGCGCGGGGTGGGGGAGGGAGTGGACCGGCCTGGGAGGCCAACCACAGGCACCAGCAGACCCACAGGTTCAAGCGGCTCCACAACCAGAAGCCAAGACCAAACTTCCCCCAGCGCCTGGCAGAGGGGCCGGGAGGTGACCTCTGACCCTCGACCCCATACTATCCCAGCAAGAGAAGCAGGAAACTCCGTGGGAAGACCTGGTCCGCCCAGGTCGTGCGGCGTGCGCGGCGGCCCGCGGCTCCGCTGAGTTTCTTAGAAAAGAGGCTGGGCCCCCAGACCTCAGCTCCGCAGAGACCAGACGCCGGCGAGAGGCGGAGCCCCCTCCCCCTGTGGCCCGACCCCAGTTTCAACCCAGGCTGGGGCCCGCGGGAGGGAGGAGCGGGAGGCAGTGCCGACCCACGAACGGGCCCACCTGAACCGGGAGGGCGAGGCGCGGGCCCGGCCCAGCCAGGCAGCTGCGCAGATGCGCCGCGGGCCTCGGACCCCGCCGGGAGGGGTGGGTCGCTCCGCCCTGGCTCTGGGCCACTCTGGCCCTGGCTTCCCCCACCCGGAGAGCTGGATCGGCCAGTCTGGTCCCGGGGGAAGCCGCGGGTCCCCCGAAATCCAGAGACACCCGGAGGGCAGGGGATGCGGGGGGGTGAGCGCCCCGGGACGCCCGGGGCTGGGGTCTCCCCAGAACGCGCCGTGCGGGGTCCCGGCCCCGGGTCGCGGGCGCCTCCGCCGGGACTCCCCGGCCCCGCCCGGCCCCCTCCGCGGGCTCCCGAGCCCGGCTCCCGCGCGCACGCCCCGGCCGCGGAACTCGGCCGCACCCGCCCCGCGGGGCCGGCACTGCGGCAGGGGTCCGCGCCAAGTTGGGCGGCCGCGGAGTTGCGGGAAGTGCGGGCCCGGCCGCGGGACGACCCCGCCCGGCGGCGCAACACAGGGGCGGCCGCGCGCGCCAACTTGGCGGTACCTGCGGGCGCCCGGCCCGGTCCGGCCTGGGCAGCTGCGGCGCGCCGCCCGCGGCAGGAAGTGCTCGGCGTCCCGGCGCTCCGGCTCCCATGGACTTTCTCCGACCTCGCCCAGCACCGGCGGCCGCACCGCGGCGGGGGCGGGGCGGCGGCGGGGGAGGTGCCCGCGGGCCGTTAAAGGGACAGCGCGCCGGACGCGCGCCGCGCGCGCACTGGCAGCCAGGTGGGCGCCGGGGGCCGGGTCTGGGGGGACCGGGGGCCGGGAGGGTCCCGAAGGGTCCGGCGGGGCTCGCGGGGGGGGGCCTGAGCGCAGGGGAGGGGAGGCGGCAGCTCCTCGCCCCTCGCGTGCCCTCCTTCCGGAGCTGCCGGTTGCCGACCCTGCGCGGGACACCGGGAGGGACAGGAGCCGGACGCCGGGGTGCCGAGGACGGGGCTCGACGTCCGGGCCGGGGAAGGACCTGGAGCGCCGCCCTCCGCCCTCCCCGGCCCTGGCCGGACTCTCTAAGCCCTGGAGAGCCCCCGACCCATCCCCTCGCGCGCGCCCTCCCCGCGGGGACCGCGCCTGCACCGTGCGGCCTTCGGGATCCCGGCGGGAAGTGCGCGCATCCGCAGCAGCCCTAGACGCTCGGGCAGGCTCTGGAAGACGCGAGGACGGGAGCGCCCTCGGGCGAACCTCTGCGGGGCTCCGACGCCCGTCCCCGCGGGACAGTCATACCGGTGCCGGCCACGCAGCTCTCTATCTGCCCGAGGCCACGCTCCTGACGACAGAGGTGCAGTTTTAAAACGAGGGCACAAGGAAAATAAAACCAGCCACACACCGGAAAGGACTCAGAGACCCCTCCGCAGCTGCCCCCCAACCTGGGGCCCGAGGTCAGGACAGGCTGCAGTGATCCTCAGAGGCCGAGCCAGCCTCACCCCCACAGCCGGCTCGAGAGTCCTGGCAGGAGAATGGAGTGATACCACCTCAGCGGCCCCAATCGACGGCCCTGAGAGAAGGGTTGAGAAGGAGAAGCCCACCCGTGTCCCAGAGCCTCTGGAGTTTGGGATCAGAGGCCTGGGGCTAAAGCCCTGGCATGGTCAGCCAACGTCATTCCCTGGACAAATCAGCAGAAGCTTGGCCAGGTTCCCGTTACCCCAACCTCAAGCTAGCCCCTTGATCTCGGCCACAGGCTGGCCCTTGACCACAACTTTAGGTTCTGCTCAGCTCCCCAGCCAGAACACGCACACACCAAGCTCCCTCCCTGGCTTGCCCTCTGGGGACGAGTGTGGAACCCTGAAGGGACTCTGAGCTCTCCCTCAGAACCCACCCCACTAGGCCTAAGTGCAGTCGCAGGTCCCACACCCAACCCAGCCCACTGCCACTGCCAAACTGCAGCACTGTCTACTTTGGCAAGGAGGCAGGACTCTACAGGCTGGAGACACTTGGCCACAAGTGGCTTGGTGTGTGGATTTGTGGTCCTGGCCCACAAGGGGCAGGGTGAGAGGGACAGGTGGACAGACAGCAGCTGTGCAGTGGTGTCACCTGCTCAGCACAGGTGGAGCCGGAAGGCCCTGGGTGCCAGGTGGGGAAGGAGGGTTCCCAGCGCCTCCCACAACCAGGCCGGAGCTCAGCAGCCTCAGGGTGCAGTGGCTCCTAAGCCTGACAACGATCTCTGCAGGCTCTCTGAGGGAGCAGGGCTCACCTAAGGACCCCGGGAATCCTGAATCCCAGACACAGATGCCTGGAGCTGCGTCCAGCCCTGGAGCAGACCCCAAGGGCCTACGCACTATACCCCAGCCCTGCAGGGATGGGACTGATTGTTTTAGTCACTTTTATTTTCTAAATATTAAAGACATTCTTCTTCAGTGAAGGATATTTGGAAGGCATTGCAAAGTGTTTAGAAGATATCAGATACTCAAAAATCAGTACCCCAGTATTCGTGTGTCTATGTGTATGTACACCAACATCCGTCAACATATACTTACACTTTTTGTTAGAGACAGTCTCGCACTGTCACCTGGGCTGGAGTGCAGTGGTGCATTCTTGGCTCACTGCAACCTCTGCCTCTCAGGTTTAAGGAATTCTCCTGCCTCAGCCTCCCAAGTAGCTGGGATTACAGGCACCTGCCACCATGCCCGGCTAATTTTTTGTAGATTTAGTAGAGACGGGGTTTCACCATGCTGTCCAGGCTGGCCTCAAACTACTGACCTTGTGATCCTCCCACCTTGGCCTCCCAAAGTGCTAGGATTACAGGCGTGAGCCACCGAGCCCAGCCTAACTTGCACCTTTTAAAGCAAACCCTGCATCCCTACTGAGTTCCAGGCCTGTGACACTGATGTTGTACACCTTACCGCATTTAACGTTCATGGCAGTCCCATGAAGTGAGCTGTTTATTTCCGTTTTTTGGGTTTTTGTGTTTTTGAGACAGAGTCTCAGTCTATTGCCCAGGCTGGAGTGCAGTGGCGCAATCTTGGCTCACTACAACGTCCACCTCCCAGGTTCAAGAGATTACCCTGCCTCAGGCTTCCAAGTAGCTAGGATTACAGGCATGCACCATCACACCCAGCTAATTTTTGTATTTTTAGTAGAGACAGCGTTTTACCATGTTGGCCAGGCTGGTCTCAAACTCCTGACCTCAGGTGATCCACCCACCTCGGCCTCCCAGAGTGCTGGGATTACAGGCATGAGCCACTTCGTCCGGCCTTATTCCTGTTTTACAGCTTAGCCTGGGGCTCACTCAGGAGTCCCCAGCAGGGCCTGGGCTGTGTGGAGCCCACCGGGCAAGTGCATCCTCCGCATCTCTCCCGGTATTTGAGCTTGTTGATTACCGGCGATACGAGGGCCTGGTGGCCACAGTCCCATCTGAGCACAGCAGCACGCTGCCATGGGCCTTCCGAGCAGAGAGGCCCCGTCCGGGATCTGGGCCTGAGTTCTCATGGCCTTATAGCTTGATTTTTCCCCTTCCATCCAGAAAGCATGGCGGGGTGCAGGGGGTCACAAGCCACATCTGCAGACACTTCGGAGCCCCTGGGTGCGCTGGGGAGCCACACACAGAGGACCAACCTGTTGGCGTGGCCAACTGCCTGTCCTCCCCCGGATGGCAGAAGCGTTTGGGGACCTCCGGGTGCTGCTGCCCTTGTGTGGGTGCTGATGCCCACCCCACCCCAGTCTCACGCCAGATCCAGTCTGTGCCCAACCTAACAGCTGTGTGTTAAAGTCATGTTGGTGCCACCCTCCTGGTCTGCAGCTGCCCTGTTCTCCAGTGCCACTGCCACTGCCCGCCACCAGCCTGTCACCACACAGCAGCACAGGGCTGCTTCTAAACCTGTCGGATCACCCCCAGCAGCTCAGAACCCCAAGAGCTCCCCAGTGCACTTCTTGCTCGGGGTACCAGTCCAGGTGATTGTGTGACCTGGATCCAGCTCCCCACCCCTGCCGCACCCCCCACCCCACCCGTGCCCCACATCCCACCCCCGCGGCACCCGCTCCCACACCAGCGCCTGCTCAGGTGCAGCCACGCTGGCCTCGCTGCACCTGCTGTCCAGGGCCTTTGCACCTGCTTTCCCACTGCCTGAACCTCCTGCCCGTGTGTCTCCAAGCCTTGCTCTGTCATTTCCTTTGAGTCTCTGCCCCAATATCCCTGGCTCAGGAAGCCTTCCCTGACCCTTCCTTATGAAAGAGCCACATGGCCATCAGCAATGGGAACCCCAGTCCCCGTCCTGACACTGGTCCTCCCTTGGGTTCTATCCGTACAGCCTCCCACTTTGTCGACTGTCTCTTCACTGGCCCAGTGGAGTGCCTGGCACAGAGCAGGTGCCCTGAGAACTCTCAAAATTGGAGCCTAAGGCTCCATCTGTCTCTGCCCCATTTCCTGGGGATGCTGGGGATACTGTGCCCCAGCCCCCTCCACCCGCCCAAGTTCTGGTGCCTCTTCCGGGTCCTCAGAGCGTCCAGGGAGCTCCGTCAGCAGAAAGGGAAGTGGCAGGCACCTCCCTGGTGCTGCTGTGTGGGTCAGCCCTTGGCCAGGGCTGTTGGGCTGAGAAGACCCCAGCAGGACCCGGAGCCTCTCACCAGCCCAGCACAGGCTCTCAGCTCCCCGAGCCCCCGCACCCCGAGTCAGGAGGATGGCCAGAGGGCTTCGGTGCCCACTGTCTCTCTTGCATCTCACCTGTCAACACAGAAAAGAGGAGCAGAACAGCCTTTGGTGAGACGGCCAGCGGTGAGGCTGTCTTGGGAGGAAGCCGCTTTCACTGTCTGAAGAGCAGTTCACCTGGGGCAAGAGAAACCTTCTGATTTGGGTCAGGTCCTCTGCCTTCCTGGGGCGGGGCCTGTGCGGGGGGAGGGCTTTCCTGCTCACTGGGAGCCTTGGGGTTACCCCACAGACACCCCAGTCCCAACAGTGGGTTTGGGGAAGAGGTGGCCAGGCCCCGGCTTTGTGGCTTACATGCAGCAGACGATAAAGGCCCCATGAAGACCTGTGTGCTCACTGAGATGGTGGGAGAAGGCTGCTTCTGCTCGAGGGATGGGTGAGGGAGTGGGGGTCTGCAGGGGTGGGGGCGTGACAGTAACCCCTGCCCGCCAGGGCTGGCACCCACACCTCCACCCAAGGGGGGCCTGTCCTGTGAAGCTGCCCAATGCCTGGCCTCAGAGGGCTTGCGGTCCAGCAGGCAGCACAGGAAGATGAGGCAAAGGTGATGAAGAGCGGGGGTGGGCCTGGGTGGGGGCGGGGTGGGAGGTGGGGGGGGCGGGGGGGGGGGGGGGGGGCTGGGGAGGGCAAGCCCAGGGCCACAGACTCTGGACCAGAAAGGCAGAGACTGACTTAGGGTGGGCTCTTTCCCTTTTTTTGCCTTTTTTTCTAACTCAAGGTGAGATTCACATAACCTGACAGCAGCCACTCTCTCGTGAACCGCTCGGTGGCATTCAGCACATGCCCAGGCCTCCCGAGCAGCCTCGGTCCCTGCCCGCTGTCTCCCCTGCTTCCCGCGCTCAGGGCTCTCCCAGCCGTGCTTTCTCCAGGCCCTGCGTGAGGCCCCCTTTCTGTTTCCCGAGTGCCCGTTCCTTTCTCCCATCAGAGTCCATGGTTATGTAACAGGGTGCCAGCCTCGCTCCTGCCCCGCGCCTGCCTCGCTAAAGAGAGGCTCCAGGAAGTCCCTGGCTGCTCCAGTGCCTCCCTTGTCAGGGCCCTGCTCTGTGCCAGCCTTTGGGTTGGGGGCTGAGCTGGGCCCACCAACCTCACCCTGGGCCCTGGGTGCAGTCCCCAAATTTGTAGAAGCCAGGCCCTGAGTTTTACCAACTGGGGTTTTTGCCTGGTATCTCCATCTTGTGGTTCAAACTGAGTCCATTGGCCCTTTTATTAGTAAAACAGTCCCAATCCTCTAGCCTCCAGGCTGCTCCCGGAGGCAGCCTCCTCCTGGAGGAAGTCAGCCCAGGAGCCCAGGGCGGTGCCTGCTGAGCCCTGGAGGACAGGGAGGGGCTGGGGCCCCCAGAGCCCAGGGATGAGGGCTGTGCACAGCAGATGGCACAGGACACTGGACAGGGCCTCACCCGCCTGGCCACCCAGGGCCCCAGGACGCTGGACAGGGCCTCACCCACGTGTCCAACCAGGGACCCAGGACGCTGGTCAGGGCCTCACCCGCCAGACCACCCAGGGACCCAGGTCGCACGACAGCCAAAGCCCCACTCAGAACATCAGGCCTTGGCAGGCCCCCAGGGAGTCCACCTTGAGCACCACTCCTCGGGGTCCTGAGGCAGCCCCCGGGGAAAACCACCCCCACATTAGTTCTGGAGCCAGTTCCTAGAAGGCGAGCTGTTTGAAAGACCAAGCCCAGCTGGCCCAGCCCCCACCACCAGCTGCAGGTGAGGGTGCCGTTATGGTTAGGGAGCGGCTCCGCCCACCTGCAGGACAATGGGAGATGCCGGCGGTGTTTGTGACTGCAAGGCCACTGCGTCTCCCTCTCCGGTGGAGCTGACTCGAGCCCGTCCCTCCCTCACTGCCATTTCTGTCTTTAGGGAGGTTGTTCTGGTGAATGGGTTCAAAGCTGGGCAGGGCAGCCCTGGGCCCTCCACCCCTCGGGGGTCCCCACCCTGACTAGGACCCTGCCGGGCTCCAGGGCACCTCCGTGGGCCTCGGATACCAGGAACACCTGCCATCCTGCCGGCTCTTTTGGGTGTCACTGTTGTGACCGCCATGAAGCCCAGTGTGCTGACCCTGGCAGCTCCCACCTCTGCCTCCCGGCCTGACCATTTGAGGCCTGTGTCCACACCAGGCACTGGGCTGCATGCAGGGGACAGGGCTAGCTCCAGGAGGCCGGAAGGACCCAGCTTGCCCTGTAGCGAAGCTGTCCCTCTGTGCCCAGGGACGTCCCTCCCAGCCTGAGCTGCTGACCTCACCCACTCCCCAGCTTCGGTCTCTCCACCCACACCGTCCCTTACAGCAGCTGGGCTCTCCCTGAGCCGCTGACACAGGGCCTTTTCCCCCGAGGTGCCTCTGCCAGGACCCCCTCTCTGGCAGGTGGCAGGTGAGCGCCAGTTTGTACCCAGGGCCGACTCAGGACATCAAAAAGTGGTCTCTGGCCGGGCGCGGTGGCTCACGCCTGTAATCCCAGCACTCTGGGAGGCCGAGGCGGGTGGATCACGAGGTCAAGAGATTGAGACCATCCTGGTCAACATGGTGAAACCCCGTCTCTACTAAAAATACAAAACATTAGCTGGGCATG
>NW_022437066.1:1951245-1979543 GCF_009761245.1 Sapajus apella | reverse complement strand
CCGTCTCAAAAAAAAAAAAAAAAGTGGTCTCTGACGCTCCAGTGGCCCTCCCAGCCCCAGGCTCCCTCCTCAGGACCCTTGATGCAGCTGAACTTACATCCCCCAGCCCTGAGATGAGGAGGCACCACTTGCTAGAGGAGCCGGGAACCTGGTGGCCACAGCAGAGGCCTCCGCAGGTTTCCTGAAGGGCCAGGTTTGGAGGCCAGCTGGCCCAGAGGGAAGGCAGCCGGCAGGGCTGCAGGTGAGGCCCTCTGTCCCGCTGGGGTATGTGGGCGGGCCAGCACCCCTGACTCCCAGGAGGCACAGGAAGGCTTGGCCCCCTTTGGAACAAGGTCACTAGCCCCTGCTCCTCCAGGGCTTCTGTTCTAGTAGTAGGAGTGGCAGGCTGGTTAAAAAGAGACCCAGGTCTGCCATGGAGGCGGCAGGAAGTGGCGAAGGAAGAAGCCTGGGCCGGGACTCTGCCTGGTTGTAGCTGGTGGCTGAGGGGAGCCTCCTGAGGTCTGGCTGCGGTGGGGAGGGCCGTAGGAGACCTGTGGGTTCTCTCCCTGGGGTGGGTGAGGGTGGGCTGGCGGTGGAGGGCCTGTGAAGGTGGAGCCAGGAGGAGTGAGGGGGACTGGGAGGGAAGCGGAGGTGGGGAGTGTTCAGACTGAGGCCGGGCAGGTGGGTACCCATGAAGGCCACGCCATGTCCTGGGATGGGGAAGATGGGGACAGACAGGCTGCTATGGCCCTCCAGGTAGGAACAGGCAGCTGCTGCTGGATTCTCAAGTGTCCAGGGAGTCAGGGCCAGACCGGGCTGTGGTCAATGATGCAGGGATGGTCTCTACGGCTGGAGAGGCCACTGGGGGCCAGAGGTCACTCGGGGTAACCGTTGCTCCACATCCGCCCCCAGTGCCTAGTCCTGCCTTAAAGCTCTTGCATCTGGCCACAGCCACTCCGCCCTCCTCCACCTTCTTCTAGTGGCTCTGGAGCCACGCTGCTCTCCTGGGCTTTTGGGCCTCTTGGATGCTCTTCCTCTGCCCACCCTCTGGCCCTCGAGATCCCCAGGGCAGAGCAGCTGCCTCTCAGCGAGGTGGGGCCGCTGGAATCACAGAGTCCCGGGGCCAGGCCTGCTGAATCCGAATCTCAGGCGACCGGTGTGCACGCTGGAGTCCACGATGGAACCTGGGGGCAGGCCCTGAGCGCAGCCTGTCGTCCGCTCCAAGCTGCAGGGCAGTGGGCTCCTTCCTGTGACCTGCTGGCGCCTATGGAGCTGGCTCGGGATCTGGCCCTGGGAGGAAAGGGAGGCTCTTGGTCTCCCGAAGCTGCCGTGGAGGGAGCGTGAGTGAGGGAGAAGAGCCGCCCAGGGCGGTGGAGGTGGCAGGAAGGTCCCCACCAGGAGAAGAGGAACCTGGCACATGGGGCCCCTCTAGGCCGGGGGTGCAGCGTGGCACAGGTGCCAGCAGAGCCTTTTCCTCCAGGTGCCTGTGGTCTGGCCACTCTGTTTGTCCACCCTGGCGCACCCCAGCAGGATGACTGCCGCCCCACACCCTGTGCATAGGGGCCTCCACGACAGGGAGGCGGCCCCGAGCTGTCCACGCTGAATCTCTGGCCTCCTTCCTGCCGGCCTTATGGCTGTGTGTTTGCTGAGGTTCAAGGAACTTGGGAGGGCTAGAGGGGAGGCCAGGCTCCCAGGAATGTATCCCAGAGCAACCAGAGCATCTTGCAAAGGAGCCAGGGCCTCTGTGCCATGGAGGGATGGGGAAGTGAAGCGTCATCAGGGACTCGGGTGTCAATTCCGGAGTAGCCGCGCAGGGCTGGGGAGCCACCCTGCTGAGTGCCTGCCCAGATGCTGGGCTCGGGCACAGCCTGCTGTGGCTAGAGCAGCCCCGAAGCCCCCAGCAAGTGTGGCCGAACGCTGCCCGTCTGTGACCTTCGTGCGGGGTCCCGGCAGTGCAGTCTCAGGGAGAGTGAGCAGTGATGTTCCGCCCCACCCCGCCCCCTTCCCGGACCCTGCAGCCTGCGCCTGCAAGCCCAGCACTTCTCCAGGGACAGGGAGCGCACCTGGCTCCAGGCAGGTGTGCCAGCAGGGGTGCAGGTGTACAGACATCTGGAGGTGGCTGCTCTGTGACAAAACGGTCCCCGCTTTAGTGTCCATGGGGGAGGGGTGTTTCCTGGTGCTTCTTCCAGACAAGCTGAAGGATGGAACAGGCAGCTGATGGTCACATAAACTACCTCCCCTCCACAAACCTGGGCAGAGCACCTTTGTTTTATGATGCGATTTCACCTTACAGGGACCAGGGCAGGAGTGTCAGTCGATTTCACATCCTGCTAATCCGCTCAAGCAGTGGTCTGTGATTGAAGCCGAATTTGCTTCAGAGATTCCTGCATTCCCTGAAGAAGGCAGCTCTGCCCCACTGAGAGGGTCTCACTTCCCTCAGTTTCTCCGGCCCGGGGCTGGGGTCATCTGGTAGACCCGGCTCCACAGGAGACTAAGCCAGGGCCCAGCACCGCGGATCTGGCCAATGGCGCCAGCACACCTGCACTGCGGGGGTCAAAGGGGACCCCAGGAGCTCAGGTGCTGGGTGCATGGTGGGTGGGAGTGCTCACTGGCTTACAGACCAACCCCAGCAGGCAGGCCCAGTGTGCTCCCAAGGGCAGAGCCAGGGTCCCCAAACCACCAGCCTCACTTGTTCTGCTTTCCCCTGTGGAAAAGCACGGGCTGTGGTTAGTGAGGCCAGTGTCCTCACCTCGCAGCTGGAAGTTGCTGAAGGCTGTTCTGGGGATAGACACTTGCTCATCAGGCCACACACTCCTCCCGGAAAGCCCCCTCTGTGGGCAGCCTCTGCTTCCGGGGACCATCTTCTCCAGCTGAGGGCAAGAGCCGAGGGGCATGGCAGAGCTGACCAGCCAAGGGGGTCATGCCCCTGTCCCCAGGAGGAAGGCACCGTTGCAGGCACTGCCCCGAGAGCAAGAGTGTTGTGACTCAGGCCCGGGAAGGCTGGGGTCAGACCCTGCTGTCCAGGCCCTCCACAGCCCTAGACTGGGACAGTCGGTCCAGGGAGAGCAAAGAGCAGGGATGGAGCTGGGGGTGGGGCTCCCTGCACGGTTGAATGTGGCTGCTTCCCTGCCACTTCTCAGCCTTGCTCTGACCTGCCACAGCAGTGCCCAGAGTCTTGGCGGAAAGAACAGAACATCCCAGGGTCCTAAGCCAGGTCCCTGGAAGGATAGTGAGCCAGGGCATCTGCTGTGCCTGGGGCCAGCTGGCATGGGCACGGGACAGGCTACATCATCCTCCGGGGAGGAGGTCGGCTCCCGCAGGGCTGGGACATCTGTGGGCTCCTTGTCAGGCACGTTTGGGACTCGCAGGAGAAACGGGTGAGTATTTTGGTTCTCGTCAGCGGCTGCAGAGCCCGAGCCTCCCTCTGCTCCTGAATTAGGGCAGTGCCATTTTGGGTTCCGCATGCCCTCCCTCGGTTTAAATTGGATGCTCTAATCGTCTTCCTCTTTTGTCCTAAATTTCCCTCTAATGTTTTACGCAGCTGTGAAGCAGCTGCTGCCTCCTGCTCCAGGGAAGGCTGAGGTCGGGCGGCTGCAGTGACTCACCTCCTCCCCGGGGTCACTGCAGAGCCCCTTGGCCAAGTCAGGCTCAGGGGACAGTCAGTGCCCTTTGCAGGACACACGTGAGAGCTAGGCTTGGGAACGCCCTTGGCAACAGCTGGAGGCTCCCAGGTAAGACAGACGGAAGGACTCCAAGGGGTCGGGTCCCAAACAGCAGGGCTGCCTTTCTGGTGGGTGTTGGGCGGTCGGGGGGAGGGAAGGGTAGCTGTTTGTTTTTGAGACAGAGTTTTGCTCTGTTGCCCAGGCTGGAGCACAGTGGCACAATCTTGGCTCAGTGCAACCTCCGCCTACCAGGTTTAAGCGATTCTCCTGCCTCAGCCTCCAGAGTAGCTGGGATTACAGATGCACGCCACCACACCCGGCTAATTTGTGAATTTTTAGTAGAGACGGGGTTCCATTACATTGGCCAGGCTGGTCTCAAGCTCCTGACCTCAGGTGATCCACCCACCTCAGCTTCCCAAAGTGCTGGGATTACAGGCAGAGCCACCACACCCAGCCTGGGGGTGGGGTCAGTTGTAACTTGGCAATAGACGAGCAGCTCCCGGGAGACGAGGTCTCTGCTGCCCTGGCACAGTCATTCAGAAAGTGAGTGCTGAAGGCCCGCTATGCACCAGGCCCCAGGGACCCATGGGACAGCAACCTGTTCCTGTGTTTGTCCCTTCAATCAATCATTCACCTGACCGCGTGTCAGGCTCGGAGCTCCCAGAGATAGGGGTCTAGCTTCTCCCACAGACCGACCCCTGGAGACACCCAGCGCCAGGATGCATCCCTGAGAACAAGCCCCAGGAAAGGGTTTGGGCCACAGTGGGCGTGCTGGCCTGGCCCAGGGTCATCAGCTCTGCCTCAGGCAGGGCATGCAGCCAGCCCCTGGCACCTTCCCTCGCGGAGAGGGTCTGCCCAGTCCCAGCGGAAGGAGCACAGCACAGCCTCCAGTGCTGTGTCTGGGGTCCCACGGCCCCGCCCCAGGCCCTGGTAAAACAGTGACCCAGGGAATCTGGAGCTCCCTGGCCCACTGCAGCAGCCACGCTGTGGTGAACCCTCCCCCCGAGTCCAGCCCCAGCCCTGGTCCTTCCTCCCTGCACTTGCCACCTGGGGACAGAATTCAGGCCTTGGGCTTTCCCTGGGCGTGGCCTGGGAAGAGCCAGTCGAGCGCCCCGCCCCCCTGCAGGCTGTGGGCCTGTCCTCCCTGGGTTCCCAACCCCTTATCTTACAGGAAGAGCTGGGCCCGGAGAGGGGCAGACCAGGAGGGCTTGGGGGCCAGGGAGCCACACCACTTCCTGCCAATCAGCCCAGCGACGGGCAACCCCAAGTGTGGGGCCTGCAAAAGGAGTGCTTGCCTGTCCACGTTTGAGAGCAGACTTTTTCTGGGCAGGAACATGGGACTCACCTGCCAATGGCTACCCAGGCAGGGGCTTCCCGGTTCCTCAAGGGACCTGCGTCCCCCCGTCCTCTGGAGGGAGCATGGGAAGGAGCCACGGAGGGAGGGCGGCAGGGCTGGGAAGTGGAACAGGGCATCAGGAAACGCTGGGGCACATGGTGCCGCACGCCCACACGCCCACACGTGCACACACACGTGTACCAGGCATGCACCCCAGCCAGGTGCAGGAGGTGGGGTCAAGGCAGGCTGCACCGTGCACAGGTGGCGACCGAGCTCCGGCTGGCCCAGCTGCAGGCTGCGGGAGAAGGGAGGCGCGGATTCTTTAGAATGCTTTTATCCACTGTGGGAGCAGGAAGGCAGCCAGGGTTATCACAGCACAATTTCAAAAACATACAAATAATTCATGCCAGCATGATGTCATGGTGTTGTAAATAATGAATCCACACTTAAAATCCAGATTGATAGCTTCAAAGGGCAGCCCCTACCCCTGGACAGGTAGGCAGGGCGCAGAGCCAGTCCTGCTTGGTGCTAAGAAGCAAACTTGGAAGCAGCCGGGTTCAGAGGAGCCCTTGCTGGGAGGAAACGGGGGTGGAGCAAGGCCCAGCACGGTGAGCAGGGCCAAGGGTCTGTTGGCACCCAATTTTTGCCCAAACGTGAGGGAGAGGGTGCTGGGGGGGGCCTGTATGCACCCGCTGGGAAGAACTGGAAGTCCATGTGCTCCTGGCCTGTGAATTCCTTCACCAGTGCTTCAGCCACAGGGGTGGGAGGAAGCCTCTCCTACAGTGAGAGCCTGGGGCAGGCAGGCCCAAGGGGCTACAGGACTCCCAGGGCCACTCAGCATCCCTGTGGCTGGCCTGGGCCTCGATGGCCAGTCCTTGGCTGCAGACCCCAGTGAGGACAGGGACCTCTCCCCCCACTGCCCAGCAGCTGAGGCAGCAGTGCCCCCGTTAAACCTGAGATGAACTTCTCTGGGTCTCTCTGGAAGGAGCCCCGCCCCAGCCTCCAGGCCCCAGGACGAGGGCGGTCACTGAGTGGGGATGTCACCCGTCCGGTCTCTTCTGGCTGTGGCCAACAGCAGGCCCAGGCTCATCCCATCCTAAGGGAGGCAGATCCTGGCTGGAGCTGGCGGAGACTTAAGGCCACGCCCTGCCAAGGTGTGCCCACTGGTACCTGGGCCCAGCCTGCCATGGGCCCTTCCCTGAGCCATCTGCCAGCCCAGGCTTGATTGATCTCCACATGAACATTCATACAGCGTTCTGCCAGGACCGTCCTTAACATTCTGAGGAAGCGGAACGAACGCCCTCCCCACGTACTGAGCGATGGTCACCGTGCTGCTGATGCCGTGGTGGCTGTGCACTCATCAGGCCTCCAGGCTCGGAAGGGCAGGGGTAGCACGGCCATCTCCAGGCCCCGCCAGCACCCACCCTCTGACCATGGACCTCCTGGCCACTCCACCTGCCCCATGGCCTTCGCCTGCCACCGTGTCCTTGCCCAACCCAACCTCAGCCAGCTGCGCCCTCCTCACCCCCATCTTCCTCACCGATCCCACCCCTGCTTCTCCTGCTCAGCCCTGACCCCTCTCCCCTCCATACCCTGTGTTCACCCCACACTCATGGCCCTCACAGGACAGGGACACCAAAGTCCTTGCATAAACTAACCAGGCCCCTTTCCAGAGCCCACTTCCCAAACAGCTGGCACCCTCCTCCCCTGGGCCCTGGGGCTGGGTCAGCGCCCACCAGCTTCCCAGTCCTGCCCAGTGCCCTCAGCTAGAGGTGAACCCAAGCTCATGGGCGTGGCGAGGCCGGCAGGAGGGGCCCTGGGGGCTGTGGCTCAGCCCTGCACGCCCCGGCTGTCTCCATCAATCGAGTGGGACTCTGCGGGGGCCCCGCCCCTTCCAGTCTCTGCCCAGGTCAGGATGGCAGGTGGCCGCAGCGGACTGGCCTGACATGGAGGAACGCTGCCTGACCCAGGCTATGGGGAGACTCCAGGTGTGGCCGTGGACGCGCCGACAGGGCGTCAGACGTGATTATTTCCTGGGGGCTGATGTAGCCTGAGAGCATCAAGACCCAGCTCTGCCGCCTGCCCACCTCCCACCGGCCTCTCCTCTGCAGGAGGCCGCACAGGACTGCAGGGGGAGCAGCTCCACAGGGAGGGGGCGCCTGGCAGCCCGCCCGCCGAGGCAGCAGCCTGCCACCCCGCCCCCAGGCGCAGTGCGGGCCACACACCTCGAGCCACAGCAGCCCTGCCAGAGCCCGTGTGACACAGCTGCTGGCAGGCCCGGGCACGCTGCCCAGCTGGGCTGGGGGAGGGGCGCCGGGCCCGAAGCCGCTGAATCAGCTGCACCCGGACGCCCCGCCTGGGCAAGGATGCTGGTGCTGCAGGGTGCTCGCTCTTTTGGGAACTGTCAGGAGGCGCGCCAGGCTGGGTGGGGGGTGGGTTTCAGGACTTCGGCCTCTGTAGCCTCCTGAATGAGAAGGGCTGCTCTCGGGGGCTGGGTGCAGAGCGGCCCCAGCCTCCGAGGGCATGAGCGGAGGCCTGTGGGGAGGGCCTGGGCAGAGAGGGGCCCTTCCCAAAGGAGACCCCTGCCCCGGCCTCTGCAGATCAAAGCACATTTGCCTCCCCCAGAAAATGCTGCGTCAGCACCCACGGCACTGCCAGGCCCTCACCCGCCTCCATTTGCACTCTGGAGGGGACAGGCCCTCCCAAGGTCACGGAGCATCAATATTAGCATCGATGCGGCAGCTGGGGGTCGAGCTCTGGTCCGTGCCTGGCCCTGCCGTCCTTCCCACTGGGGGCTGTGTGTCTGGAGCCCAGGCCCTTCCCCCTCAGCCCCTGCCATCCCGTCCTGCCGCCTGGGAGGGGCGGGAGGTGGAGGACATTCCTGAGTGTGCACGTTTTGGGTGGTTCTGCCTGCGGAAGCTGCAGAAGGGGGCTCTGCCAGGGCAGCCTTCCGAGGCCACCTGTGCACCCTGCGCTGGGGACGGGACAGCACTGGCCCAGCATCTCCAGATCCCCAGCAACCCCTTCCAGCCTTCGCCTGCCCTCTGCTGGCTCCTCGGCTCGGGTTCCCCTCTTCTGCAACAGAGACCCTTGGTCTGTGCCCAAGCTGGTGTCCCCGTGTGATGGACGACGGGGAATGGGGGGTTCTGGGAACCACTTGGCACAATCCCCCTGGGCCAGGGACAGACTGAAAATCAGAGCCCACTAAGTCAGCAGCCCCGGGCTGGCTATGGTGGCTTCTTCGACACCCCGTGCCTGGCTGTGACTTCTGACTCCGCACTCTGCTCAGCCTGATATGGAGCCGCTCCGCACCTCCAGGCCTCTCTCCCGCCCATCTCTGCCCAGGGACTGCCCTCCCTAGGAACGCCCTGACTCCTCCCACCCCAGCCCACCACGCTTCCCCTCAGCTTCGCCCCTGCCTTAGGGGGCAGGCCTTCTCTGCGGTCCAGGGGATTGGACCAGGGCTGCCCACCCTCGCCCATCCTCCAGAACGAACAGGGAGCTCTGGTGCCAGGCTCCCCTCCCAAAGCCATGACTCCCAAATCCAATGCTATCCAGTGTTATCACTGGGGCCTCTCAGCCAGCCCATGCAGGGCAGCTCTGATTCCAGAACCTTCCCAGCATGCTCCTGATCTCCAGGCCGGTCTGCAGCTCCCTTCACTTCCCACGTCTCCAGGAGCAGCCAGTGGCCCTCCCTGCCCACACCTGTCCTTCCCAGCTCACTCAGGTCCAGCTGCCACCCTGAGTGGCACTTCCCAGGCCACTTCCCTCCCTCACAGACAACCTGGTCCGCTTGCAGCGGGAAGGGAACGGCCGAGTGGACTGCCTGGTAAGCACGGGTCCTGTCTCCTGCCCAGCTCCCAGCTCCCTGCAAAGCGGCTGCGTACTGCCTGAGACCTCTGCAGGAGGCGGCAGCAGCCATGTGCTCAGGCCTCGTTCCCTCTCAACACCGTCCCAGTCCTTGACTCCTCACCACAGCTGGACGCCCCTGGAAGCCTCAAGCATGCAGATCACTCACGTTTTCACACACGTGGAACCCATCACAAGCAAACCAGGCTGCTCTAAATGCGACGATTCCGTGGAATGCCCTGGTCCCCAGGCAGTGGTCTTGGCGTGTCTTCCCACCCAGCTGCTGGCAGGACCCAGGCCGCGCAGGACAGAGCCCCGGACGTGCAGCCCCATGGGTGGCCCTGGAGATCCCTCTCTGGTTGCACCCTTACCAGTCACCGCAGCATGGTCTGGTCTGCGCGTCTGTCACTGTGGACAAAGGGTCAGGGGACAACCTCCGAGGAGCCCCGGCACAGCTCAGCCTGTCATGTGGGGCCTCAAGGGGAGAACAACTTTGAAAATGGAACCTGTCAAACAGGGCAGGCCAGGCACGGTGGTGCACGCCTGTAACCCCAGCACTTTGGGCAGATCACGCGGTCAAGAAATCAAGACCATCCTAACCAACATGGGGAAACCCCGTCTCTACTAAAAACACAAAAATTAGCTGGGCATGGTGGTGGGTGCCTGTAATCTCAGCTACTCAGGAGGCTGAGGTAGGAGAATCGCTTGAACCCAGGGAGTGGACGTTGCAGTCATCCAAGATCATGCCACTGCACTCAAGCCTGGTGACAGAGCAAGACTTCGTCTCAAAAAAATAAAACAGGGGAAACGCCTGGTTAACACAGCCTGAAGATGGCAGCTCTGCCCCCCCTAGATTCCCCACAGGGCTCCTCAGCCCCCGGAGAAGCCAGCTCAGCAGGGCTCCCACAAGGCCACACATCGTGGCCACGGGGAAGCTTCTTGGCTCTTGGAGCCTGTGACATGCCCCTGCTCAGGGGACTGGCCTGAGCCCAGGAGGTGGAGACTGCAATGAGCTGTGATTGTGCCACTGCAGCCTGGGCAATGGAGCGAGGCCCCATCTCTGAAAAAAAAAAGGAAAAAAAAAAAGAAATGCTCTTGTTATAATCCAGCCACGAACGGCTCCTTCTGTGGGAACTGTTTCCTTGGGTCTGATGAGACATTCTGTGGTCACAGTGGCGCCTGTCCACGTGCTCAGTAGCCCCGTGGGCTAGTGGCTACTGTACGAGGCAGTGCAGATGAGGCGTTGCCACGGTAGCAGGAGTCTATCGGATGGAGACGGCCTAGGCAGGGAACATCTGAAAACATGCCAAATCCACTGAAAACCAGAGTGGAACCGGCCGGGGAGGACCAAGGAAGCCCCAGGGAAGGCAGGAGCCCCGCGCAGCCTCTCCGGTGCGGTGCGTGGCCAGGTGTGACCGCCGTCAAGAGCATAGCCACCTTCACCCACACCCGCCCGGCAAAGCCACCTGCCGGCTGCTCTCCCTGGCTGTCTCAGCGGCCCATTTGCTAACTGCCCCAGCTTCATGTGCACAACTAATGCTGTGTATCCGGCCCTGTGCCCACCTCGGGGCTCGGCTGCGGCCCGGCATCCCCTGTGGGGCACACAGAGCCCCAGACCCTCAGATCAGAAGCCTGGTCTGTGAAGCAGTGCTCCACGTCAAGCCTTAGCCCTGGGTTTGGGGAAACAAATGTCACCCTCCTAAGCTTTTCAGGGGCAAAGGTTTTTGTAAGGATTTCACAAACTCTGCTATCAAAAATGAAACCCCAAAAGTTTAGTTTGGTGAAACAGTTTCACAAAACTCTACAATGGATGTGAATAGTTTTCCTTTATTTTCTTGAGATGGGGTCTTGCTGTCACCCAGGCTGGAGAGCAGTGTCAAAATCATGGCTCACTGTAGCCTCAACCGCCTCCCACCTCGGCCTCCCAAGCAAGCAGATGGAACTGGAGGTGAACACCACCACACCAAACTTTAAAATATTTTTTGTAGAGATGGAGTCTCCCTCTCTGTTGCTCAGGCTGATCTGGAATTCCTGGGCTCAAGTGATCCTCCCACCTTGGCCTCCCAGTGTTGGAATTACAGGTGTGAGCCACTGCAGCCAGCTGGTTTCCCCTTAAGTGGCACTTTCTGGCCATAATGATTGCCTGGGAGAAAACTGTTGTCATCTTCATGTTGTTAGAAGCCTCTGCCAGTGACAAAATGAGAAACGTGAACTTCCTCCCTTCACTGAAGCCAAGGAAGCCTTTACAAAGCAAAGATTCTGAAGAAGAGCATGTCTCTCAATCTTCAAACTGTTTTTTTTTTTTTTGAGACAGAGTCTCACTCTGTCACCCAGTGCAGCGGTGCATTCACGGCTCTCCGCAGCCTCGACCTCCTGGGCACCCACCACCACAGCCAGCTAATTTTTTGTAGAGACGGGGTCTCACTATGTTGTCCAGGCTGGTCTTGAACTCCTGGGCTCAAGTGATCCTCCTGCCTTGGCTTCCCAAAGTGCAGGGATTACAGGTGTGAGCCACTGCAGCTGGCCTCAAATGCGTTTTTAGATAAGTAAGAACTTTGGTTTTCTCTTTCTGCTAACCTTTTTTTACGCATGTTCACCTTCCCGAGGTCCATCGCAGGGCTTGCTCACAGCTCCGAGGCCTCTTTCCTTTCAGCAGCATCGGAAACACCACCCCAGATTTACCCCAAGGCTGAACTAGGTAGGCCGGGTGGCTCACGCCTGGAATCCCAGCACTTTGGGAGGCCTTGGCAGGTAGATCACCTGAGGTCAGGAGTTTGAGACCAGCCTGGGCAACACGGTGAAACTCTGTCTCTAATAAAAATACAAAAACTAGCTGGGCTTGGTGGCAGGGGACTGTAATTCCAACTACTCAGGAGGCTGGGGTATGAGAATCGCTTGAACCTGGGAGGTGGAGGTTGTGGTGAGCCAAGATCATATCACTGCACTCCAGCCCGGGCGACAAAAGCAAAACTCCAAAGACTCAACTGCCCAGTCAGCTGAATGTAATTTCCACCGGCCTGCACAGCAGTGTCCTGGGGACTGCCCTGCTGACAAATCCTCGCCCGTCAGTTAGGCCACCTCCTCAGGGCAGCTTCCCACAAGGGGAACCCTGGCCTCGGGGGCTCCTCCCCCGGCATCACAGATATTTGTGAAAACTTTTCCACCTTATGGCGCTCCAGCTGACTACTATGTCCTTAAAAAAGGAATAGAAGTTGAGCTTTAAGCAATCACTCCATCAACACATTAAAAAAATAGGTTTAATGCAGGTGGTTCATCTCATGACGAATTCACAGGCACTGAGGACAGCAGGCAGCCAGGTGCTCAGAGCGCACCACGGTGCCGCCCCTCCCTGCGGCGCTGACCCCCAGCGAGCAGCACCGCCAGCCCCTCCCGCCACTCCTTCTCCCTCTGCCAAGGGGCTCGGGCAACTCTGAGGAACACGTTAACAAAAAACAAAGCTTCTTTGAGGAAATAGCATGACTTAGTGCAAAAGATTCTCTGCAGCAAGAAATGAGACCCCCCCACAAGGAAGCTCCCGCCCACCTGCCGGGGGCCTGGACTAAGCGGGGCTCCTCGAAGGTCATCCACAGAAGCTGCCAACAGATCAGACAGCACGGTTTATGGCCAAATATTTTTTGCTTTCTCTACCTGATTTAGGGTTTCTCAAAACGTTTTTCTTCCAGTGGCACACAACTGTCCTCATGGCCCAGGGCCACTGGTCCGCCTGGCAGGGTCCACCCATGCCCAGATGTGGGGACATGGACTGGGGTGAAGCTAGGGTCGCCATCTGAGCACCGCAACCTGTGTCCTGCTCCAGGGCGGCCTCTGTCGTCATCCCTGCAATCATCATTCAGGGCGCCCTCCCATCTGCCCCCAAAGTCACACAGCTGTGGGCCGTCGCCATAGTGATGCAGTGACTGCAAGGCTGAGAGGAACAGCGTGTGCGGTCCTAGGTGAGAGCCTGGCCCACGGTGGCCGCCCTCCCTGAACACAGGCACCTGTGCCCCTCCAGCCCCCTGCCCCTGTGCTGTCATCCAGAACCCCCAGTCACTGGAGGACAGCGTGGGTAGAACCTTGCCATACGCCCGGGGCTGCAAGAGGCTGCTGGTGCCACACAGGCTCCAGGTCAGTGGTTGCTGCACTGAGGCCTCTGCTCCCTGCTCCAGACACTAGGGGCACACAAGTCTCCATCCCAGCTCACTGCACCCTCTATTTCCCAGGCTTTCTTTGAGGGTGTTCCCTCAAATAAAGAGGCCCAATCCCCCACCCCCAGCAAGAAAAGCCAGAAAGGAATGGAGATGCCTCCCCAGAAATCCACAGATTCTACAGGACATTTTGACAGCCCTCTCGGAAGAGGCAGGCAGGCCCGCGCTGCTGGAGTTGGTCCCCTGGCTCCCAGGGTTCCCCCAGGCCAGCCCCTGAGCTGGGAACCTGCTGAGGCCCCTCCTATCTGAGCCCCTGGGGCCCCCTGCTAGACTGCATCTACACAACCAAGGAGACCCTGAAGGCTGGCCTGGGACTCAGGACCCACAGCCCTTCAGGGTGACAGAGGGCAGTGCCAGGCCTCAGGCGGCCCCTGGCAGAGTGAGCAGCTTTGTGGCAGTGTGGTGTGTCAGTGAGGGGAGCCCTCCGGATTTGCTCCTGGGCACACAGCCCTGTGTCCAGGGGTCTCCCAGGGTGATGTCTGAAGTCCCTGGCAGGTGTGGTCCTGCAGAGAGGCCCACCCTGCAGTACAACCTGAGAGTGCACGAGAGGAGGGTGGGCGCAAGAAGCCAGCCTAGGGGCAGCGCCCGCACCCTCACCACGTAAGTCTCAGCCCTTTCTTTTCTCTCCGTGGGCACCGAGGCAGCAGCACCTGCCTGCGGGATGGGCAGAAGCGAAGGCGCTGACCAGCCCCACCCTTGGAGAGAACACAGCCACAGGCCAGGACAATGAATCCAGCTCGCGCTCACGGCCCTCACATGTCCACGAAGACCATGAAGCACCAGCCGAGGCCCCCCACCAGCAGCATGGTGACGTGGATGCCGTAGATGAGCAGCTCGTTCACCAGGCGGAAGTCCACACGCCGGCGGCCCAGCAGCAACAGCAGCACCGACAGCTTGCGCTGGAAGCGCAGCAGGACACGCACGCCCAGGTACTGCAGGCAGAAGAGGGCGGCCAGCGCGCCCCAGAGCGCCGCGGTGAACAGGCTGCAGCTGAAGTAGAGCAGGAAGCGGATGAAGCCGTACAGCCAGCGCGTCTTGATGTACACGTCGAAGTTGTTGTACTTGGTGCGGGCCAGGTGAGAGGCGCGCACGGGCCCGCAGGCCGCATGCAGGCAGGTGGTATGCGGGCCGTGGAAGGAGCGCACCCGCCGCGGGATGGGCATGACCGGCATTGGGCCCCGGCGGTGGCGTCCAGGCGTGGTCAGCGTAGGGGTCATGGGCGCCTAGGCCTGGGAGCCCGCAGCTGAGCCTCAGGGGAGGCGTCGGCCTGTGGGGAGAACCACGAAACCCAAGTCAGTATGAGGACGCCAGGCGGATCCCTCCCCAGGCATCAGCAGGTGAAGGCGGACACAAACTCCAGTGCCTGGACTTAGGGAGTCCAGGGCGCGATCTGCGGGCACTCCTGGGCTTACTCTTTTCTCAAACCTTCCCAGTGTTTGCTCTAGGCCTTCGGGGCAGTGGCGATCAATGCCAAAATGTACGGGAAGGGGCTGGCGTGGCTCCTTCCCGCAGGATCCTCGCAGACCCCCACTCGCTGGACCACTCTCTGCTCTTATGCATTTGCCCATTACCGCCCTGGCCTTCCGAGGCTGCCTGACCCAGGGGTGACAATAGCCCTTGAATGGCACCTGCAAGAAGCCACCACGGGGCCAGGAAAAGAGACAGGTAAACTGAGAACGAGCCTTGGGGTGGGAGGGCAGCTGCCTCCAGCAACCTGACAAGTGCCAGGGGCCGAATGGACGGCTGGGGGGCCCCGGGGTCACCCTGCCAGGCCTGAACCCCGGCACTGTCCTTCCCTAGCAGTGCCCTTGGGCAGGTCACCAGACGCCAAGCCGGCTCCTGTTTGTCCTGTGGGAGGGAAGGGGCTGGGCAGCGGCCCTACAGACCGGCTGCAAAGAGCGCACGCGGCATTTGGCTCTAGCTTCACCTAGTAAGTGCCGCTTAGAGCTCGCCTAAATAATCCGAGGAGCGGCATGAACGCAAAGGTCAGGACGTGTCAAACTGGAGAAGGAAAGTTGGTAACAGAGCAGGGGGCTGCAGCCAAGAGCCTCGCCTGACGCACGGGGGTTCAGCCTGGGGCTCCGCCGTGGGGACCCGGCCCGGGCGGAAGCGGGAGGGGCCGGGGCCGCCTGACCCTCCGCGCCGCAGAGCCCGGTTCCTTCGCGCGGTGCCGGGGCCGAGCCGCCCTGCTTAAGGCCAGCCTCGGCCTGGAGCTCGCCGCGGCCGGAACCCAGCCATGGCGGCGCCCCTCAAACACGGCTCGGCGGGGCTCTCGCGGTCCGCAGCTCCGCTCGGGTCCCCGTCTTTCCGCAGACACCCGCTAGGCCCGTGGCCGGGCCAGGACCGTTTCCTCGGGGCCGCAGAGACGCGACGGGCCCCGGGCCCGGCCCACGCCTCGTGAGCACCGGGCCTGCGCCGCGTCGGGCCCCGCGGCTGCAGAGCCCCTGCCGGAGCCACTTCCGGGTCCTGCGTCGCGCGTTGCCCTGGAGACGGCCCCGCCGAGGCCCGGTTCCCGCCCGCCGCTCACCCGGTGTCCTCTCCGCGGCGGCGCCGGCGTCCGGGACTTCGGGGCCGGCCGGCGGTGCTGGAGGCCGGGCCTGCGGGCGCCCCTGTCCCTTGGGGCTCCGTGCGCAGGGCGGACGCATGGTGCCGGGGCGCGCAGCTGGGGGGCCGGCGGGGCGGCTGCGGGGGTGGCTCACGCGTCCCGGGCTGAGGTCGCCCGGCAGAGGAAGGCGCGCTCCGGCGCAGCCGCCGGAGGCGTTTGGCCCAGCGTGGGAGCCGTAGCGCCTTCCCTCGGCGGCCACCGTAGGGCGGCCTCACGCCCCCTCCGCCCGCGCCGACCGAGCCGCGCCTCCCTTCCCCCTGCTCCGGGCCGCGCTGGGCGTCCGGGACTCGCCGCCTCCCGAGGGCGTGCGCCCGTGCGTGCGCGCACACACGGGAGCAGTCCGTAGCGTCCTCGCCGCCGTCGGCGCCGCGCGTGATCCTGCGCAGGCGCAGATAGCTGGCCTGCGCGTGCCGGTCCTGGGCAGCGCCTCCGCGCACGCGTCGCCGCACCCCGAGGCAGGCCAGTGCGCACGCGCGCTCCCACGGAGTCGTCCTCTGGTTCCGGAGGGGACTTGGCCGTGGTCCCGGCTCCGCCTGCGGTGTCTGCGACCCGGCGCGCTGCTGCGGGGCTCTGGGGTGGGGCCGGGCCCCGGGGAAGCCGCCTTGTAGGCGGGGCTGGGCGGCCTAGGGCCCGGGAGCAGGTCTGGTCCGCGCAGGGCCGTGTGCGGAGGCGCCCTGCGCTGGCCGGGCCTGGGGCTGGGAGGACCGGGCGGCGGCGGGAATGGGGGCGCCCCCGGGCTCCAGGAGGGCGGGGAGGGGTGGGGGCGGCCGACGCCGCGCGGACCCGGGCGGCAGGGAGCGGGCGGGTAGCGGCGAGGCCCATTGGGGCGTCGGCGACGTCGGCAGCCGGAGTGGGGGACAGCCCCGGAGAGCGCGCGGGCCTCGCAGCCGCCCAGGGCCCCCCAGTGAAGGAAGGGCACCTGCGATGGTGTCACTGCGCCAGGTCCGTACAGGCTGGCGGTGTCCCGGGGGTGTCCCAGCAAGGAGTGTATTGGGGAGCGCTCCTGGGTGTGGCTGCGGGGTGGGAGGGGAAAGGGAAGGCAGGGTCCCCAGCTCCCGAGGCGACCAGAAAGTGGGTGTCTCCTGAGATTCGTGGAACTGGAATGAGGGGGCTGGGCCCCCTGCCCGCCTGGCCCGTCATTGGCTGCAGGCCTCCCAGGCCGGCTTGCTGGCTCCAGGGCCCCCGTCCCCGCCGCGGGAGAGAGAGCCGCCTTTACCCGGACATCTGGACAAGCAAAGGCCACCAGGAGGTAGCACAGCAAAAAGGCCAAGAGCCCATTTCTTTATTGATGGCTGGAGGCAAATATTCCAGAAGAAACAGGTGTCGGGGGAAGGTTGGCTCACGCCAGTCATTCCACTGCCTGGGGAGGCCAAGGCAGGGGCATCACTTGCGCCCAGAAGTTTGAGACCAGCCTGGGCAACATAGTCTCTACAAAAAAATTAAAATCAATCAATAAATAGGTCTCCTTTCTTTCTCCATAACCCCGTTGCTGGTTCACTTCTCTCCCTCCGCAGATGGGAGGCAGATCCACACGTTTAACCATGGAGATAAGGCCGAGTGTGGTGCCCACACCTGTCATTCCAGCCTCAGATCTCTTGTGCCCAGGAGTTCCAGACCAGCCTGGGCGGCATGGCTGGCAACATGGCCTCCACAAAAATAAATACAGCAAAAAATTTAAAAATAAAAACATTGAGATAAGAAAAAGCATCTTGATGCCTGCCTTCGTTTTTTGTTTTGTTTTAAAGAGCACTAGAGACAAGCCAAAAAGAATTGTCCCCTCCCGTGCAGCTCCTGCTGGGACAGCGGCACCGGGAGATGCACCTGTGGCCAGGAAGAGGGTGGTGTGTAAAGGAGGTGGTCACCCATCACTCTGGGCTGCTCTTATGCTGGCGAGGGTGGTCGCGTGTCCGTGGGTCAGGGTTCACACCTGGCCCATTTGGTGGCTGTGCCATGGGAGCAGCAGAGCCACAGCCCCCTCCTGGCTGTGGGTTTCCCTCGCCCTCCCTGCCCTGAAGTCCCCTGGCTCCAACTCTGGGTTAGACGGCCCTGCTTCCCACTGTGCAGCCGTCCAGAGAAGCATGGCACGTGTGCCTGCGCTTGCGAGCCAGGCATCCACCCACACTGCTGCCCTGCTCTGGGTACCAGGACCCAGGGACAGCAGAGCCCCCACCCTTGAGGCACCTGCCATCTTGTGACAGGGGCAGGCCGAGGGGCAATTGATCAGAAAGGGTGGCAAGTGTCTTGTCAGACATGATCTTCATGCAGGGGATGTCCCAGGACTGCTGGGCCAGAACTCTTTCCAGTGGGTCACATCACCCCGAGCCAAAGGCCAAGGAGGTCCCTCGGTGGGTGTGGCCATCAGAACGAGCTGCTAATGAGGAGACCTGGAAGGGAGCAGCCAGCTAGTGAGGCTGTGGCCGGCCCTGGCTGTACCCGGACCCTGGAGCGTCGTACAGCCAGGGCGGACGCAGGTTGTGGGGCCTGAGGCTCTGTGGCTCGAGGGACCTTCCTTAAGAAAAGAATACAAAATTACAAATAAAAAATTAGGCATAGGCCTTGAAGCTTCTGCTGCTAAGCTCAGGGTCAGGTGAACCCACTGCCAACTGAGCCCAGAAGACGGCCCCCCAGGCCAAGTCAAAAGTGGTTCACAAAGTCATGTCTGGTGTGACCCCCTCATCAGCACAAACATTTTTCAATGTCTGTTTCTGGGTGAAGTCCTGGAAGCAGATAAATGTTAGCAGAGGTTATCTATGTGTGGTGGAATTAGAGAAATTAATACATTTTACTTTCTTTTTTAACATTTCTGTACTTTCTGATTTTATGTTTCCAGCATGACCAAAAAAAAAAAAAAAAGCTAGATTTGGACAAATAAAAAGACGTGCATGTCAGCCAGAGTGGCCTGAACCTGTTCCTGTATCAGAATCTCTAGGAAAGCGGTGCCCCTCACTCGCCAGTGCCTCAGGCTGGGCCCCTGGTCATGTGTTCCTCGCTGCAGGCGGGCTCTGTGTCCTGAGTTAGTTCCCAAAGGGTGCAGCCACCCCTCATACCTGCCTGTGTTGGTGGTCCCACCCTCTCTGGTCTGCTGTCTGCTCCGCCAGTCCCTGCTGGCCCCGGGTGGGGTTGGCCACTCCAGCCGTGGGGGTGGCTTCCTGGGCTGAGCCTGCTGTCTGCTGCCCATCGCTTCCAAGGTTGGGATATCACCTGGTGTAAGGGGACAGTGAAGGGACACTGAGAGGGAGCCCTCGTTGCCCTTTCCCAGGAGAACGAGAATTTCAGTGCGGACTTGTTTATTATTTTTCTTCAACAGAGGTGTCATGGTCAGAGAAACACTTCACGTGCTTTGGATTAAAGGGCGAGTCCTGTCTGTCTGGAGAATCAGCCAGCTCTGTACCCATGGAAGCGCCTGTGTCCCGGGTGTGGGTTCTGGTCTTTGTTCTGACGGTTGGGGTTGCCCTTCCCTGGGTGACCCCCCAGAACCCGCCAGCCTCCCCTAACTCCCTGTGAAGCGGGGGTCAGGGTGGGAGCCTGCACCCCTCTACAGGGGCCTTTTCTCTCTCCGTGCCCCTCCTCTACCTTCCAAGCTCCCACTTGCCCTTCCGGACCCAGCTCGAATGCCCCATCTCTGGGAAGCACCTCCAGTCTCCTGCTGCCCCTGTCCCCGGTGGTGGGGGCATCTGACTGCTCCCGCCTCCCCCCCTCCACACGCAAAACCGACCCCCTGTTGGTGACCTGTGTCTCCTCTGGCCCAGTGCTGTCTTGCTGTGGCCACCGTGAGATGGGTTTCCACTTTGTGACCTGGTCCACGCATGCGCAGCTCATGTGACTTCTCAAGACAGTGCTCTCCTCCCGGCTGCGGCTGCTGTGGCTCCTTTACCTACTCCCTGAGTTCTGCACCCACCTGCGCCCGTGGCTGGGCCACGGCTTGGTCGCCCCAGGACCTCCACGTGCTGGGGATTTGCCACAGGCTACCCTGGCACGTGAGATCCAGCCGGGTCCCCATCAGCCCCTCCCTGTCCTTGTCCCCGCCAGGCCTCCCGCCATGCTGTGGGCAGTGGCCTAGCGCCATCTGCTGGGCTGATGCCTACAGTGCTGCCAAACGCAGGAGGGACCCGTGGCTCCAGTTGTGTGGGAGACCACGTTGGGGCCGAATGTGGCGCTCGCTGCCAACGCAGAGCCAGGCAAGACCCCCTGGCGGCATGGCCTAGAACGCTTGTCGGGCCTTTGAAGGGACAGCAAGCCAACCCCTGCTTGGAAGGAGCACTTTCCCCACCGAGGCTGGCCCAGGGCACATGCTGACAAGGGGTGCTGAGTGCCACCTCCGGGTGTGGGGCGGGTTGGAGCCCACCCTAGCCCCTCCAGCACCATCCCTCTGTCTCTCCACTTGCTGGGGCTGCGGACGGAGGATGGGGTCACCGTGGGGATTGTGTCCAGCCGGTTGACTTCAGGGTCCCGGCAGGGAGTGGCTCTTGCGGCCGGGACAGCAGATGCCTAGAGAGCAGAGCCCTGATCTCTGACACCAGCTGCCGTGCAGGGTAGGGGCCAGGGGAGGGGAAGGGATGGGAGAGGATGGACGCCTCCAGGGTCATTTAACTGGTCGTTGGACAGGGCCAGTGCGACTTCAAGTCCACTGACAAACCCCCTCTCCACATCTCTGGGCGGGGGTCCTGTGGCCCCATGGAGCTGACCCCGGAGGCCAGTGAAGGAGACACAGCACAGGAGCCCAGCGTCCTCTCGGCTGCACGGACATCTCCGCACAGGCCCTTCCGAAGCCACCTCCCCACTTACCCAGCAGGAGACCAAGCCAGTTCTTTCCTGCAAAACTGGGCTGCGGCCAAACAGAGGCCTGAGGGGGGCTGCCCTGGGGCTGCCCCTGCCTCCCGCACACCGCCTCCTCTTCGCTCCCAGCGCCTGCAGGGAGAAGCTGGCCCCAGCGTGGACAAGCCTCTGGGAGACCGGAGCACCCACCACCCTGCGCCTCCCCAGCTGAGCCCTAGACAGCGTGGGGCAGAGAAGCCCTACCTGACCCTTCCCCACGGACTCTTTGAGTGTCACTAAATGGTGGCTGTTTTGTGCCACCAAGTCTGGGGTGGTCTGTGATGTGCCCAGATGGCTTGAGAGAAAGAACGTGTCACATCAAATCCTCTTGGCCGCCTTCAGGATAAACGGCTTTGCCTCCCCTGGCAGATGTCCCCATGTCAGGCAGACATTTTATTCGCCACAGAAATAGCAGACTATTTATGGACGGCTGTGCAGAGTGGCCCAGAGCAAATGTTCCAGACCCCGTCTGCCCGATGTGACTCCTACCTCTACCACTTCCTTGCCGTGGGCAAAATCTCAGCCTCTCTGAGCCTCAGGCCCTGCATCTATAAAGTGCGGATAAGGACACATGGGCTTAGAGGGATGCTGTAGGAACCAGCTTTGCTGGCCTGCATGGAGCCCGCAGAGGAGGGCCTGTCCCCAGCTTATGGGGAGCCAGCCCCCAAGGTGGCCCACAACGGCTCCCTGCCCCTGTGCAGTCCCCACCACGCTGGATAGGGTGAACTGTGTGAGCCAGAGGGCAAGGCAGGAAGATGGTGCAGCTTCGAGGGTGGGTCACACGTGGCCTTGAGGCTTTGGTCTTACTGCCTCTGGGATCACTCATGGGAGAAGCCGTGAACACACAATGGTGGAGTAAGTGCTGATAAACACCACCACTGGAAAGCAGCGATGTTCGTGGAGTGCAGGCCATTGGCTTGGCTTGTGCGCGGAAACCCCAGCCTGTCTGCGTGGGGAGGACAGGGCTCCTTGCCCATCTTCTTGGTGGCTCTGGACTTCCCTGGGCAGAAGACCCTTGGCCACCTGATGCAAGTGGCCTCCTAACACCCAGACTCAGATTACAGAGGGGGCTTAGGAAGCCTGCATTCAAGTTAGCACTCACCTTGGGCTCAGGCCCTCCCAGTGCCACCAATGTCCCTAGACCCAGGCCTGGGCTGTATTGTCTCCTGTGCTAATTTCACAAAACACACAACTCATACTCCTGTTGATTGAACAGTTTCGTGTTGACAGCAGTGAAGATTTGTGGCCAAGTTCATCATTACCCCAGAGCATGGACGATTGGTATGGCTCCGGGGAGCTCACACGGGGGATATATTTTATGGCACGCTTGGAAGACAAACATAGGCATTTATATGTCACTTGTTGCAATAGAAATGCTAACTTGTACTTCTTTCAAAACTTTTAATGAATCGTATACATTCTGGAAGATTTATAGCCTGAATGGGATGGCTCAAAATTTAAACATATTTGTCACTTTGGCAATAGCGTCAAAAAAAAATCTGGAAGATATTGCATTCAGAAATAAATCATAAAAAGATACATCTTAAAAGAGGTTTATTTTGGTCATTAATGGCTGATGCCCCCCCCACACACACACACAGGATTTAAAGTTAAATTATGCAAAATAAAAAACAAACCTTATAATACTTAATCAAACATGCATAAAACTGTCAGGTCCAAATAAATTCTCTCAATTAACTTGCTTCAGATTGTGATTGCATTCGCTAATTTAATCAGCCCCAGAGTAATCTAGAGGCTGGGAAATGATGAATCCTGTGAACACCAACCCGGGGGGCACGGGACACCAAGGCTGGGGCGGAAGGCTGTCCGAGGTGGGCGCTGAGAACCAGCTGTCTTTCCACCCGAGGAACTGCTGTGGTCACTCCCTGACGTGGAAGTAGATTCTGTCAACCGGGCACAGGGTTCGACTCCACTGCTGTCTGGCTTGGGGCAGCCTCCCGAATAGCCAGACCCGGGAAGCACCAGCCGGAAAAAGCTCCACCCTGGTTTTGCTTGGCTCCACCAACCTCCGCCTGCGTCCCCCTGTGTCTTTTCCAGAACAATGAGAACCCAAATGTGCTCAGAATGGCTGTTTCTATCCATGTCACCCCTCAGAGCCCACCCGTGCCTGCCTAAGGTTCCTGATTAAATCAGGATTATGTCTTTTTCTGGGGGAATGGCCCTGTCTCCACACCACGGGCTGGAGGTAGGACCCGCACTGTGGGAACGGAGCCTCTCGGGCGTCCCTGGCTGCCACGGCGGAAGGCCGCCCCGTCCCGCAGGAGCCCCAAACCCAGGCAAACTACAATGACGCCAGGAGACCCACACAGGTGTTTGTGCTTAAAAGTGGAATCAAAGTTTTGTGGGTGTTTTTGTAAAATTTAGTGAATCTAATTCAGCCAGAGTCAAACCTGCTTATTGCATCATTCTAGTGGATGAGGAAGAGATGATGCAGAGAGAGAGACAGAGACAGGCAGAGGGAGAAGGAGAGGCAGAGGGAGGGACAGAGAGACAGAGACACAGAAATGAGAGATGGAGAGAGAGGAAGGAGGAGGAGGTTGGTACGTGCCTGGTCAGAGCTGAGAGTGGGCTGAATCACGATGCAGTCCGAGGCCCTGGCTGCTGCCTGAACCCACCTCGGGACCCCACCTCATTCCCCCCACCCTTGGTGCAGGGTCTCCGTGAAGCCCTCCGCACGCATCCCTGTGGGGCCCTGTGCAGATCGGGCTCCAGCCCAGCCTGGGACGCTCAACGGCGGCCCCTGCTCTCCCTCTGGTGAAAGGCTTTATTTTACTGAATTTCAAAATAGGACTCACGGGACATACACAGGCTTGCGTTCTGCTTTTCCCTGCTTGACCTTATGGAATGAACGTTTTCCCAAGTCCAAGTTACCCCTCATGAATCTGGTTCAGTGGCCATGATGTGTCCCAGAGCTCGGACACGCCATCATTCACCCCGCTGTTCTTCTCCGACTGGAGTGTGAGTTGGTGCCAACTTTTCGTTAATGTAAATAATGCTGTGATGGACATCCCTGCGCATGAATCTGTGCACACACACAATTCAAATGCCACCCTCTGGTTGGACCTGCCGGTGGGGCAGACCTTTCTGAGGCTGCTGACACATGCCCCGGCAAGCTCTGTGCTGCCCACCAGCCACGGAGAAACAGCCTCGCTGCCTCTCAGAAGACCCCAGGGAGGGCGGGTGAGGGTGACGGTGGCGGGGCTGGCATCAGCCACTTCCAACGCAGGCAGCTGAGAGTGTCCCTTACAGGGAGGAGTTGGGGGGCTGAGGGGCTCAGGAGCATCTGTCTCTGGGAGGGAAAGCCTGAAGCCCCTGGGGAGCTGCTGAGCTGTCACCTGGCTGGAAGCTGGGAGGGTGACGTCCCTGGAAAGGAGAAACTGGCATGCCGCAGCCAGGGTCAGGAAGCCAAAGGACAAACCCCCGTGTGACTCTTCATGCCCACGAGACTGGAGGTGGAAAGGTGGGTGCCGGGGGCTGGGGAGGGGGCTGAGCGTTCCATGCAGACAGAGCTTCAGTGGGGAAGATGGAGATTTCTGTGGACAGAGGGAGGTGACAGCTGCGCGGTCATGTGAATGGGCTCAGGGCCACTGAACCATGGGCTTAACAATTGTAAGATGGGCCAGGTGCGGTGGCTCATGCCTGTAATTCCAGTGCTTTGGGAGGCCAAGGCTGGCAGATCACAGGTCAGGAGTTAAAGACCAGCCTGGCCAACACGGTGAAACCCCGTCTCTACTAAAAATACAAAAGTTAGCTGGGTGCATGCCTGTAATCCCAGCCACTCAGGAGGCAGAGGCAGGAGAATTGCTTGAACTGGGACCTGGGAGGCGGAGGTTGCAGTGAGCCAAGATCGCGCCACTGCACTCCAGCCTTGGCTACGGAGCGAGACTCCGTCTCAAAAAAACAAACAAACAGTAAGTTGGTGAATTATGTGTATTTTACCACAGTAAAAAGAAAGAAAAAAAGGGGGGATCCAAAGGGATGGACAGGGAGCGCAGGCAGAGGGTGGGTACAGTGAGGAAGGCTGGAAGGTGACAGTGACAGCCGTTTTCGTCCCAACTCCCGATTCCAGCATCTGGGTAGCTTCTGTTTGAAGAGAAGTGAAATAAACGCTCTGCTGGGAAAGCAGGTGTACATGGGACAGGCTCTGGGACAAATGGAGGCTGGGACACATCCTGACGGGCGTCCCCACGCCTGCCTTTGGAGGCTCCCAGGCTGCCAGGGCGACGGGGTCCAGGCTGGGTCACTCACAGTGGACCAGGTAGGGCCACCATGGATGGACCCTGAGCCCCCGGTGGAATGACAGGTGTTCCCAGAGCTTCTAAGGCCGTGGCATAGCTGTTGCCGGAAACAGTCTCCCATCCCACTCTGGCATCTGGGGCTCCAGAGACCACTCGTCCCCAGCACGGGGACAAGGAGTGTCCTAGACTCCCCTCCTCACTATCACTCCTGTCGGCCAATCTTACCGTCCTCAACTTTTTTTTATTTTTTTGAGTCCGAATTTTACTCTTGTTGCCCAGGCTGAAGTGCAGTGATGTGATCTCGGCTCACTGCAACCTCTGCCTCCCGGGTTCAAGTGATTCTCCTGCCTCAGCCTCCCGAGTAGCTGGGATTACAGGCGTGCACCGCCACGCCCAGCTAATTTTTGTATTTTTAGTAGAGACGGGGTTTCACCACATTGGGCAGGCTGGTCTCGAATTCCTGACCTCAGATGATCTGCCCACCTCGGCCTCCCAAAGTGCTGGGACTGTAAGCGCGAGCCACTGCGCCTGGCCCCATTACCATTTTTTAAATGTAGCTTTTTAGTAGATATGACATTTCCATGATTAAAGATCAAACCACATCCTGGCCGCGATTAGGAATGTATGTTTTCATCCCCCTTTCCTTTACTTCTTTTTTTTTTAATTGTGGCAAAAGACGCATAACAAAATGCCTCGTCTTGACCACTTCCAAGTGCAGGATTCAGTGTCCCTGAGCACACAGACAGTCCTGCACCCGCCACCGCCCTCCGTCTCCAGAACTCTCCATCCTCCCAATCCGAAGCTCTGTCCCCTGAACACTCACTCCCGTCCCCTCCCTCTTACTTCCTGTCTCTGTGGCTCTGGGGACCCTGGGAACTGTGGAGTGGAATCAGAGGGTTTGTCCTTATTCATCCCGCTTCTTGCATTCAGGCTGGAAGCACGCACGCCTCTGCTGTCAGGGACCCAAGGCCTGGACAAGGGGTGTCCTAGACTCTCTGTCCTGGAGCCTGCACAGCTGCGAGGCTCTCCCTGGGGGTATGGACAGGGAGGCTCTGGGGTCTCTGCTTGGCTGCTCCAGTACCTGCAGTGCCAACGCCTTTCCAACTATGATCTGTCCCCTACCCGCATCACACCCCACAGCGCTGGCCCCAGCCTTCTAGATGCTTCCACGGGTCCTCCGGCAGCTGCCTCCCATTCAGCGGGAACCTTCTCAAAGGCAAGCCTGACCCACAGGCAGGAGTCCAAGCTGCTTTCTGAGCATCTAGAGACTCAAGCCCAGCCCAGTCGTGGCTGAGGCCACCCTGTCCCCAGGACAGCAGGCTGCCCATGGCCAAGGGCCACGCCCCCGACGCCCCTGAACCTCTGCCCACGTGGCCCTAACTTCTTGGCAGTCTCGCACCCCCGGCAAACTCTTCCTTTTGTATCCCTCAAAATTCAGCTCAAGGCCTCCTCTTCCAGGAAGAAGCCTTCCTGATCTCGGGCTGGCTCACCGAGTGCCTGTCCCAGAACCAGCTGCGGCGGGGAGGGGCTGTCTGCACGTCTGTCACTTGCTTCGTCATGCGCTCTCTTCAGGCAGGGCTGTTCTGGTTGGAATGAGAGAAAGGCTCTCCGGGCATCTCTGACAAAACGTTCTTGACAGCTGCACTGTCTCGGCTGACCCAGGCAGGCCCCTGCATCTCATTGCTCTGTCCTCTGTCCTGGCAGGGTTCCTGGACACCAAGGCCAGGCTGGGCCTGCCTCTAGGAGTACTCAGGTAGGGAGTGGGGCAGGCGGGGGTCTAGAGAAGGCCAAGCAGGAATCAGGAGGGCGGAGGGCGGAGGGCGGAGGGCGGGCCCCGGAGAGAGCTCCCCCTGCAACCTGCAGTGTGGGCCTGGGCCTGTGTGAGAGCAAGCCTCGGGTAAGGCTAGCGGCCTTCTAGGCAGGGCTTGGGTGCTGGGGGAGGGGAGCCTGGGGTGGTGCCAGATGTGGCTTCGAGACCGTGGGTATGAAGTGCCGTGTCATGGAGGTGAACGTGGGTGGCCCAGCCAGGCTGCAGGCAGACGGAGCCCTCAGGGAGGCAGCGGTTAGTAAGGAGGGGGCGTGTCGGGGTGCCCCGCACTGCACGAAGCCCCTGCCGCTGGTCCTGCTGACGCATCGTCTCCCTCTAGGTGGGAGTCCCACAGCCCGGGGACTGACTCATGGTGTCCTTTTCTGGGGGCATTTGGGCTGCAGCTTGGACACAGCCTGGTCATCTTCCCCCTGGGCAGGTCCACCCCGCCACCTGCCTCTCAGCAACAGCATGAGAAGACACTGAATGATTGTCTTTGGGGTCTTCCCAGACACAGAATGGGGTGGGCCGGCCAGCGACGGCCTCTAGTGTTCTGGGGTCTCTGGAAAGTTCTTTCCATTCGGTCTGTAGTGCTGCTCTGTGCAGTGTGTGTGTGTGTGTGGGGGCGGTGAGTGTGTCTCTGATGGGCACAAGCTGAATGTAACCCAGGCAGGCACCCCATCATCACAGAGGGGCACACGCTGCTGTCCTAAAACCCAGTCCTCAGAAGTGTCGTTCTCATCGGTGGCTGGGTCTCCTCCCTCCCTGGGTGACACTGGGGACCAAATAACCCCTTCCCTTCCGTGGCTGCCTACCCACGCCCCTGGGAGGGCCGAGGCGCAGGGCTAGGGTTTGTGTTTTGGGGACGCCCAGGCCCTCCTGCGCAGTCCGGACACTCAGGCCTCAGGCAGGGCGTGGGCAGGTGGCCACTGCTGCCCACTCCTTCCAGCTGGACTGTCCCGAGCAGGCCCCTCGCCCCAGCCTTCTCCCTGTTTGAGGACTGAGGCAAGTTGGATGCCTGCAGGGCCGCCTGGGCCTCCGTGCTTGACCCCCGGAGACTGAGACCCCGAAAGAGCGCCCCTTCCCACTGCGCCCCGCGTCCCTGCAGGTAGGAGTGCGCGCCCTGCCGCCCAGTCCTGGGATGGAACAGGGAAAGGCCCGCTGGGGAGGTGCCTGGGACCCCCCCACCCCGAAGGCGTCGGGATTTGGGGGGAAACGGCCGCCGCGTGGCCAGCAAGGGGCGCCCCCGGCCCGGGACCGGCGCCCGACCTCCCTGGGGTCCGCGGCTCGGTTGGGTCCCCGCCTGGGTCCGGCTGATTCTCCATCCTCCCTGTGCGGCTCCTGCACCCCGGCGCACCCTGCTCTCTGTGTGCCTCAATTTACTCCTGGGTCCGCTGAGCGGGAAGTGGAGCCCTGGCTCGGGAACCTCGGCCCGAGGCCCGCGCTGCTGCGGGAACCGGGACTCCCGAGGCGGCCCATGCGCAGGGGCGCCGCAGAGCCGGAGTCCGGGGGCTCGCGCCGCCTGTTTGCGGGGTCCCTGGGGTGCAGGGGTGGAGGACATAGGGGCGTGGGGGGCGTGGGCAGCCCCAGGCTGGGCGCTGTGCCAGTGCCGCCCGGAGGGCCCCTAGAGCAGGGTCCACCGCGCCCAGGACCTGCCCCCGCCCTGCCCCGGTGCCCCCTCCAGCCCTGCCCCTTCTCGCAGCCGCCGCCCCGCCCCCGCAGCCGCCGCCCCGCCCCCGCCCCCGCAGCCGCCGCCCCGCCCCCGCCCCCGCAGCCGCCGC